>NC_135812.1:63101848-63425351 GCF_964213995.1 Mustelus asterias | reverse complement strand
TAGAACATAGAACAGTACAGCACAGAACAGGCCCTTCAGCCCACGATGTTGTGCCGAGCTTTATCTGAAACCAAGATCAAGCTATCCCACTCCCTGTCATCCTGGTGTGCTCCATGTGCCTATCCAATAACCGCTTAAATGTTCCTAAAGTGTCTGACTCCACTATCACTGCAGGCAGTCCATTCCACACCCCAACCACTCTCTGCGTAAAGAACCTACCTCTGATATACTTCCTGTATCTCCCACCACGAACCCTATAGTTATGCCCCCTTGTAATAGCTCCATCCACCCGAGGAAATAGTCTTTCAACGTTCACTCTATCTATCCCCTTCATCATTTTATAAACCTCTATTAAGTCTCCCCTCAGCCTCCTCCGCTCCAGAGAGAACAGCCCTAGCTCCCTCAACCTTTTCTCATAAGACCTACCCTCCAAACCAGGCAGCATCCTGGTAAATCTCTTCTGCACTCTTTCCAGCGCTTCCACATCCTTCTTATAGTGAGGTGACCAGAACTGCACACAATATTCCAAATGTAGTCTCACCAAGGTCCTGTACAGTTGCAGCATAACCCCACGGCTCTTAAACTCCAACCCCCTGTTAATAAAAGCTAACACACTATAGGCCTTCTTCACAGCTCTGTGTGGAATCAAACCTGAGGACCAGGATGCAGTGCTACAAGAAGTTCAATGATCTTACACAAATGATCAAGGTCAGTAAAAGCATCTTCAAAAACCATATCCCACCAAACACACCACTATCCTTAGGCACAGCTGATTCACCTCTTCCCCAGCACTTGCAAACTAATAATCTCAATCAATCAGGACTCATATCTAACATTCATATGTTTTACCTAGAATCCCTACAGTGCAGAAGGAGGCCATTTAGCCCATCGAGTCTGCATCAACCACAATCCCACCCAGGCACTATCCCCATAACCCCATGCATTTACCCTAGCTAATACCCCTGACACTAAGGGACAATTTAATATGGCCAATCCACCTAGTCTGCACATCTTTAGATAGTGGAAGGAAGCCGGAGCATCCGAAGGGAACCCACGCAGACACGGGGAGAACTTGCTGACTCCGCACAGACAGTGACCCAAGCCGGGAATCGAACCCAGGTCCTTGGGGCTGTGATGCAGAAGTGCTAACCACTGTACCACCGTGCCGCCCTATTACACTTAGCACTGCTGTAAGCCTCACACCTACATTGCACAGTGTACACACAGTGCCACTATTCCACAATGACACTCACATCAACCAAACAGACTGCACTACATTTACTGACACACTTTCTCCTCTCTTGCAGGGCAGGTGGTGTGTCAACAAGGATAGCATTGGCTAACCAAAGGAGAACAGGAGCTGCTGCACACCCTGATCCCCATGGAGGGGAAGGTGCTGGCCTCCTACCAAGTCCACTCATCACGGGCTCACCGTCACAAACACACACTTTCATCAGAAGGATAAATGCAAGGCAATGTGGAAACATCCCCAGTCCAAGAACTAGCATCTCCTGGAGCACGTCACTGTCCGTGCCTGGGATAGAAAGGATGTGCATATCACTCGAACCAAGTTGAATGCAAACAACAGTAGCAGTTCAGCAGACAGCGCGGTGGCACCGTGGTTAGTACTGCTGCCTCACAGTGCCAGGGACCCGGGTTCGATTCCCAGCTTGAGTCACTGTCTGTGCGGAGTCTGCACGTTCTCCCCGTATCTGCATGAGCTTCCTCCGTGTGCTCCAGTTTCCTCCCACAGTCCAAAGATGTGTGGGTTAGGTTGATTGGCCATGCTAAGACGTCCCTTAGTGTCCTGGGATGCGTAGGTTAGAGGGATTAGCAAGGTAAATGCGTGGGGTTACAGGGATAGGGCCTGGGTGGGATTGTTGTCAGTGCAGACTCGATGGGCCAAATGGCCTCCTTCTGTACTGTAGGGATTCAATGAACTGCTGGACAGACACCGAATTGTACACTTCACCATGAGCTAATATCTGGCACCCAAACACTGAAGACCCCTCAAAAAAATCCATGAGAGGATTTAACATCCGCTTTCTCCAGGATATAAAGACAAGCAACAATCAAGGTGTAACTTAATTCTGGTCTTCTTCTCCCAGACTCCAATGATTTCAGTGTCGAAGGACTTTGTAACATCAAATTTGTGATTCAACAAACACACCCTTAGAATATTGGCTTTGCATTTTGCACCAAGACTGCTTCAACAAAAAGCATAAAGAAAGATTCAGAATTTTCGATCTGATAAGCAAAGCCTTCATTAGTTGTCAAAGTCACCCTGCATCACAATAGGAATGAGAGGAATACTTAATAGCCAGATCCCCCGCTCTGAGAATGATACGTGTCACCAAGTGGTGGTTTGAGAAGGCCAATGAAATCCAATGCTGCATAGTCCTGCGTGCCTTTTTCCAGGCCACTGAGGACTTTAGACCAAAAACAAATGCCCCTTCCCCACTCCCACTCACAAACAGAAGATGGCAAAACTCACCTTAAAGACAATGCAGCTATCGAGACCATTGGAACGGGCACTACGAAAATCTTCTCAACCTGGAGTCAACAGGATCAGGCAAAATTATGTAATTTTTCAAAGCCATTTTGGCCTTTAGGCTAAGATACAGCATTAGATCAAGCCCGGGAGGGGGTGCAATGCCTCATCCTGTCAGCTTCGGTCTTGTTTGATCGAGCCCAAGATGGGATGCAAAGTCCTGTCTTGTCAGCTTGGTTTGCCCCTCATGTGGGGACCATGATTGTACTTAATTAGAATGGGCCTTTTTGATTAGAAATAAGGTGCCCAAAGCTAGCAATAAAACAAAAGAAATAAAAAAGGAAAAAAAAATCCCTCCCGGGGAGGCGATGGCACAGTGAGTGGTATTATCGCTAGACTATTAATCCAGAAACTCAGCTAATGTTCTGGGGACCCGGGTTCAAATCCCTCCATGGCAGATGTTGGAATTTGAATTCAATAAAAAATATCTGGAATTAAGAATCTACTGATGGCCATGAAACCATTGTCAATTGTCAGAAAAACCCACCTGGTTCACTAATGTCCTTTAGAGGAGGAAATCTGCCATTCTTACCTGGTCTGGCCTACATGTGACTCCAGAGTCACAGCAATGTGATTGATTCTCAACTGCCCTCCAAGGGCAACTAGGGATGGGCAATAGATGCTGGCCAGCCAGCGATGCCCATTACCCATGAATGAATAAAAAAACTGTTTGAGAGATGATATTTGGCTATGCTGCCACCAATTGCTGGGATTCAAAATGTTCTTCAACAGATGAAGAATAATAAGACACGTGGCCCGGACAACATTCTACCAACAGAGCTATAAAGTTGATGCTCATGAAGTTGTGCTTGAGGCTTTTCACAAAGCTCTGAGAAGAAGAGATGCTGCCTCCCACTTTCTGAAATGCCATCCTTGTTTCACTCTTTAAAAAGGGTGATAAAGCAACTTGTGGGAACCATAGAGGCATATCTCTTCTGTCCACAGTGGGGAAGATTCTCACACAAACCCATCTGAACCGCCTCCTGCCCCTCAGCAAAGATTCAACTTTGGAGACCCAGTGTGGTTCCTGGCCATTCAATAGAACCACAGACACAATCTTTGTCGCTTGACAAATCCAAGGAAAGTATCTGGAGGAACACACAGAGTCCAACATGGCCTTTATTAACCTGTCAAATGCTTTTGATTCCATTAACGATGGAAGTTATCTGTGGAAAGATATGGAAAGTGTTCCTGAGACTCTGAGTTCAGCAAAAAGTTGGCACCATCCTGAAAGTTCAGCCTGGCAGGATGACAGCAACTATCCTTTGCAATCGATTGGAGACTGACCCCTTTCACATTTGGATGGATGTCACAAAAGATTGTGTGATTGTGCCAACTCTCTTCACTATTTTCCTCAGCCTAGTCATTGTGCCTCCACATGATACTCAAAAGTGAGAAGGCAGGTAAACACATTCCAGCATGGTTACTGAAGCCAATTCCTCCAGCATTTGCAAGTCAAATAATTGGCTTCCAAAGCAGATCTTCTTTTCACAACTTAAGGATAGCACCCAATCTCAAGGGGGACTGAGAAAACCTTCTAAAGGCTCTCTGAAGCCCTCATTGAAAAGGGGACAAATTGCCATCTACTCAGCAATGTGGCAGAGTGCCCAGGTATGCCCTGTCCATGGAAGGTAGAACAAATCCAATTCGGCCATCAGTCCATTCTCAATCACCAACAAAGTAATGGAATTTGTTGTCAACAGCGCTATAAAATGGCACTTACTCAGCAATAACCTACTCACCGATATTCAGAATGGGTTCTGCCAGGACCATTCAGTTCCTGACCTCATTACAGTCTTCATCCAAACATGGACAAAAGAGCAGAACCCAAGAGGTGAGAAAGACTGCCTTTGATTGATTGCAGTCAAGAGAAAAGATGGTTTTTGGAGGTCAATCATCTCAGTCCTAGGACACCGTTGCAGAGCTCCTCAGGATATCTTGAATTGCTTCATCAATGACCTTTCCGCCATCATTAGGACAAAAGTGGGGATATTCGCTGATGATTGCACAATGTTCAGCAACATTCATGCCTCCTCAGTTACTGAAGCTGTCCATGTTCATAATGCAACAAAACCCAGGCAATGTTCGGACTTGGACTGATGTGACAAGTAACATTCACACCACATAAGTGCCAGGCAATGATCATCTCCAACAAGAGAGAATGTAACCAATCCTCCTGACATTCAATAGTATTACTACTGCTGAATCCCCCACTATCAACATCCTGGGGGTTTCCATTAACCAAGCACTCAATTGGACCTACTATATAAATACTGTGGCTATAAGAGCAGCTCAGAGGCTGGGAATTCTGTGGAGAAGGAATCATCTCCTGACTCAAAGCCTGTCCACCATCTGAAAGGGACAAGTCAGGAATGTGATGGAATACTCTCCACTTGCCTGGATGGGTGCAGCTCCAAGAGCACTCAAGAAGCTCAACATCATCAAGGACAAAGAAGCCCATTTCATTAGCAGCCCACCTACAACCTTAAACATCCACTCTCTCCACCACTGACACACAGTGGCAGCAGTGTGCACCATCTACAAGATGTATTGCAGCAACTCACTGAGGCTCCTTCAACAACACCTTCCAAACCCATGATCTATACCACATAGGAGGGCAGCAGAGGCTTGCGAACATCACCACTTACAGGTTCCCCTCCAAGCCACTCACCATCCTGACTTGGAAATATATCACTGTTCCTTCACCGTCATTGTGTATCCTGGAACTCCCTTCCCAGCAGCTCTGTGGGTGTACTTACATCACATGAACAGCAATGGTTCAAAAATGTGGCTCACCACCACCTCCTCAAGGGCAATAAGGGATGGGCAATACCTTCTTGCCCTGCCAGCGGCACGCACACCCCATGAATGAATAAATTCTAACAATGCGTCTGACTAATGCTGCTCATAAACAAGTCATGAGACTAAAGCATCAAATGCTGTCTAGCTGGTAGTTATTGATAGCAGTTTAAGGTACGGCCTCTGAAAGGTACATGTACTCCTTATCACAAGAGCTCCATGGAGCATGAATCCACTAACCTCTCTGAAGATGGCAGCATTCATTCCCCCCCTCCCCGCCCCCCGACTGCCATTGTGCCAATGCCCTTGCTGTTGCCTTTTAGCCAGTCAGCTCAGGCTCATGCCAAGATGATGCAGTCTGAAGTCAGGTATTCTAGACTGAGAACTGCATCAGGTTATTGTCCAGGAATATCTGCAGTCTCCCCAATTGAAATTCAGCATCCATTTGGGTAGCACCACATAGGAGCTATAGGACAGGCATCACACAAGGGATACAAACACTCAGGGAGGACACGCAGGTGACCATTTGTATTCCATATGCAATATGGAATGGTTTAGTGAATAAATTTGGTGTGAGATGTTTATTATTTGCTGGATGTATTGTTATAGTGTGGTCAGGTGGAGGCTCTAATGGTCAGTAACAAAGGGTGTGGGACTCCAGCTGAATCGAGAATTGGGCCTGCGGTTACTGCTCGGATGAGTTTTTCACAGAAAGCTTGACCAGACGTGGTCTCTCTAGATTTCTTCCACACTCCCTTTTCTTTCTTCACGCTCTCCTGCTGCTGCTCTGCCTCCTCAGGATTGGTTCCTCAGCTGGCAGAGGCTGTGCTGGTGAGCTGGTGCTGCACAGAGCGGCCTGCACCAATATTGACATCTGGAGCGCCAAGTACTGCGGGGCTCCTTTAGAACTGTCCAGCTGTGACTGGACACCCCAGTGATCCGCTCTTGCTACCAAATAAACCTGTTGGACTTTAACCTGGTGTTGTTAAACTTCTTACTGTGTTTACCCCAGTCCAACGCCGGCATCTCCACTTCTTGACAGAAGCCAGAGGGTGGTTGTAGAGGGTTGTTTTTCAAACTGGAGGCCTGTGACCAGCGGTGTGCCTCAGGGGTCAGTGCTGGGTCCACTGTTGTTTGTCATTTATATTAATGATTTGGATGCGAATATAGGAGGCATGGTTAGTAAGTTTGCAGATGCCACTAAGATTGGTGGCATAGCGGACAGTGAAGAAAGCTATCTCCAATTGCAACAGGATCTTGATCAATTGGGCCAGTGGGCTGACGAATGGCAGATGGAATTTAATTTAGACAAATGCGAGGTGATGCATTTTGGCAGATTGAACCAGGGCAGGACTTATTCAGTTAATGGTAGAGTGTTGGGGAGAGTTACAGAACAAAGAGATCTAGGGGTACATGTTCATAGCGCCTTGAAAGTGGAGTCACAGGTGGACAGAGTGGTGAAGAAGGCATTCGGCATGCTTGGTTTCATCGATCAGAACATTGAATACAGGAGTTGGATTGTCTTGTTGAAGTTGTGCAAGACATTGGTAAGGCCACACTTGGAATACTGTGTGCAATTCTGGTCACCCTATTATAGAAAGGATATTATTAAATTAGAAAGAATGCAGAAAAGATTTACTAGGATGCTACCAGGACTTGATGGATTGAGTTATAAGGAGAGGCTGGATAGACTGGGACTTTTTCCTCTGGAGCGTAGGAGGCTGAGGGGTGATCTTATAGAGGTCTATAAAATAATGAGGGGCATAGATCAGCGAGATAGTCAATATCTTTTCCCAAAGGTAGGGGAGTCTAAAACTAGAGGGCATAGGTTTAAGGTGGGAGGGGAGAGATACAAAAGTGTCCAGAGGGGCAATGTTTTCACACAGAGGGTGGTGAGTGTCTGGAACGAGCTGCCAGAGGTAGTAGTAGAGGCGGGCACAATTTTGTCTTTTAAAAAGCATTTAGATATTTACATGGGTAAGATGGGTATAAAGGGCCAAATGCGGGCAATTGGGATTAGCTTAAGGGTTTTTTAAAAAAGGGCAGCATGGACAAGTTGGGCCGAAGGGCCTGTTTCCATGCTGTAAACCTCAATGACTATGACTCTATAACCCATTTTTGTGAGTGGCTTATAGCAATCCCAGTGCATTTTGAAGTCTAGGTGTTATACTCACACCGACCCACACAGGTTCATTCAGCCCCATTTACAGCAGGCATCTGGGCTACGCATCTCATGGATTCCACCAAAATAGCTACCTGGTCACCAATGCAGTAAGCTCATTGCCACCATTTTCATGATGGGGAAGAGAATGAAAATTACCCACCCTAATGGTCTCAGCTTCTGGATAACAAAGACCTCTTGGGCAAGCTAACTGCCCTCAGTGTCTTCGCGCATCACGCATCAGTGTCCTCAGAGAAGGAAGGTGGAGAAAGAGGGAGGTACAAACCACTCCTGCATTCATTCGAGCTTTTATAGAATTTTATAAAATCCCTACAGTGCTGAAGGAGGCCATTCGGCCCATCAAGCCTGCAACCGACAACAATCCCACCCAGGCCCTAACCCCGTAACCCCACATATTTACAGCGCTAATCCCTCTCACCTATGTATCCTGGGACACTAAGAAGCAATTTAGCATGGCCAATGCACCTAACATGTGCTGCATTTCTGTTCAGTGCAGCTCCTGAGCATTTGCTGGAGCCGCGACCAGAAATTCCAGAACCAAGGGGAGTCAAATTAACAATGAGAGAGAAATAGCAGAAACTGCACATTCTAAATTAATCTGCTTCATTTCACAAAGTACATTAACAACTTTAAAAACCATCCCAATTCAATTCTTTCCAGATTCTTTTCCACAGGATTTAACAATGAGGTTGAATCATAGTGCAGAAGGAGGCCATTCAGCCCATCGCATTTGGACCAATAACAATCCCACCCAAGTCCTATTCCCATAACCCCAGATATTTACCCTGCTAATCCCCCAACACTAGTGGCAATTTAGCATGGCCAATCAACCTAACCCGCACATCTTTCAGACTGTGGAAGGAAACTGGAGCACCCGGAGGAAACCCACGCAGACATGGGGAGAATGTGCAAACTCCACACAGACAGTGACCCGAGGCTGGAATTGAACCCAGGTTCCTGGCGCTGTGAGGCAGCAGTGCTAACCACTGTGCCATCGTTGCCACCGTGAAGCAAGCAAAATTATTTTTTTCTTAATAAAGTTTCACGAATCACAAGTGACAAATTGAGTGAGAGGTAACCTCAAGGAAGTTTCAATCAGTGTCACTTGAGGGAACTATATTGTTCACATCCCACACATGGGAGTATCTGCTGGCTATACGTAACTATCCATTTTCCAAAGGCTTCAGGAGCCGATGCCTAAGTTACGTTCTAATGTCCTTGAGCATATCCACTGCTCTGTGCCTCTCTCTCTCTCCTTTATTTAACATCTTTCTTCTGATCCATCCCTTATTTATTCTCTTCCCTATCCACGTTCCATTTTCTTTTCCAATCCCTCTACTGGGGTCACAATTATTGAAATTATCTTGATTCACTTAATTCAGCTTAAGCCCCCCAGTTTCCATGGTGGGATTTAAACTCATGTCTCCAGATCATTCATCTGAGCTACTCAAGGGTATCATATTCGCAATATCACTGGATCCCATGGTATGTCTGTACCACCTCCTCCCCACCCCCCACCCGCCCAACCCCATTCCCGACTGCCACCCGCCCCCCCCCCCCCCCCCCCCACCACCACCACCACCCCCCGCCACTGCCGTGAGGAAGCCTTTGTGGTTGGGAGCTAGGGCAATGTCAATTGGTCGCAGTCCTCCTTTAACTCATTTTAACTTTCCGACCATTCTGTTCATTCTTTCCCAACTCTCTGCATTCCGAATTGTATAAACAACAGGGGTATTCCCACTGTCCCGATTGGTAGGGGAGGCAATGGCCGAGTGGTATTATCGCAAGAATATTAATTCAGAAACTTAGCTAATATTCTGGGGACCAGGGTTCGAATCCTGCCACAGCAGATGGTGGTATTTGAATTCAATAAAAAATATCAGGAATTAAGAACCTAATGATGACCATGAAACCATTGTTGATTGTCAGAAAAACCCATCTGGTTACTAATGTCCTTTAGGGAAGGAAATCTGCCTTCCTTACCTGATCTGGCCTACATGTGACTCCAGAGTCACAGCAATGTGGTTGACTCTCAACTGCCCTCCAAGGGTAACTACAGATGGACAATAAATGCTGGCCAAACAGCGACGCCCATATCCCATGAATAAGTAATGTAAGTACAGGAAACCCAAAACCCATCCTAAAAACCCCTCCTGGGCCAAACAATAGAAAATGGGGTAAAAAAATAGAACAAGAGTAGAAATTAGCAAAACGTGCCAATTCCAAGAACCTACAAAAGAGCACTTCTGAATCTTGGATTTTACAGCCTCGCTCGTTCCTATACCGTAAAATCCCACCCGAGGTCAATGGACCTTCCCATTGTCTGCCCCTCACCCGCTCCAATTCCCGTGGTGAGCAGATGGTAAAATTCCAATGAGCTGCCTCGTTGAACAACGGGATTGAAGTTGATAAGGAGGAGGTGTTAGCAATTCTGCAAAGTGTGAAAATAGATAAGTCCCCTGGGCCGGATGGGATTTATCCTAGGATTCTCTGGGAGGCTAGAGAGGAGATTGCAGAGCCTTTGGCTTTGATCTTTATGTCGTCATTGTCTACAGGAATAGTGCCAGAAGACTGGAGGATAGCAAGTGTTGTCCCCTTGTTCAAGAAGGGGAGTAGAGACAACCCTGGTTATTAGAGACCGGTGAGCCTTACTTCTGTTGTGGTCAAAGTTTTGGAAAGGATTATAAGAGATAAGATTTATAAGCATCTAGAAAGGAATAATTTGATTAGGGATAGTCAACACGGTTTTGTGAAGGGTAGGTCGTGCCTCACAAACCTCATTGAGTTCTTTGAGAAGGTGACCAAAGAGGTGGATGAGGGTAAAGCAGTTGATGTGGTGTATATGGATTTCAGTAAAGCGTTTGATAAGGTTCCCCACAGTAAGCTATTGCAGAAGATACAGAGGCATGGGATTGAGGGTGATTTAGCGGTTTGGATCAGAAATTGGCTAGCTGTAAGAAGACAGAGGGTGGTGGTTGATGGGAAATGTTCATCCTGGAGTTCAGTTACCAGTGGTGTACCGCAAGGATCTGTTTTGGGGCCACAGCTGTTTGTCATTTTTATAAATGACCTGGATGAGGGCGTAGAAGGATGGGTTAGTAAATTTGCGGATGACACTAAAGTCGGTGGAGTTGTGGACAGTGCGGAAGGATGTTGCAGGTTACAGAGGGACATAGATAAGCTGCAGAGCTGGGCTGAGAGGTGGCAAATGGAGTTTAATGCAGAAAAGTGTGAGGTGATTCACTTTGGAAGGAGTAACAGGAATACAGAGTACTGGGCTAATGGTAAGATACTTGGTAGTGTGGATGAGCAGAGAGATCTCGGTGTCCATGTGCATAGATCCCTGAAAGTTGGCACCCAGGTTGATCGGGTTGTTAAGAAGGCGTACGGTGTGTTAGCTTTTATTGGTAGAGGGATTGAGTTTCGGAGCCATGAGGTCATGTTGCAGCTGTACAAAACTCTGGTGCGGCCGCACTTGGAGTATAGCGTATAGTTCTGGTCGCCGCATTATAGGAAGGATGAGAAAGCATTGGAAAGGGTGCAGAGGAGATTTACCAGGATGTTGTCTGGTATGATGGGAAGGTCTTATGAGGAAAGGCTGAGGGACTTGAGGCTGTTTTCATTAGAGAGAAGAAGGTTAAGAGGTGACTTAATAGAGGCATACAAGATGATCAGAGGATTAGATAGGGTGGACAGTGAGAGCCTTTTTCCTCAGATGGTGATGGCTAGCACAAGGGGACATAGCTTTAAATTGAGGGGTGATAGATATAGGACAGATGTCAGAGGTAGGTTCTTCACTCAGAGAGTAGTAAGGGCGTGGAATGCCCTGCCTGCAACAGTAGTGGACTCGCCAACATTAAGGGCATTTAAATGGTCATTGGATAAACATATGGATGATATTGGAATAGTGTCGGTTAGATGGGCTTTAGATTGGTTTCACAGGTCGGCGCAACATCGAGGGCCAAAGGGCCTGTACTGCGCTGTAATGTTCTATGTTCTATGTTCTATGTTCTATGCTTGCATTCACAAATAAGTTCAGAGCCAGGAAATCCCGGTTTCATAAAATTCAGAATCAGACTACTAGTTGGCCCAGTTCTCCCATTGCGAAGCGCTAGTTTTTTAACGCGTCGGGTTGGGAGATGTATGTGTCGGCCATTTTAGCTGGATTCGTACATGCGTTCCTGACACATGCGTGTCTCCCACCGCCAGAGAGCAGGCGCAGTTGAGACCACGCTGGAAACCGGAGGGAAGACCGGGTAAGTGATTTAAATCTATTCTTAATGTAATTAAAATGTCGTTATCGGGTCCAGGATAATGGGGGATGCTATCTCCCACCCTCACAGGAGTATTTCACTCTGGCGAGGTTTAGGGTAGCTCCCCACGTTCAGGGAACAAGCGGAAGACATCGCTGAAGGGAAGGGGGGGCAATCAGAGACCCTCCCAATGATCGAGCGGCAAGGGATGTTGCCCCCTGGGCATGGGCACACGAGCAGTGCCAGCCTGTGCCCCCTGGCACTGCCCAAGAGGCAAACTGCCCATGCCTGGGGGCACCTTGGCACTGCCCAAAAGGCATGGGGCATTGCCAAAGGGGTGGGGCCTATGGTGGGTGGGACCTAGGGGCGAGCGGTGGGGAAGGGGGGTCCCGCTGCCACTTTGCATTGGCATTTGGTCGGGGCTGGAGGGAGGCCAGCTATCGGGGTGTGTGAGAAGGGGTGAGTGATGTGCCGGGGGAGAGGCTGCCTCCTGGGGTGGTCTGCCTCCCATGGGGGGAGTCTGTTGGGATGGGTCTTCTGGGGTGAGGGGGTGTCTGCTGGGATGGGGGGTGGGGAGTATCATCACTGCTGGGGGGGAGGTGGGCTGGAGATCAGGGCGCTCCAGGGTGGGGAGGCGAGGTCGGGGCTGGCCTGGGAATGGTCGTGGAGGCCACAATCAGGCCGTGGAGGTGTTGGGAGCAGTGTGTGGGTCCCAGGCTGGCCAGCGATTGAGCTGCTCAGCAAACTGCAGGCTGACAGTTCGGGGCCACTGCGCATGCGCAGAGTTCCGGAACATTCAGACTCCGGCGTGAATAGGCCCCGCCCCCCGAGCTGTTAATGATATTCACAATTGTGACCTCTGCAATGCACAGAGTGTGGGAGATTTGAGTCTGAACTCCCACTGAAAAAACAATCGTGATTTACACCAGTTTTCCCGTGAATTCAGCACTTAGAATTTTTTTGGGCCCCTGGTATCTTTAAGAGACTGAGAAACAGTGTGATGTGTAAATGCTGTCACTTCTTCATTATCAGGTTCTAAGTTAAGCTCCGACTCATTTCTGGTTTTGGCTTCCTGCACCAGACAGTTCGTGCTCATTTAGGGGACGAGAGAGAAGTAAGCACACAAAGTGGCATTATACTGAAACTACAGAGAGAATGCATTCTTTCTGGTTGTATCACAGCTTGGTATGGCTCCTGCTCTGCCCAAGACCACAAGGAACTATAAAGGGTCGTGAACGTCACCCAGTCCATCACTGTCTACACTTCCCGCTGCCTCAGGAAAGCAGCCAGTGCAATTAAGGACCCCACACACCCCGAACATTCTCTCTTCCATCTTCTTCCATCAGGAAAAAGATACAAAAGTCTGAGGTCTCGTACCAACCGACTCAAGAACAGCTTCTTCCCTGCTGCCATCAGACTTTTGAATGGATCTACCTCGCACCAAGTTGATCTTTCTCTACACCCTAGTTATGACTGTAACACTACATCCTGCTCACTCTCCTTTCCTCCTCTATGAACAGTATGCCTTGTCTGTATAGCATGCAAGGAACAATACTTTTCACTGTATACTAATACATGTGACAATAATAAATCAAATCAAATCAAATCAAAGAATGCATGTCAGGTTCAAAAAAAACCGGACGGGTTCTGTGCGAGTTACATACCGAAGCCATATGTGTGGCAATTAATCTTCCAGAATTTTTTTTAATGTTCAAATATAATAATAGGTGGAAGCATCTGGAAACGGCAAGGAACTGCTAAGACACACAATTATGTTTCAGCGAACCCAAAAATGACTTTCAGTCACAATTAATTAGTTGCGAATACAGTCATAACTCACTGAGGCTCGAGTAATAAAGTGGTTTTAGGTTTCTCTCTGTTCTGTGAATTATATCCTGGCAAATTATGATCTAACCTTGAGTTATTCCAGGAAACCTCTGACTTATGGGGGATTCTGGACTAATAAGAACAGCGCTCACGCCTGTAATGAGCATGCACTATTATGCAAAGACCACCTAAAGAGAGAGATTGAAAAACCTAAGAGGAGAATATTATCATAAAGTGTAATAAAAAAATCTTTTCAAAAGGCCACATTAGTAGTACAAGGATTGTCAAGGTTAGGAGTTGAGGGAGTTAACTCAAACTCAAGGAAATTTTGGAATAAGCAGTTAGGAGCCACGTCTGTTTTCTTACCTACTGGTGTGAAATTGTCCACAGTGCTTTTGCTGAGAGATTACTTTCTACATTTTGGAGTTTACGTTTAAGTTTATTTATTAGTGTCACAAGTAGGCTATCACTGCAATGACGTTACTGTGAAAATCCCCGAGTCGCCTGTTCGGGTACACTGAGGGAGAATTTAGCCAATGCATCTAACCAGCACGTCTTTCAGACTGTGGAGGAAACCAGAGCACCCGGAGGAAACCCACGCAGACATGGGGAGAACGTGCAGACTCTGCACAGACAGTGACCCAAGCCGGGAATCGAACCCGGGTCCCTGGCGCTGTGAGCCAGCAGTGCTAACCACTGTGCCACCATGCCATCTGGGCTGGAAAGTTCCTTTTGTGTTTTTTAATACATAAAATGAATCATTTTGTTTTTCATTATGTGAATATCAGTTATTAAAGTTACTTAGTTGTTTTATAAGTGAATTTACATCATCAGAATCTCACACTCCTGCCTTACCCTTATCCTACTTCCTGTCTAGTGTTGGACTTGACTTACCCACCACGCCCAGCCCATAGGGAATGGTGCAAGAAGACCTGGGAATGGGAAAATAAAGGTGACAACACTGCTCTGGGCATTTCTTTTGTGGCTGTTAAAATTGGCCATATAGCAGGAGGCTGTGCCATATATTTTCGTAATATCATCAAGGGAGAAAAGGAGTAAAACTGGTCAGAAAGTGCAATGAGGAATTAAAATGCAGCTGACCGACTTGTCTTAACCTAACTCGTTCAGAGAGGGCAATCCATGCTTCACTTCCTTGACATCTTCATTCTCCACACGACCATCTTCAGCAGTGATCTCCAACTGAGTCGCTTAATTTGAAGACTTTGGTCTTAGCTCCATGCAATATCAAGCTATAATTGTAGATGCTAGGAAAAGCAAGAACCATCTTAGGGTATCGCAAACCTTTGAAGACCCCTGTGGCCAGTGGGGAATGGGACTCCCAGCCGAGCAATCTGAACCTCACCCCAGAATCTCATACTGGAAAGGGTCAGTTCTGCAATGCATTTTGTTATTAAACACTAAAAATTCACATCTTTATCCTCACATGCTCTGGGGGCACAGTTTCAAAATCTCACCATGGCTGCTGATGGAATTTAAATTCAGTTAATTAAGAAGAAAATCTGGAATTATAAATGTAGCCTCAGTAATGGTGACCATGAAATAATCATCGATTGTTGTAAAAACTGAATTGATTCACCACCTGGCATCCCTATCCGGCCTGCAAGTGACACCACAGCAATGTGGTTGACTCTAAACTGCCCTCTGAAATGGCCTACAACACCTCAACTTTCTCAGAAGACTAAGGAAATTTGGCATGTCAGCTACGACTCTCACCAACCTTTACAGATGCACCACAGAAAGCATTCTTTCTAGTTGTATCACAGCTTGGTATGGCTCCTGCTCTGCCCAAGACCGCAAGGAACTACAAAAGGTCATGAATGTAACCCCATCCATCACGCAAACCAGCCTCCCATCCATTGACTCTGCCTACACTTCCCGCTGCCTCAGCAAAGCAGCCAGCATAATCAAGGACGCCATGCACCCCAGACATTCTCTCTTCCACCTTTTCCGTCGGGTAAAAGATACAAAAGTTTGACGTCACGTACCAACCGACTCGAGAATAGTTTCTTCCCTGCTGCTGTCAGACCTTTGAATGGACCTACCTCACACTAAGTTGATCTTTCTCTACATCCTAGCTATGACTGTAACACTACATTCTGCACTCTCTCCTTTCAAAGAACAAAGGACAAAGAAAATTACAGCACAGGAACAGGCCGTTCGGCCCACCAAGCCTGCACCGACCATGCTGCCCGACTTAACTAAAACCCCCTACCCTTCTGGGGACCATATCCCTCTATTCCCATCCTATTCATGTACTTGTCAAGACACCCTTTAAAAGTCACTACCGTATCCGCTTCCACTACCTCCCCCGGCAACGAGTTCCAGAGTTCCTTCGCTATGTACGGTATGCTTTGTCTGCATATCCTGCAAGAAACAATACATCTTAGTGTATACTCATATATGTGACAATAAAAAAATCAAATCAAATCAAATCAAAGAAGGTCTTCAGTTCAGGGGCAATTAGCGATGGATGCTGATCTTGCCAGCAACACCCAGGAGGAGAGTAGATGGAACCTGGAAATACTTCCATGAAAACCCCAAGCAAATATCTGCAGGAATTGAGAACACAAGGCACAGATTCCTCTGCTCCAGCCGAGGTTTCCAACAGCAGGTGCTGGAGCCGCGATTTTCCAGTGAGTGTGATGCTCCAATACAGGCAAGTGTGTTATACTGAAACCCCAATGGCAAGAAAATATCATGTAATGGCACAGAAATTGCCAGAAAAATACTGGCAGCCTCATGGTGCCTGCCAAATAAATTACACTGCTCCGTCATGAGCCTGGCAAAGATGGAGGTTCACTGTCAATCTCTCCATGAATGTCTGAAGATTGCTGTGTTTGTACCATTTACAATGAATGAGAGAAACCACAGCCAGTTCAGGGCTGGTATCTTGTTTCATAATGACTCTGTTAATGTCTGATTCTGGTATGAAATTCAAAAGTGGAGATCCAGAAAGAGAACAGTTGAAATTGTGACGTCTCACACCTGCAGGTAGTCATGTTTTCCTCGCTGTCTTTCAAATTTTGAACCTTTAAATTATTTTCTTTTCAACTCTTTAGAACATAGAACATAGAAAACTACAGCACAAAACAGGCCCTTCGGCCCTACAAGTTGTGCCGAACATATCCCTACCTTTTAGGCCTACCTATAACCCTCCATCCTATTAAGTCACATGTACTCATCCAGGAGTCTCTTAAAAGACCCTATTGAGTTTGCCTCCACCACCACTGATGGCAACCGATTCCACTCGCCCACCACCCTCTGTGTGAAAAACTTCCCCTAACATTTCCCCTGTACCTAACCCCCAGCACCTTAAACCTGTGTCCTCTCGTAGCAGCCATTTCCACCCTGGGAAAAAGCCTCTGAGAGTCCACCCGATCTATGCCTCTCAACATCTTATATACCTCTATTAGGTCTCCTCTCATCCTACGTCTCTCCAAAGAGAAAAGACCGAGCTCCCTCAGCCTATCCTCATAAGGCATGCCACTCAATCCAGGCAACATCCTTGTAAATCTCCTCTGCACCCTTTCAATCTTTTCCACACCCTTCCTGTAATGAGGCGACCAGAACTGAGCACAGTACTCCAAGTGGGGTCTGACGAGGGTCTTATATAGCTGCATCATTATCCCCGGACTCCTAAACTCAATCCCTCGATTGATAAAGGCCAGCACACCATACGCCTTCTTAACCATCTCCTCCACCTGCGGGGCCGATTTTAGAGTCCTATGGACCCGGACCCCAAGGTCCTTCTGATCCTCTACCGTACTAAGAGTCTTTCCCTTTATATTGTACTCCTTCATCCCGTTCGACCTGCCAAAATGGGCCACTACGCATTTATCTGGGTTGAAGTCCATCTGCCACTTCTCCGCCCAGTCTCGCATCCTATCTATGTCCCTCTGTAACTTCTGACATCCCTCCAGACTATCCACAACCCCACCAACCTTCGTGTCATTGGCAAACTTACCAACCCATCCCTCCACTTCCTCATCCAGGTCATTTATGAAAATGACAAACAGCAAGGAACAGATCCCTGGGCACACCGCTGGTGACTGACCTCCAATTAGACCCATCTATACACACTCTCTGCCTCCTTTGGGCAAGCCAGTTCTGGATCCACAGGGCAACAGCCCCTTGCATCCCATGCCCTCTCACTTTTTCTAGAAGCCTTGCATGGAGGACCTTATCGAACGCCTTGCTAAAATCCATATAAACCACATCTACCGCTTTCCCTTCGTCAATGTGTTTAGTCACATTTTTGAAGAACCCCACCAGGCTCGTAAGGCACGATTTGCCTTTGACAAAGCCATGCTGAGTATTCTTGAGCATACTAAACCTCTCTAAATGCTCATAAATCTTGTCCCTCAGGATCTTCTCCATCAGCTTACCAACCACTGAGGTTAGACTCACCGGTCGGTAATTTCCTGGGCTATCCCTATTCCCCTTCTTGAAAATAGGAACCACGTCCGCAATCCTCCAATCCTCCGGCACCTCTCCCGTCTCCATCGATGACGCAAAGATCATCGCCAGAGGCTCTGCAATCTCTTCCCTTGCCTCCCACAGTAACCTGGGGTACATCCCATCCAGACCCGGCGACTTATCTATCTTGATGCCATTTAAAGATTCCAGCACAACCTCTTTGTTAAAGTCCACATACTCAATCTTTTCAGTCCACCGCAAGCCCGCAGTACATCCACCCATGTCCTTCTCCTCTGTGAAAACCGAGGCAAAATACTCATTAAGCACCTCTGCCATTTCTACTGGTTCCGTACTGATTTTCCCGCCTTCACCTTTTATAGGCCCTATTCCTTCACGTCTCATCCTTTTACTCTTCACATATTTATAGAACGCCTTAGGGTTTTCCTTAATTCTACTTGCCAAGGCCTTCTCGTGACCCCTTCTGGCTCTCCTAATTTCCTCCTGTAGTCCCTTCCTACAAGCTGTATACGCATCTAGATCCCTATCTTCGCCAAGCTCTCTGAAACTTTTGTACACTTTCCTTTTCTTCTCGACTAGGTCCCGCACAGCTTTCGTGCACCATGGTCTTCACTTCATTCTTCTTCGGTCTTCTTCGTTCTTCACTTTCCCTCTTAATCCAACTGTTTTTTGGATTGTGACACAGTGGCACAGTGGTTAGCACTGCAGCCTCACAGCGCCAGGGACCCGATTTGATTCCCAGCTTGGGTCACTGTCCAAGCGATGTCTGCACGTTCTCCCCGTGTCTGCGTGGGTTTCCTCCAGGTGCTCCGCTTTCCTCCCACGCTCCAAAAGTTGTGCTGGTTAAGTACATTGCTAAATCCTCCCTCAGTGTACCCGAGCAGGAGCCAGAGTGTGGTGACTAGGGGATTTTCACAGCAACTTCATTGCAGTGTTTGTGTAAGCCTACTTGTGACACTAGCATTTTGTTCTCTTTATTTCGCTTGCTGGATCTAATTTGTCTGGAATTCAAGCTATTTTCTTTCTCTTTCATTCCCCTATTTCTTTTTCTATCTTTAAGTTTCATTGGATAAAATGATAGATCATTGGTCCTGACATTTACATGTCCTATTGTGACACGGTGACACAGTGGTTAGCGCTGCTGCCTCACAGGGACCCAGGTTCGATTCCTGGTTTGGGTCACTGTCTGTATGGAGTTTGCATGTTCTCCCCGTGTTTGCGTGGGTTTCCTCCGGGTGCTCCGGTTTCCTCCCACAGTCTGAAAGACGTCCTGTTAGGTGCATTGACCCGAACAGGCACCGGAGTGTGGCGACTAGGGGAATTTCACAGTAACTTCATTGCAGTGTTAATGTAAGCCTTACTTTTGTATACTAATAAATAAACTGTACTTTATTGACCTCACTGGATTCTTGTTAACTCATATTTCCAGCAGTTCTGGTTCAAAAATATTGGGCTATAACATCTGAGCTCCAGGGCAGTATATCAAGGAGATATCCCAAAGATGCACTGGGGAACCTCCCCAGAAATTCTCAGGTAAAGACTGCACAGCAATTCTCCGGGATGAGATTAAACTTACTTTGGGCAATTGCCCTGCACTGGGAACCATCTGAAAATGCGACTTAAATCGTAAATGTCAATGGTTTCGACTGTCAGATAGCAACAGTTAGGAGAATTAGGATGAGTTCTAATTCTGCATAACTATAGCACTGACCTCCCCTAGTACCCCCGCCCCCCCATAGGACTCCCCCAAATACCCCTTAATACAAACCTCCCCCCCCCCGAGATTACCCCATGACCTCATGACATACGGGACTTAGAGCGGCACGGTGGCTCGGTGATTAGCACTACTGCCTCACAGTGCCAGGGACTCAGGTTCAATCCCGTCCTCAGATCACTGTCTGGGTGGAGTTTGCATGTTCTTCCTGTGTCTGCGTGGGTTTCCTCCGGGTGCTCCGGTTTCCTCCCACATTCCAAGCATGTGTGGGTTAGGTGGATTGGCCATGATAAATTGATCCTTAGTGTCAGGGGGACCAGCAGGGTAAATATGTGGAGTTATGCGATAGGGCCTAGGTAGGAATGTGGTTAGTGCAGACCCGATGGGCCGAATGGCCTTCTTCTGCACTGTCGGGATTCTTTGATTCTATGACTCCCCAAACTACCCTTCTCCTCCCCAAACCCAGCTCTGAACTCCCACCGCCCCCCCCCCTGAGTCTGACATCCACTTTCCCCCCATTCCTGGCACCCGTCCCTGGCTTGTCAAACTTGGCTGGACTTTCATGTTTGCCTGGGATAGAGTAGCAGGTGCCGTAAAAAAGGGTGTGTGTCTTACTTACCCACAATTGAGCTGCTCTGAACTGCAGGCCTCTGGAGAGCGCTACACTATATAGCCGGAATGTCGGGTAAAATGGGATCGCCTGGATTCGGAGTGGAGGGGAAATCCAACTCAACTGCCATTCCACCGCAAGTTACTGTCCAATCATTGAATCCTTAAGGGTGAACGAAAAGAACATCCAATTGATGGCGCCTGCTGAAAGATGTGTGCCGGACTTTTACCGCCTCGCCCGAGGCCAACAGAGAATGCCATTCTGCGAGCCTCACCCGCCCCGATTCTGGGGATGGCGTGCCAGTAAAATTCCAGCCGTGAACTCCAGCAGTTTCTGGGGCAATGTGTTGCCTATAATTTGTAAAATTGACATGTTCCTGATATCTGATATATGCAGCGGAGTCAGAGATGTGCGGTGTTGCATCTTCAAGGGTTGATTCCCTCTGATTTCCTCGAACCCTTCATTCCCATTGCATATCTCATTTAAGGCGCATAGCAAGAGAAGGTCTGTCAGAAAGCTTCAGCTTGGCCATGCACTAGGGTACAGAAATGGCAAATTAGCTTAATGTTGATCATTGAAAAATGGCCAAAAAATGTGCATCGTAGGCAGATGAATAATTGGATCAATCTGAAAGGAGACAGGGAGACCTAGACAGAGGCCTTGGGATTAAGTATTCTTTTACTTAGGTTTACCATCTGTTTACCATCTGGTCATTCATTTCATTGCTCTTTGTGGGATCTTCCTGTGTGCAAGTATTGGCATGGCTCCCCACATTACAGCACCAACTCCTACATTTCAGAAATGTGTCATTGGTCGTGAAGCATTTTAGGATGTCTTGTGATTGTGAAACATGCTTTATACAGGCAAATGCTTTCTTTCTATCTCCGAATACTGAGACGGCACATATGAACAGGATTTATGGCATAGAATAATGTTACAGTCAAACAGTCAAATGCAGTTAATGGAGAGACGGGCTACCCAATCTGTACATGAGAGAACAGTAGGAAACGAGTGAAAGCTATAGTTTATTTTACAGTGTATGTAATAATAATCTTGGACAATTCACTACAGTGACTGAGGGCAAAGTGTGACTCTGAGAACCCGGTATGGATCCAGCCTGGTGTAATTAAGGACTAGATTTTCCACTCAATGTTATTTAATCCATTCCTTTTAAATGAGTTAGTGTTGACTTTAAAGCCTTGCCGATTGGAAAATTAAAGTTAAAGTTCCCCTTCATTTGCTGCAGCTTTAACGAAGTGAAATGAGTGCGGCCAATCTTCTCCCTTTCACTGGTACGCAGGAGACCACAACACTCAGAGGAGTACATAACCCTGCGCCATTCGTCAATGGGGTAGGCAAGTCCCCTCCGTGGGGCCACGGCATTGCTGATGAGGAAACTGGAACTGCCATAGTCTGCAAGGGATGTCCAATCCTTTGAGACCGAACGTGACCTAGAATCCACCCGGTTAAATTACACACAGCTCAGATTGCTAATAGAAGGAGAATTTGAAGTCGTGCCTCAGAATTTGTGTAACCACTGAGGAGGCAGCTTTTCCAAACCTCCAGGCACACTGACTGAGTTCAGACAGAACAAACCAATAAAACAAAGACATTCTAGTGCAAATTAGGATCGAGTTCCATAAGAATGAGAGGTGATCTCATGGAAGGGTAGAATATGTATTTTAGAAGGCTTGACAGGATAAATGCTGAGAGACTATTTTCCCCTGTCTGGAGAATCTGGAACTAGGGATTAAAAGGGGTCGTTTGACCGCCCCCCCCCCCCCCCCCCCCCCCCAAACAGGGGTTGGTTGGGTTGGAACTGACTTAATTGGGGAGGCGGGTCACTGAAGTAGCATTCTGAAATAACTTCCGAGAGGCCACTGTCCCTGCACCAAAACTGATTGATTTGCAGTGGTTTGCAATAGAATCATAGCATCCCTGCAGTGCAGAAGGAGGCCATTCAGCCCATCGAGTCTGCGCCAACAACAGGCAGGTACTTCCCAATACAGAGTATTCAGCACGAATGCCATTGACCCGGACACTCCACATTATGGGGCAAATTTTACCGTCCATCCCGCCATGGGAATTGGAGTGGGCGAGGGGCAGACCACGGAAAGGTCCATTGATCTCAGGCGGAATTGTCCGGTTTCAGGGCGAGTGAGGCTGGAAAATCCTACCCTATAGGTATGTCTGTGCAGAGCTCCCTGCTTGGGCAGCCTTAACAGGCATCAATTAGAAAGATCATATTCCGGCAGGTCCAACTCATGGACCTTGTTGAAGTCATTATACAACCTAGGCAAATGTTCTGGGGACCAGGGTTCAAATCCCATCACAGCAGTTGGTGAGATTTGAATTCAGTAAAATTCTGGAATTAAAAATCTAATTATGATCATGAATGCATTGTCGATTGTCGTAAAATCCATCTGGTTCACTTGAGAAAAGGAAAGCTGCCATCCTTACCGGGCCTGGTCTACATGTGACTCCAGACCTAAAACAATGTGGTTAACTCTTAAATGCCCTAACAAGCTGCTCAGTTCAAGGGCAATTAGGGATGGGCAACAAATGCTAGCGACGCCCACATCGCATGAACAATCTCATGAACTATATTTTAATATTTTAACAATCTCAAATTCTCTCACTTCCAACTTTAACAGAGGGGCAACTTATAATAGGGCTACTGGTCACATTGTTTGTCTTTGGGTTTAACCCCAGCTGACTGGTTTTCCCGAGCCTCGGAAAAACTGAGCAGCTAATGGGAAGCAACGGCTGTGGTGTGCGGAAGAGGTAGGTGTTTTCCAACAGTGTCAGTGACCCAGCAGCCCAGCCCCTCAATCATCAATTGCTCCTGTTACCAGTGACCCCTCTCTAGAGATCACCAACACCTCTCCATTACCTGTGTGGAGTTTGCACGTTCTCCCAGTGTCTGCATGGGTTTCCTCCAGTTTCCTCCCACACTCCAAAGATGTGCAGGTTAGGTTGATTGGCCATGCTGATTTATCCCTTGGTGTCAGGGGGGCTTGCAGGGTAAATACATGGGGTTACGGAGATAAGGCCTGGGTGGGATTGTTGTCGGTCCAGGCTTGTTGGGCCGAGTGGCCCCCTTCTGCGTTGTAGTGATTCTATGATTCTATGATTATCATTATATCACTGACTCCCCTCTTGATCAACCTCCACTCTGCACTCACTGATTCCTCCTGGCTCCTCTATTCCAGCCATGGTAAATCTCCAACTCCCAAAAATAGCCCTCCGACCCTCCAAACCATGCAGTACCCACCACACACCCTTGTGAACTCTACTCTGAACAGCATGATATCTACCCTCTCCTGTGCTATGGCTTCGTTGGCTTCCCAACAGCGAGCCTAACCAGTCAATCAGGCTGCCTTCCTGGCAGGAATACTGTTGAAAAAGAACCACCAGCACTCGGGACTCCCAACTCCATGGGCGCAAGTGAATGAAATGTCTCCCTCCAACCGCTGGCAAATCCCACCCCAGTAAACATCAGGGCCAAAATCTCAGGATAAAGGGTGCAACCATTTAGGACTGAGATGAGGAGATACTTGTCCACTCAGAGAGTTCTGAATCTTTGGAATTCTCGATCCCAGAGAGTTGCGGTTGCTCATCCATATAGTATTCCAGACCGAGATTCATCGATTTTTTTTTATCAAAGGATTTAGGGATAGGAGTTAATACAGGTGCGCCATTATCGTATTGAATGGCAGAGCAGACTCGAGGGGCCAAATGGCCTCACTCTGCTCCAGTTTCTTATGTTCTTATTGGCTGTGAAATGCTTTGCCTGTTACCATAGGAACATAGACAGACAGGAGCACGAGTAGGCCATTTGGCCTCTTGAGCCTGCTACACCATTTAACTAGATCTTGGCTGATCTTCCACCTCAATGCCATCTTCCCGCACTATCCACATATTCCTTAATGTCACTAGGATCTGGAAATCTGGCCACCTCCACTTTGAACATACCCAATGATTGAGCCTCCACAGCCCACAGGATGAGAGAATTCCTACGTTTCACTAATTTCTAACTCCAGAAATTCCTCTTCATCTTCGTCCTAAATAGTCTGTGCCCCCTGATTCTAGACCTTCCCCCTGTCCAGGAGAACCATCTTTCCTGCATCCACCCTGTAAGAATTTTGTACACTTTTATAAGCGAGATCACCTCTCATTCCTCTAAACTCTAGAGAATACTTGCCCAGTCTCTTCATTCTTCCTCATAGGATACCCCCCGCTCCCCCCCTCCCCGCCCACCTTCCCTAGGATTAGTCGGGTGAATCTCTGTTGTATTCCTTCAATGGGCAGTATATCGTCCTTGGGTAAGGAGATCAAAACTGCACACAGTAATCCACGTGTGGGTCTCACCAAGGCTCTGTACAATTGCAGCAAGACTTCCGTACTCCTGTATTCAAATCCTCTTGCAATAAATGCAAACATACCCTTTGCCCTCCTAATTGCTTGCTGCACCTGTATGTTTGCTTTCAATAACTTACGAAAAAGAATACCGAGATCTCTTTGGGCATAACATTTCCCAATCTCCCCCCATTTAAGAAACACTCTGCATCTTTGTTTTTCCTACCAAAGTGAATAACTTCATATTTTTCCACAGTGCAGAAGGCTGAGGGGGGGCCTGATCGAGGTGTAGAAAATGCTGAAGGACACAGAATCGATCGGGAGAAACCTTTCTCCTTAGTAGAGAGGTCAATAACCAAGGGGCATAGATTTAAGGTATGGGGCAGAGGGTTTAGAGGGGATTTGAAGAAAAGCTTTTTCACCCAAAGGGTGGTGGGAATCTGGAACTCACTGACTAAAAGGGTGGCAGGAACCACAACATTTAAGAAGTATTTAGATGAGCACTTGAAATGCCATAGCACACAAGACAATGAACCAAGTGCTGGAAAATGGGATTAGAATAGGTGCTTGATAGTTGGTGCAAACACAATGGGCCAAAGGGCCTCTTTCAGTGCTGTAAAACTCAATGGGCAGGATTTTCCGGCCTTGCTCACCCCCAAGACTGGAGAATCCCACCCAAAGTCAACAGACTTTTGCATGGTCAGCGTCCCACCCACCAGGAAAATTCCGCCCCATTCCATCTGCCATGTTCTTGCCCGCTCACTTATTCTGTCCAAACCTCCTTGAAGCATCTTTGCATCCTCCTTGCAAACTCACATTGTACATGGAAAGGGGAGAATTTGTAGGACTTTGGGGAAAAAGGATCGATTTGTGACTAATTAGACAGTTCTTTCAAGGAGGTATCACAGTCACAATGGGCTGAATGGCCTTCTTCTACGCTGCGTCATTCTATGATTCTACAGGTGGAGATTTCCACTCCCGCCAGCAGTAGGAATCGTGGCAGACAGGGGCAGTAAATTTGGTGTCAATGAGAATGTCAGTGTTCCGCCAGGGGAAGAATAGTTTGGAATTTTGTTCTCCTGACTTTTAAGGAAGTTAAAGGTGGGTCAATTTTCCCACTAAGCAATGTCGGGAACTGTATTTGTATTCATTTGCATCTCATGAATGTTCTTTACAAGGCCAACTCACTGGAATCACCTTCGCCCTCCAAATTAAGTCCCTCACCAGTGGATAATTAGAATTTACGACTGGATATAAGTGGCCTGCACCTGGAGAACTTCATTTCCCAACCTAGAGGTTAGTAGATGCTGCTTTTGCCCTCCTTGAACAGCACAGCTGCCAAATATCCGGCGCCTATAAATGCTAGCTGCACCGTGTCTGGGCATAGCGGGTAAGCGAAGACTGGAAGCGGGTGGGGGTGGCATGGAAGGGTGGAGGGAAGGCTGGATAGGACAGGCAGACTAAGTGGGGAAGGTGGGGAGAGTGTCCTGGAAAGGGAGGGGGAGAGAGTCCGGGGAAAGGGGAGGGTGTCTTAAAGGGTGTGGTCGATGGTGTCAGCTATGGGATCCCAGGTGGCAAACCTGGGGTGCTTGTGATAGGAGGGAACAGACACAATCAGAGGGGGGAGTGGGATGAGGCAGGATTCAGAGTGACAACCTGGTAAATTAAGTTCTCAAGGGGAGGCAGAGGGGTCACGGAGGGGGACTAGACAAGTGGTCCAAATAACTAGAGGGGAAGTGAAGGCACGTGGAGGTGGATCATAGTAAGCTGCAGAGTAGGCTCAAGGGTGATAGAGGGGAGAGAAATGATAATATTGGGTGGATCCAGAGTAATGGAGGGAGGTTGTTGGTGACAAGGGAGAGTAGAAGGTGATGGACCGAGTCTGGAATGTGACGTGAACCATTTCTCAAATCTGACCTTGACCACACAGACTGTCAGTGAGATCCATCAAGCTACAAGGAGGGTCTTTTCAGAGTGGGTGGAGTTCAAGGTCAGCACAAGTGGTCGACTAAAGGGGCATCTTTTAATAATTATGAAGCAACTGGATGCCAACCATTCTCTGTCGTGTTCTCTCTGTGGTAAAGTCCACATGGCAGCAGGTTTTTTCCCGACTCACGGGTCTCATAAGGTCGAGACCCCCGCGAGATGTGGACCTGCTATTCATTCTGTGCCATTTGCCATCAATGGCAGTCAGAGGCAGGGACGAAGGGAGGGAGGGAGAGAGCTTGTTGCCTCCAAGAGACACAGCCAATGCTAGCCAACTTGTGACTCAAAACCTCCATCCCTCCTGGGTGAATGGTCAATGCGGACTAGGGCTCAGTCTTTCCACACTGTCAAGGCAATGGTCTCTCTATAAAGTTTTGAGGGTAGTGAGAGCAAGTATCAGGAATAGTATCAGAGGGAGACTTCTTGCACATGGCTCTCATTACCCTGATTAAAGAGCAATGTCTCATGCAGAGTTATATATGAGTGGGATCCTCCAACAGTGGGGATGGGTTAGATTGAGGCTGAGTGAAGGGCTTTCGCACTGGCCTCTTGACTTTGAAACAAAGGAAAACCTGTGGAGGACATGCTCACTAAATTTATAACTTTAATTTGTTCATACATCTATTGAGGTATTGATGATACAATCTGCAGACAACCCTGTCTTGGTTGGGTGGACAAGATGGCACAGTGGTTAGCACTGCTGGCTCACAACGCCAGGGGCCTAGATTTGATTCCCGGCTTGGGTCATTGTCTGTGTGGAGTCTGCGCGTTCTCTCCGTGTCTGCGTGGCGTTTCCTCCAGATGCTCCGATTTCCTCCCACAGTCTGAGAGGCGTGCTGGACACGCATTGACCATGCTAAATTCTCCCTCAGTGTACCCGAACAGGAGTGTGGCAACGAGGGGATTTTCACAGTAACTTCATTGCAGTGTTAATGTAACCCTACTTGTGACACTAATAAATAAACTTTAAAACTTTAATGGTTCTCACCCATATGAGGAGATGGAAGGCCAATCGCAGGTTGGCGTAGGACTAGGAGGAGCAAAGGCCTGGGCAGCAAAATGTAGCGAGGCCTCAAGAAAATCTAGATGCTGGAGAATAGGGGGCACAGACCCCTGCAATGGTAAATACTGGCCCGAACATGGGTGTACGGCCAATGGTGTTATTATCCAGAGATAAGTGAAAGATAATGCCAGAGGTGTCTTTGTATGTCCCTGGATGTCTTTGCTCAATCTCCAGTACGGGTTACTAGGAGGAACAATGTAAAGTTCCTGGCCTGCAGTGAGTCAACGGTTGTCTGGGGGCCCTTTAAACAAGGCGCCGGAATCTCGGGGCCCTATGACATAACAGCAGGGAGATGTGTCAATTCCACACACATGCATAATCAACGAGCTGAAAAGCAGAAGATCACACGTGTTCAGCCATTCCACAACCCTCCCCTCCTCCCACCAGAATCACGCTGACTTTCCCATCCTCACTGGACTTCTCCAGAATGAAACATTTCACCTTATGATTCGAAAAATTTGAAAGAGCAATTTTGAAGAAATGGATGCTGTAATAAGTGTTAAATATTTGTCCCTAGCAAGACATTGTTACATAAGGCCAGGCATGGTCATTAATTTCACTCGTTCCCCTCTCTGACCACAGATGGTGTGTGCGATTTTACGAGCCTCACTTGAGCGAGGCCGTAAAAGTAGAGTCGATGTATTTGCAATTAAGGTGATTTTGAAGAATTTATTCTCTTGCAAAGTGTTAAGAATCACTTTGGATAGTTGTTGGAGGAGAGATTTTTGGTTTGGCAGGAAGGGTTGTTGCATCCTCAGCACAGAGGATTTCGTCGAGGCAGTCGAAACTAAAGTTGCAACAGGTTTGTGGGTGATAGGAAGATAGGAATTATGAGCAGGAGTCGGCAAATTTAGCCCTTCAAGCCTGTTCCGCCATTCAATCAGATCATGGCTGATCTCTCCCTGGTCTCAAATCCACCTCCCTACCTGTTCCCCTCTTTCCCTTTTTTATTAGAAATGTATTCGTCTCCTTCTTGAAACCACTCAACAATTCAGACTCCACCGTGCCATGGGACAGCGAGTTCCACAAATTCACCACCCTCTGCGAGAAGTAGTTCCTCCTCATCTCTGTTTTAAATCTACCACCTCTCGACCTATACCTGTGGCCTCTTGTTCTAGATCGCCCCATAAGGGGGAAACATTTGGTCTACATTTACTTTATCAATCCCTTTTAAAATTTTATAAACCTCGATCAGATCCCCTCTCCATCCTTCTACACTCCAGTGAGTATAAACTCAAACTGTTTAATCTCTCCTCATACGTTAACCCTTTCATCCCCGGAATCAATCTGGTGAACCTCCTCTGAACTGCCTCCAATGCCACCACATCCTTCCTCAAATAAGGAGACCAAAACTGGACACAATACTCGAGATGTGGTCTCACCAACACCCTATGCAATTGCAACAACACTTCTCTACTTTTATACTCCAGTCCCTTTGCAATAAATGCCAACATCCCATTTGCCTTTTTTATTAATGCTGCACCTGCTTATTGACTTTCTGCAATTCATGAACATGGACACCCAGATCCTTCTGCACGGATACATTTGGAAGCTACTTTCCATTTAGGTAATAATTTCCCTTTCTATTTTTTCTGCCAAAATGGAAAATCTCACACTTCTCCACATTAAACTCCATCTGCCAAATTTTGGCCCAATTTCCGAGCATATCTATATCCATCTGTAGAATCTTTATATCCTCTTCACTGCTTTTCCACCTATTTTAGTATCATCCACAAATTTTGCGATGTTACACTCTGTCCCTGCTTGCAGATCATTTATATAGATTGCAGACAGTTGAGGTCTGAGGACTGACCCCTGCAGAACCCCGCTAGTTACGTTTCACCAGACAGAGAAGGACCCATTTAACCCGACCCTCTGCTTTCTGTCAGTCAGTCAATCCTCAATCCAATCTAGTACTCTGCTCCCAATCCCCTGCGATCTCACCCCCTGGATCAGTCTTTTATGCAGCACCTTGTCAAACGCCTTCTGGAAGTCTAGATATACCACATCCACAGGTTCCCCATTATCCACCTTGCTGGTTACGTCCTCAAAGAACTCAAGCAAGTTTTGTGGCAGTGCTCGAGGTCTGCAGCTACGGAGAGATGAAGTAGAGGCTATGAAGAGGGTAAGTTCTGCGCAATGGCCTCTATAAACTGGGAAGCAGAATCCTCCAAGCTCCTCCAAGGTGGCACGAGGCTGTCTGGCTGGTCAACCAGCACGGACAGGTACAAGGGAACCACCATTGAAGTTGAAGACTGGATCCGTATCAAATGGCCTCATCAAGACCACAGGCTCACAGCATCTCTATCAAGACCACAGTGAATAATTAAGTAGTTGCTCAAAACCAATGCTTAAATATTAGCTGACAACACAAAGTGGAATGTGAGATTCTTGGTAGCAAGCAGAAAAGAATATTTCTAGAAGTGATTTTGAGGATATATTTACTTCTCTGATGAGCGACCGTAATATTGATCATCCATCTCATCAAGGTGTTCACATCTAACCACAACCTCAAGCCCATAGATCTCATAAGCGATGAGGGTGGCGCAGTGGTTAGCAATGCTGCCTCACGGTACCAGGGATCGGATTTGAATCCAGCCTTGGGTGACTGTCTGTGTGGGGTTTGTATGATCCCCCCGTGTCCGCATGGGTTTCCTCCGGGTGCTCCAGTTTCCTCCCACACTCCAAAGATGTGCAGGTTAGGTGAATTGGCTATGGCAAATTTCCACTCCGTGTTCAAAGATGTGTAGGTTAGGGAGATTAGCCATGGTAAATGTGTGGGGTACAGGGTTGGGGGGAGGGGGGGGTGCTGGGTTGGATGCTCTTTCACAGAGTCGGTGCAGATTCAATGGGCCAAATGGCCTCCTTTTGTGCTGTAGGGATTCTATGGTTCATATCTCAATGACTATTCCTGTAAAATAAAGTTTATTTATTAGTCGCAAGTAAATCTTACATTAACACTGCAATGAAGTTACTGTACGTGGAGAAAACAAGCACTTTGAATGCTGAGAGATATCTCGATGTTGATATGCTTGTTACTTAGGGTGGCTTAGTTTTCAAATAAGGGCCTTGAGTTTTCCAAAGGAGAAAAGATGTTGTGCTCAATTGTTCAATTGTGTGGTGTTGGATTACGTGTGTTTGTTGACTGCTCCACGCTGTGAGTCAAACCCGTGGATGTTGTTAGAGAAACTGAAACCATCCAGTCACCTTGAAACAGCAACATTTCAATAACATCAGAATAAAACTTCTGTCCACACATAGAACCTGGAGTGCTTCATTTCTGTGCATCTCTGAGGAAACAAGCAAAATAGTGGGTAGAAAAGGTGATGCGTGAAGGTGCATTCACTGCCCTTTACTCACGCAAAATCATTTGTCTTCTTAGACTACGATTTGATCTCCCCTGCCCACCTGCTCCCAATTTCTTCTGAAAAGTGTCCTTTAGGACCATTGGCACCTGTCTACCTGCATCACTAAGGTATCCCATGCAGCCTATGTACCTCGGAGCTACTTTTCAGCATAGGATTTCATTTTCCTTATTTAGAATAACAGCCTCCTGCAATCCAGTGCAGCTTCAGGGAGAGACTGCCTTTCAGAGCAGAACTCTGGCTGTTTCACTTGCTGTCTGCAGAACAATGCTTTTCTGTCTGATGATCACAGAGGTAGCCGGCAGAGCGGGAGCCCCTAACCCAACACTACTATCAGGTAAATGAGGCGACGGCGTCAAGCTTTTGTGCCACCCACCTCCAACTCCGCCGGGACATGGGGAAGCAGTGATGTGGTGGTATTGTCACTAGAGCAGTAATCTAGAGACCCAGGGTAATGTTCTGGGGACCCAGGTTTGAATCCCATCATGGCAGTTGGTGAAATTTGAGTTCAATAAAAATCTGGAATTAGAAGTCTAATGATGACCATGAAACGATTGTTTGGGACAGCATGGTGGCACAGTGGTTAGCACTGCGCCCTCACTGCACCAGGGACCCGGGTTCAATTCCAGCCTTAGGTGACTGCCTGCGTGCTGTTTGCACGTTCTCCCCGTGAATGTGTATGGGTTTCCTCCCACAATCCAAAGATGTGAAGGTTAAGTGAATTGGCCATGATAAATTGCCCCTTAATGTCCCAAGATGGCGATTAGCAGAGTAAACACGTGGGGTTAATGGGATAGGGTCTGGGTAAAATACTCGGTCCGAGATTTGGTGCAAACTCAATGTGCCAAAAGGCCTCTTTCTGCACTGTAGGGATACTAGGATTGCACAGTATTAGATTGGAACCAGACAGGGTGTGAATCATGAATCAGCCCCCACTCTCCTATAGAATCCCTGCAGTGCAGAGGAAGGCCACTTGGCCCATCGACTCTGCACCGACTCTCTGAAAGAGCATTTCACTAAGGCCTCCCCCTCTGCCCCACCCCCGTAACCCTGCGCATTTCCCATGGCCAATCCACCTAACCTGCACATCTTTGGAGTGTGGGTGGAAACCGGAGCACCCGGAGAAAACCCGCGCAGACACAGGGAGAACGTGCAAACTCCACACAGACAGTCAGCCAAGGCCGGAATCAAACCCGGGTCCCTGTGAGGCACTGTGAGGCAGCAGTGCTAACCACTGTGCCGCCGTACACATACACCCAAACAGCTCCATCTTAACAACAGTTTTCCTCACAAACTCTCTGCCAGTGTGCAGGCCCCTGCAAAATGTTGCTCCTGTATTTTCTGTCTTGTTCCATTTGGAATCAACATTGATGTAAACAAGACCTATAGCTTGAGGCCCTGGTACAAGCACAGTTACAGACAACTACTTTCCCTGTTCAATAAATGTCGCTTAAATCAGACAGCCTGTTCTGTTTTACTCTCTCTCTCTGCTTCCCTCAAGCAATCTTTTTTTTGGCTAGAATGAAACAAAGTGTGATACCTGCCTCGCTGTCCCTGAACGCTCTCAGTTACAGTTTCTCAAAGTAATCACTGTTGTAAAGGTTACTTCTACTGAGCCAGTGTCGTTGAGGCGAGGAATGTTGGTTAGGTTTACCTGCATTACTGAAGTGAAATTATTTTCTGAATGCCCGCAGCCTAATTTCCTTTATTGAATCAGCCAACATTCAATCAGCGGACATTTCATTGGAGCTCAATTACCCTCATTTCAGTCTTCATAACCCAACATCAGGTTTAGTTAAAGTCATTTCGCTCTTCATCATGCTGACCAGCAATTAGCAGCTTGTCATTGTGGAGAATGACTACAGTTTAGGAATGATTTACAAGAACTGACATCCCATAAATGTGCCGGAATGTAGCTGAGAGCAATAAAATGCTACAGTGGGGGATTGGGACTGGCTGCGCATTGATAAGTGCTGTGAGCTCCGAGCGAAAGACAAAAACATTGCCCTGTGACTTTTTAATTAAACTGAGTTGATATCTTGTGATTGCTCACGGACAAAAGATGACGAAAAACATATCTCTCTTCTTGTAACTGTCTTTGTGATGTGCCTGTGACTCCCTGCCATTTAACCGTGTCCTCCACTCTTGGTCTCTCCTTCTCCCTCCCTCATGTGCCTTTTCAGACTTTCTATCAATCTTTAATAAGCAGGAAACTTGGCTGATTTTGTTTCCCCCCCCCGCCCCCTCCCCATCCCCCCTGCCCCGTGCAACCTCAACTCAGAGATGCCACAGCCAAGTTCAACATTCATTCAACGGCAAAAATAAGGAGAAAGCCCGAAGCTCTGAACCTGTGCCCAGACCATGGCACCTGGCACCAGAACTGGTGAGTGATAAGGAGATGCACAGAAGATAGATGGCAGAGAGTAGCTGAGGGCTGGCAACCAAATGAAGGGCTGAACCAGCAGCTCCTGCACACCATGGGCAGCACGGTGGCACAGTGGTTAACACTGCTGCCTCACAGTGCCAGGGACCATGCAGACGCGATAGTTAAGAAAGCCCACCAACGCCTCTACTTTCTCAGGAGACTAAGGAGATGGTATGTCCACTAAAACTCTCACCAACTTCTACAGATGCACCATAGAAAGCATTCTTTCCAGGTGTATCACAGCTTGGTATGGCTCCTGCTCTGTCCAAGACCGCAATAAACTACAAAGGGCTGTGAACAAATGCCAGTCCATCATGCAAACCAGCCTCCCATCCACTGACACTGTCTACACTTCCTGCTGCCTCACAAATCATAATCAATAATCAAGGACCCCACGCACCCTCTCTTCCACCTTCTTCCATCGGGAAAAAGATACAAAAGTCTGAGGTCATCTGTCAACCGACACAAGAATGGCTTCTTCCCTGCTGCCATCAGACTTTTGAATACACCCTCGCTATAACTGTAACATTACATTCTGCACTCTCTCCCTGAGTGATCAGTGACACATCACCACTTTTATAATTAGGACATGTAGGAACCAATTTGCCTACAGCAAGTTCCTGCTCCTCCCCTTCCCGCTCCATGGTCCTCGCTTCATACAGAATCATGATCCTCAGCTGAGGCATCCCACTGCCCGCTTTCTCTCTCTCTCTTTCTCTCTCTGGCTGTGGACAACCTTCTCCTGCAGGAACACATGAAGGGACAATGTGATCTGGAAGCCTGGTGGGTCAGATGGCAACTGACATGTGTGGGCACTGCGCTTAAGCAAGGAGGGGTTGTGGTAAGGAGTGCCGGGAGCTTTGAGGATGATGCTGGGAGGTCGAGTGCTGGAAAACTGTGAGGTGGTGGCTTGTGGGCTCCAGGTGACATTGCAGGAGGTGGCGGAAGAGTGGAGTGCCAAGAGGAGACAGGGAGCAGTTACCCTCGCTGATCATAGTAGGTCATTCACCATCTCCCTACAAGAAGCAATACTCTTCACTGTAAACTAATACATGTGACAATAATAAATCAAAGAAAGAACAATTTTCAAAGTATCTGAAGATTGCGACCAGAACACACCACCGGGACTGGCAGGAATCGCACCGGTTTTCCGGTACTTTGTCATTTTCTTGGGACTATTCCACCCAATGACCAGATAATCTACTTCAGGTGTTGTTAAGGGATAAATGTTAACAAAGATGTGAAGGAGAATTCCCCTGCCGTTCCTCAGGATCTTGTCATTGGATATTTCATATCCACAAAAGAGAGTGGACAGAGCCTCGGTTTAATGTCTCCATAGAATCATAGAATCCCTCCAGGGCAGAAGGAAGTCATTCGGCCCATCGAATCTGCACTGACCACAATCTCACGCAGGCCGTATTCCCGTAACTCCACATATTTACCCTGCTAATCTAGCCCTGACACTAGAGTCAATTTAGCATGGCCAATCAACCTAACCCGCACATCTTTTGAGTCTGGGAGGAAACCAGAGCACCCGGAGGAAACCCACGCAGACACGGGGAGAATGTGCAAACTCCACATAGACAGTGACCCAGGCCAATCGAACCCAGGTCCCTGGCGCTGCGAGGCAGCAGTGCTAACCACCCAGCATGTTCTTGTCCAGCAACGTAGCACTCCTTCAGTACTGCACTGACAATCCATCCTAAATTCTGGACTTCAGTCTCTGGAGTGGTGCATGAACCCATAGTGTTCTGACTCAGTGCTACCCATTGAGCCACAGCTGGCTTTCAGGGCAGCGGAAGGTAAAGTTTACAGATAAATCCGTTTGTAATGAATAACTGCAGAAAAAAAAGAGAATGTAAGTAACAACCAGCGACTCAATAACAGTCCAGATATTGAAGCTTATTACCAAGTTCAATGCTTCACAATGGCTGAATTACCAGAAATCTATTTTATTAAAGATTTTCATCAGTACTTTGAGTGTACATTTCATGCTTCAGATCCTTGCTGTCAAAAACGAAATCCAGTCGCAGTTCTGTTCTTCCTCAATCAACTTCCCCAGCATTCTGAGTGGAGCAATGAGAACATCAGAACAAATTGGCCCAGGTGACGTAACTTTTGAAAAATGCCTCCTTCAGTAGTGATCTGTCACCTCCGAGATATTAATGCACAACGCATCGAGCCTCATTTCCTCATTTTTCCTGGAATTGGCACTGGATATTTCAAAGGATTTGAACTTTGGGAATCCATCAAGCCAGGCACCTTTGACACATGGTGAGAAATGATTACCATTTATAAATCCTGTACAGAAGCATGTGTGACCATCTTTTCCATAAAGGTCTATAATTTCACTTTGTAGAATGGCTTCAGGGCAGCACAGTGGCACAGTGGTTGGCACTGCTGCCTCACAGCGCCAGGACCCGGGTTCAATTCCTGGCTTAGGTCACTGTCTATGTGGAGTTTGCACGTTCCCCCTGTGTCTGCGTGGGTTTCCTTTGGGTGCTCCGGTTTCCTCCCACAGTCCCAAAGACATGCCGGTTATGTGCATTGGCCATGCTAAATTCTCCCTCAGTGTACCCGAACAGGTGCCGGAGTGTAGCGACTAGGGGATTTTCACAGTAACTTCATTGCAGTGTTAATGTAAGCCTACTTGTGACTAATAAATAAACTTTAGACTTTACATCCTCGAGAGTGAGAGCTGATCTTCCTCACCTTTTCCCACAGGAAAATCCCAATTCCTCTGGTGCAAAGACAAGGGGGAAAAGAAACCAGCTTGCAATGGAGATTGATTTTCCTGCTACTTTCCATTTACTTCTTTGACAGTAAGTCTCAAGGAAACCCCTCACACGTGAAGAAATATTAATGTAAATGCTGCAGTGAGAATAAGTTACACAGAAGTTGCATTGGACTGATCGTTCAGAAGCGATGTTCTCCACTCAGGAATAATCGCCAAGTTAACCTGCAATGAAGGTGAAGTTGTGCCTAGCTTTTGAGACTTTAGAGTGAACTTTAGAGTCACTAACACTTTCCTCCTCACTGCCTGGGCTCCACAGAGATGCTTCAACTCAGCTTCTGATTTTATGTAAAGATTATTATTTTGCCCACCCCTGATGTCTGATACTTGGACAAGAACCCTGTGAGCAGATATTTTTAAAATTCATTTACCAGATGTACATCGCTGGCTACACCAGCATTTATTGCCCATCCCTAGTTGCCCATGAGAAGGTGGTGGTGAGCTGCCATCTTGAACCGCTGCAGTCCCTGAAGTGTAGGTACACCCAAAGAACTGTTAGGGAGGGAGGTCCAGGATTTTGACCCAGCGATGGTGAAGGAATGGTGACATATTTCCAAATCAGATTGGTAAGTGACTTCAAGGGGAATTTCCAGGTGGTGGTGTTCCCAGGTATCTGCTGCCCTTGTCCTTCTAGTTGGTAGCAGACATGGGTTTGGAAGGTGCTACCTAAGGAATCTTGGTGAATTGCTGCAGTGCATCTTGAAGATGGTGCACACGGCTACCACTGTTCGTTGGTGGTGGAGGGATTGAATGTTTGTGGAAGGGGTACCAATCAAGAGGGTTACTTTGTGCTGAATGGTGAGAGGCTTCTTGAGTGTTGTTGGAGCTGCATTCATCCAGACAAGTGAAAAGTATTCCATCACACTCCTGACTTGTGCCTTGTAGATGGTGGACAGGCTTTGGAGAGTCAGGAGGTGAGTTACTCGCTGCAGGATTTCTAACCCTTGACCTGCTCTTGTAGCCACAGTATTTATATGGGTAGTCCTGTTCTGTTTCTGGTCAATGGTAACTCCCAGGATGTTGATAGTGGAGGAAACAGCGATGGTAATACCACTGAATGTCAAGGGGCAATGGTTAGATTCCCTCTTGGTCATTGCCTGGCACTTGTGTGGAGAGAATGTTATTCACCACTTATTGGTCCACGCATGAATATCCAGGTTTCCTTGCCTATGGACACAGACTGCTTCAGTATCTAAGGAACGCAAATGGTTACAGCCATGGAGTTTTACATCACAGAAAGAGGCCCTTTGACCCTGTAGCGCGATTGATTCACACGGGAGGCTAGTACGTACCCGGGAATAAAGGCTTTTATTCACAACAATATTGGAGCACACTACTTAACAATATTATCCCAGACTAAGGGCTACTAGGAAGTAGCAGCGACCTTTATACTCCTGTAAGAAGGCGGAGCCGAACGGAGTGTACCACATAAACAATAATAACAGGTGGAACACCCAAACCCTAACCCCAACAGTAACAAAAGTAACATATGTACAAGTACCCATAGTGGTAACCATCTCTGGTTCACCACAGCCCCATCGTGTCTGCGCCAGCCATTAAGCACCTAATTATTCTTATCCCATCTCCCTCTCCCTGCACTTGGTCCGCAGCTTTGTATGCTAAGTGCTCATCTAAATGCTTCTGAAATGTTGAGGGTTCCCGTCTCTATCACTCTTTCAGGCAGTATGTTCCAGGTTCCCACCAACTTCTGTGCAAAACGATTTTTCCTCAAATCCCCTCTAAATCTCCCACCCCTTATCTTAAATCAATGCCCCCTGGTTATTGACCCCCCGACTAAGGGGAAAAATTTCTTCCTATCAATGTCTCTCATAATTTTGAACACCCCAATCAGGTCCCCCCTCAGCCTCTCTGCTCTGAGGAAAACAACCCCAGCCTAACCAGCCTCTCTTCATAGCTGAAAGGCTCCAGCCCAGGCAACATCCTGGTGAATCTCTTCTGCATAATTCCAAGTGCAATCACATCCTTCTTCTAGTGAGGTGACAAGACCTGCACTCAGTATTCTATCTGTATAACCAGTGTTTTATACAGCTCCATCAAAACCTGCCTGCTCTTATATTCTATGCCTCGACTAATAAAAGCAAGGGGTACCAATGTCTTCTTAACCACCTGATCTACCTGTCCTTCTGCCTTCAGGGATTTTTGGACATGCACCTCAAGATCCATCTTGTCCTCTGTCCTGCCTAGTGTCCTTGACTTCATGCATCGTGCGTTCCCTTGCCTTGTTAGTCCTCCCAAAATGTATCAACTCCTACTTCTCAGGGTTAAATTCCATTTGCCACTGTTTTGCCCTTTTGATCAGCCCATCCATATCATCCTGTAATCAAAGGTGCTGAACTTTGTGCAATCATCAGCGAACATCCCCACGTCTGACCTTATGATGAAAGTAAGGTCATTGACAAAGTGGCTGCAGACAATTGGGCCTAGGACACGATCCTGAGGAACTCCAGCAGCAATGTCCTGGGACTGATTGATTCATATTGGACAATATTAATGGGCCTTTTGGCTAAGATCAAGTGTAGTATGGACAGGCTGCACTTGGTTGAGGTCATTAGGTTACATTTAAGCTTCATTTGAAGCAATTTTTAAAAGCAGCATCTCAGCCTTTTGGCTAAGATGCAAATGAGATCAAGCCTTGGAGGAGGAGAGTCTGCTTGGCTCATGTAGATCAGGCCCAAGACAGGAGTGGAGGCCCTGTCTTGTCAGCTTGGATCGGAAATGTCTCAACTTGTTGAGACTCTAAATTGGACTTGATTTGATTGAATTGGAAAAGTATAAAAAAAATATTAATCTACTTCTTTAATTAGAACCATAGAATCCCTACAGTACAGAAGGAGGCCATTCAGCCCATCGAGTCTGTACTGACCACAATCCCCCCCAGGCACTATTCCCATAACCCCACACATTTACCCTGCTAATCCTCCTGACGCTTGGTCAATTTAGCATGGCCAATTAACCTAACCCGCACATCTTTGGACTGTGGGAGGAAACCAGAGCACCTGGAGGAAACCCATGCAGACACGGGGAGAATGTGCAAACTCCACACAGACAGTGAGGCCAGAATTGACATTGGGTCCCTGGCACTGTGAGGCAGCAGTGCTAGCGACTGTGCTACCGTGCCGCCCACAAAATTGTGAGAATTAAGCTGAGCCAGTTTTATGCTTGAACATTGACTTCAAGCAGGAGACTTGATGTAAATCAGTGTATCACAGCTCAATCTAGTTCACTAAAAATACTAATAGAGTCACACAATTACCACAGCTTAAAAGATTTGTAATACAGTCCCCTTCAGCAGCCTAAGTGCTGCCTTCTCGAATATTGTTGCACAGAGTTTGTGCTGCAACCTGGCACAAGCTAATGCGTTACCCGTATGTTTTCCTCAACCTCTCTCATGCCACACAAGCGCTTAAAAACCTCTGCACGTACAGAAAACTCCACATAAGTGCAGGAGTAATTTCCAGGACGTTCTAGGTGACATAACCAATCAGTATCTCAGACAGTAAGAAAACACAGATTTCCATCATAGAATGCTGATGGGACAGGGAAACATTGATACCACCTAACTACACTGGTGATTGACGTGTGATTTCAGTACTGGGCAGCACAACAGTAGGAAAGACATAACCTTGTGTCAGATCAGAAATTGTGATATTCCCAGCGTAGAGGAAGTCTCTATATAAATGTTCATATTGAAAATATTACGTGACCGCAGAGTCCATTCCATCAGGGAAAACTCACAATGTACATTTTACACTAATCCTTAACTTTTTAATGCAAGGAAACTACAAGAGAATTTGGACGCACACTCGGGGAATGGGCAAGAACATGGCAGATAGAATATAATGTGAAAAAAAGTGAAGTTATTCATTTTGGTAGAAAAAGAAACAGAGAGGCAGAATATTTCTTAAATAGCGAGAGGTTGGGAAGTGTTGTTGGCAGATGTCCTTGTTCATTAGTCATTGAAAGCTAACATGCAGGTGAGGCAAGCAATTAGGAAGAAAAATGGTACATTGGCTTTAACCACAAGGGGATTTGGGTACAGGATTAAAGATGTCTTGCTACAATTTTCTACAGCCTTGGAGAGACCACACCTGAAATAAAGCACCACAGAACCATAGAACCTTAGGAAAGGTAAGGTGCAGAAAGTGGCCATTCGGCCCATCGTGTTGATGCCAGCCAAAAAAAAAGAGGAAAATAAAGCTTGTTTTCCAGCAGCCTTGCAGATCACAGCACTGCAGATGCAGGTCCATGTACTTTTGAAGTGTAGGCGTTGTCGGAATATTATACCCACAGCAGCCAGTTTGAGTACAGCAAACCCCCACAAACAGCAAGAAGTCTCACAACACTTCTTACTGTGCCCACCCCAGTCCAACACTGGCACCTCCACCTCATCCCCACAAACAGGACAGAGATCAGATACTTGATTTTTATAAAACTGGGCGACATGGTGGCACAGTGGTTAGCACTGCTGCCTCACAGCGCCAGGGACCCGGGTTCAATGCTGACCTTGGGTGACTGAATGTGTGGAGTTTGCACGTTCTCCCCGTGTCTGCGTGGGTTTCTTCCGGGTGCTCCGGTTTTCTCCAACAGTCCAAAGACGTGCAGGTTAGGTTGCTTGGCCAAGCTAAATTGCTCCTTAGTCTCCTGGGATGTGTACGTTAGAGGGATTAGCGGGGCAAATGTGTGGGGTTGTGGGGATAGGGCCTGGGGTGTGATTGTTGTCAGTGCAGGCTCGATGGGCCGAGTGGCCTCTTTCTGCACTGTGGGGTTTATATGACTCTATGATTATGGATGGTCATCTTACAAGGTCCCTCAATGAGCTTTTCTAGATGCTGGTTCCCCGCCCCCCTCGCCTCTCTCTGTTCATTTCTCTGCTTGCTTTGCGTACGTTCCAGTGAGGGCAAATGTGCTTCCTATTGTGACATTGGTGTTCCTGTGATGTCTTCTTCTGACCCAGGATTATAAGCACCTTTTGTAAATGCTCTAGCGCTGACCACCAGTGCAGCTGCGTGTAAAGATCAAGTACTGACGTCGGCCACAAATGCGCATGAGCATAGTCCATCTCCAAGATCTCTGCAGCCCTCAACAGTGATTCAGTCTTCAATTATACTGAAGTCAACTTTCACTATGGCTTGGCTGGAACCAAAAGGGGGATCGTTCCTAACATGCTCCTGTTTTACTTCCCATGTGTCTGCCTGCTCATCCACAAAAGGTAGGGCATAACATCTGCATAATTCGCTGAAGGATTTCCAGAAACCAGCCTACATTGCAATTTGTGAAGTATTTTCGTGCAATTTTTAGCTTGTGCCGACTCATTTGGCATCCTCAGTTGGATGCCAGGTCTTGTGAGCTCATAATACCAAACTCAATTGAGAAACTATGCGCAGTAACAGACAGCTCTGCAACAGCCATTATGTTTTGCCTCACCTTACCCATGGTATAGCGGCACAGCTATATGGTGGCACAGTGGTTAGCACTGCTGCCTCACACCGCCAGGGACCCAGTTTCAATTCTGATCTTGGGTGACTGTCTGTGGAGCGTCTGCACGTTCTGCCAGTGTCTGTGTGGGTTTCCACCGGTTTCCTCCCACATTGCAAAGATGTGTAGGTTAGGTCGATTGCCCATGCTAAATTGTCCCTCAGTGTCCAAAGATGTGCAGGTTAGGGGGGGTTATCAGGGTAAATACGTGGGCTAGGGCCTAGGTAAGATGCTCTGCCGGAGAATCGGTGCTGACTCGATGGGCCGAAATGACCTCCTTGTGCACTGTGGGGATTCTATGATTCTATGATATCAGAACATAGAAACCGGAGTAGGCCATTCAGCCCCTTGACCTTGTTGCTCCATTCGAAGAAATCATGGCTGCTTTGCAAATTATAGCCATCCACTTCCCTTGGTTCTATTTCCTTAAATCACCTTGTCCAATAAAAATTTATCGTTATCAAATTTAAAATTACTAATTAAGTTAGCCTTCACTGCTTTTTGTGGTAGCAACTTCCACACTTGTACCACCTATTACAATAGAAAGTGTTCCCTAATTTCTCTCCTGAACTACCTAAAATTAGAAGATTAGTTTCCCTTTACCAAGATTCACACACCAGCGAAAAATGTTTCTTAATCTCTGTCCGATCAATTCCTTTTGAAATACTCAAAATCATAATCAAATGGCCCCTTGGTCTTCTTTATTCCAGGGATTGCAAACTAATCCCTCTTCATAAGGCAACTGGATCCCTGGTAACATTCCTCTCGAGATCAATATATCACGGTGTGATGCCTAGAACCGTTAAAGTTTTTAAAGTTTATTCATTCGTGTCACAAGCTGGCTTACATTAACACTGCAATGAAGTTACTGTGAAAATCCCCTAGTTGCCACACTCCGGCACCTGTTCAGGTACGCTGAGGGAGAATTTAGCATGGCCAATGCACCTAACCAGCACGTCTTTCAGACTGTGGGAGGAAACTGGAGCACCCGGAGGAAACCCACACAGACACGGGGAGAATGTGCAAAGTCCACACAGACAGTGACCCAAGACGGGAATCAAACCCCGGTCCCTGGTGCTGTGAGGCAGCCGTGTTAACCGTTGTGCCACCCCGTATGCAGTATGCTAGAGGTGATGTAACCAGGGTTTTATATAGATGCTGCAGAACTTCCTCCCTTCCATATTCTTCCCATCTTGTTATGAAAGCTAACACGCCATTAGTCTATTTGATTTTCATTATGCCCACCTACAGCATGTTAGTGATCTGCATAAATCAATCCCTAAGGTTCTCTGGGCTGTCACCATTCCTTGCTTTTTACCTTTTAATCATTATTCTTCCATGATTCAAAATGGATGACCTCACACCTATCGATGTTGAACTCCATTTGCTGTGGTTCAGCCACTCTCTTAATTCATCAATGTCACTTTGTAATTTTGCACACCCGTCTACAACACCAATCTTTGCCTCACTGGATAGAGGGGGCATATGTTTAAGGTGCGAGGGCAAGGTTTAAAGGAGATGTACGAGGCATGTTTTTTACACAGAGGTTGGTGGGTGCCTGGAACACGCTGCCGAGGGAGGTAGTGGAAGCAGATACGATAGTGGCTTTTAAGGGGCATCTTGACAAATACATGAACAGGATGGGAATAGAGGGATATGGTCCCCGGAAGGGTAGGGAGTTTTAGTTCGGTCGGGCAGCATGATCGGTGCAGGCTTGGAGGGCCAAAGGGCCTGTTCCTGTGCTGTAATTTTCTTTGTTCTTTGAATATATGGTTCTCCGATAACCTGTCACTCACGAATATGTTGGTGCACCTCATGGCAAAGCGAGAAAGACATGCATTTAAGTAGTGCCTTTCATGATGGGGCGGCACGGTAGCACAGTGGTTAGCACTGCTGCTTCACAGCTCCAGGGACCTGGGTTCGATTCCCGGCTTGGGTCACTGTCTGTGTGGAGTTTGCACATTCTCCTCATAGAACATAGAACATTACAGCGCAGAACAGGCCCTTCGGCCCACGATGTTGCACCGACCAGTTAAAAAAAAAAACTGTGACCCTCCAACCTAAACCAATTTCTTTTCGTCCATGAACCTATCTACGGATCTCTTAAACGCCCCCAAACTAGGCGCATTTACTACTGATGCTGGCAGGGCATTCCAATCCCTCACCACCCTCTGGGTAAAGAACCTACCCCTGACATCGGTTCTATAACTACCCCCCCTCAATTTAAAGCCATGCCCCCTCGTGCTGGATTTCTCCATCAGAGGAAAAAGGCTATCACTATCCACCCTATCTAAACCTCTAATCATCTTATATGTTTCAATAAGATCCCCTCTTAGCCGCCGCCTTTCCAGCGAAAACAATCCCAAATCCCTCAGCCTCTCCTCATAGGATCTCCCCTCCATACCAGGCAACATCCTGGTAAACCTCCTCTGCACCCTCTCCAAAGCCTCCACATCCTTCCTGTAATGTGGGGACCAGAACTGCACACAGTACTCCAAGTGCGGCCGCACCAGAGTTGTGTACAGTTGCAACATAACGCTACGACTCCTAAATTCAATCCCCCTACCAATAAACGCCAAGACACCATATGCCTTCTTAACAACCTTATCTACTTGATTCCCAACTTTCAGGGATCTATGCACACATACACCTAGATCCCTCTGCTCCTCCACACTATTCAAAGTCCTCCCGTTAGCCCTATACTCAACACATCTGTTATTCCTACCAAAGTGAATTACCTCACACTTCTCCGCATTAAACTCCATCCGCCACCTCTCGGCCCAACTTTGCAACCTGTCTAAGTCTTCCTGCAAACTACGACACCCTTCCTCACTGTCTACCACACCACCGACTTTGGTGTCATCAGCAAATTTGCTAATCCACCCAACTATACCCTCATCCAGATCATTAATAAATATTACAAACAGCAGTGGCCCCAAAACAGATCCCTGAGGTACACCACTTGTAACCGCACTCCATGATGAATATTTACTATCAACCACCACCCTCTGTTTCCTATCCGCTAGCCAATTCCTGATCCAATTTCCTAGATCACCCCCAATCCCATACATCTGCATTTTCTGCAGAAGCCTACCATGGTGAACCTTATCAAACGCCTTACTAAAATCCATATATACCACGTCCACTGCCTTGCCCCCATCCACCTCCTTGGTCACTTTCTCAAAAAACTCAATAAGGTTAGTAAGGCACGACCTACCTGCCACAAAACCATGCTGACTATCACCCATCAATTCATTACTCTCCAAATAACTATAAATCCTATCCCTTATAATTTTTTCCAACATCTTGCCGACAACAGAAGTGAGACTCACCGGTCTATAATTCCCGGGGAAGTCTCTGTTCCCCTTCTTAAACAATGGGACAACATTCGCTAACCTCCAATCTTCTGGTACTATACCAGAGGCCAACGACGACCTGAAGATCATGTCTTCATGGGTTTCCTCTGGGTGCTCCGGTTTCCTCCCACAGTCCAAAGATGTGCGGTCTTGAGATGCTTAGGTTAGAGGGATTAGTGGGTAAATATGGGGGTAGGGCCTGGGTGGGATTGTGTTCGGTGCAGACTCAATGGGCCGAATGGCCTCTTTCTGTACTGTAGGGTTTCTATGATAATTTCTATGACCTCGTGGCATCTCACAGCACTCAATGAAATTTCTTCCTGGAGTGGAGTCACTGTTGTTGGAAATCGAGTAAGAACATAAGAACATAAGAAATAGGAGCAGGAGTAGGCCATCTAGCCCTCGAGCCTGCCCCGCCATTCAATAAGATCATGGCTGATCTGACGTGGATCAGTACCACTTACCCGCCTGATCCCCATAACCCTTAATTCCCTTACCGATCAGGAATCCATCCATCCGCGCTTTAAACATATTCAGCGAGGTAGCCTCCACCACCTCAGTGGGCAGAGAATTCCAGAGATTCACCACCCTCTGGGAGAAGAAGTTCCTCCTCAACTCTGTCTTAAACCGACCCCCCTTTATTTTGAGGCTGTGTCCTCTAGTTTTAACTTCCTTACTAAGTGGAAAGAATCTCTCCGCCTCCACCCTATCCAGCCCCCGCATTATCTTATAAGTCTCCATAAGATCCCCCCTCATCCTTCTAAACTCCAACGAGTACAAACCCAATCTCCTCAGCCTCTCCTCATAATCCAAACCCCTCATCTCCGGTATCAACCTGGTGAACCTTCTCTGCACTCCCTCCAATGCCAATATATCCTTCCTCATATAAGGGGACCAATATTGCACACAGTATTCCAGCTGCGGCCTCACCAATGCCCTGTACAGGTGCATCAAGACATCCCTGCTTTTATATTCTATCCCCCTCGCAATATAGGCCAACATCCCATTTGCCTTCTTGATCACCTGTTGTACCTGCAGACTGGGTTTTTGCGTCTCATGCACAAGGACCCCCAGGTCCCTTTGCACGGTAGCATGTTTTAATTTGTTTCCATTGAGATAGTAATCCCATTTGTTATTATTTCCTCCAAAGTGTATAACCTCGCATTTATCAACGTTATACTCCATTTGCCATATCCTCGCCCACTCACTCAGCCTGTCCAAATCTCTCTGCAGATCTTCTCCGTCCTCCACACGATTCACTTTTCCACTTAGTACCCAGCTTACACACAATCGGTTCCCCACAAACCGCATTGTGCTCATGAGGAGATCACTGATTTTCACACTGTTGATTGAGGGATAAATATTGGCCAGGACACCAGGGATTACTGGCTGCTCTTTTTCAAAATAGTGTCATGGGATCTTTTGCATCCAACCGAGATGGTAGATGGGGGCTCTGTTTGAAATCACAATCCGAAGGCAGAACTTCAAACAGACAGGAGTCCCTCAGTCATGCACTAGAATGTCAACCTGAAATGCTGTGTCCGTTGGCTGGAATGGGGCCGAAACCCACATCAGCCCCGTCACACAAGCTTTTGAAAGGAAATTGGATCTTTGCCTGTGAGGGAAAATTTGCAAAGCTGGTTAGAAAGCTCGTCCAAAAAGCTGGTCAAACAGCAACCGAGGGCCAAACGGCCTTTTTCTGTGCCATACGATTCCAGGATTTGACAAGTTTTCTGACTTTTCCAATTATTAAATGAAAAAAAAGAGCAAGATATTCAGTGACTGGGCGACTGACTTCATTGTCAAGTGAAAATGTCAGGCTTAGGAATCATCTGTCTGCAATGATGCATGGTACAATATCGTCTGAATGCCTTTTCCAGCTGAACTTGTAAGATTTGACAGTGTGAATTCATCTCAACAGGGCTGGGTGTGAATAGTAATACTTCTGGTCAGCCTTTTCCACCTGCAAGCTGGAATTTGTAACACTTCTCAAACCACCTGAATTAGTTTCCTTTGCACTGGGTGTTAGTCACTGGACTTAATAAACGTGGCGTCACAATTCTTCTGTACCTCCCGTACCCAGTTACGGATAGCTTCCATTTCTCCAGCTTTCAAATCAATCATCACGACACAGTGTTTTTGGAGAGTTTTTGATTGTTTCACACCCAGGCACTGAGAATGCAAAGGAAGGCTCATTGGATGGAATTTTCCCAAAGGAATGGCAAAGGGTGGGATTCTCCAGCAGTCTCTTTCTCGAGGCAGGAGACGGCTCACCATTAGCCGGCAATGGGATCATCTGGACCTGCTGTTGTCAATGGCATTTCCCACTGACCGCTGGGAAACCAGAGGTAGCAGGACCAGAGATTCCACAGGTATGAACAGAATCATAGAATCCTTACAGTGCAGAAGGAGGCCATTCGGCCCATCAAGTATGCACTGACCACAATCCCACCCAGGCCCTATTCCCGTAATCCCACATATTTACCCTGCTAATCCCCCTGAGACTAGGGTCAATTTAGCATGGCCAATCACCCTAACCCGCACATCTTTAGACTGCGGGAGGAAACCGGAGCACCCGGAGGAAACCCACCCAAATAAGGGGAGAACGTGCAAACTCCACACAGACAGTGACCTGAGGCCAGAATTGAACCCGGGCCCCTGGTTTTTTTCCCGCCAAAGTGTCAGATTCTGACTGAAAACAGGCAATCTCCACCCCCTCCTCCCAATTAATTCATTGCCACCAGCAATCTCCCCCCTACACCTCCTCCCCCCTCCCCCCAATCCATTCATTGGGCGTAATTCTCCCGCTTTCGGGCCATGTGCCCACGCTGGCTGGAAACGAGAGTGTTTCGCACTGGCACTGGGAGCGTCTGTCAGGTGGGATTCACCTACCTAAAATATGCTAATGAGATCGTTTCAGTAGAGCCGCGAGTCAGCCCCGCTGCTCAGAGATCAGGTACTATTTTTAAAAGGCGCCCCCAATCTGCACGCTAGGAGACAGCACCCCCCCCCTAAACAAAATGAAATGGTGCCGCCACATTGACCAGGGGAGCACCACCAACCTCTCCTTCACCTCCCACCCCACTCACAAATAATGGGCTAACCCCTCCCCACACACCATGCAGGCATGAGGGTGACCCAACCCAAAGCCCGTCTCAGATCCCCCACTCAGCCTTTGCAAAAGTGAAAGCTAAACCACTGATTCCTTTTGAAGAAACCACAGCTGTCAGTCAGGCTTAGAATTTTTGTTAACATTGTGGTTAGGAACAATGGGGTACTGGAGATCCATTCAAACATGAAGGGGAAGGTCAATAAACACAACCGTCAATGGAGGCTTCTCTCAGAGCCATGAACTTTGAAATTGACAGATCAAGGCTTTCCAGTTGAATAAAGAAGTTTTCATAGGTTTCAGCTTGCTAGGAAGCCTCAGAAACTTCAAATCTAAGCTGTGTGCATACATTGGGGTTGAGTGCACAGCTATGCAGACTGGAATTCCACACCCCCCACCCCCCCTGCCCCCAGGAGAAATTGACATCTCCTCTCTGTCAGGGAACTTCAAAGGGGTCTGCTCACATCTGCAGCTTCTGACAGGAAGAAAGGGGAATCTCTGCTGCAGAATGGAGTGCTGCAATGATTTAAAATCCTGCCGGCTGACCGGGGGGCCTGGCCACTTCAGAACTTTCCCAGCTGACAGGCAGAAATGCAGATGTTGATCACAGGGCTGCCTGAAATCACCAGGTCAGGGGTGAGCTTCAGGTCTACCATGGCTAGAAGGGGCAGTCCAGCCACAAGGGCCCCATTCCGGGGGAGAGTGGTGAGTTCAATCCCTTACCCCCAGCCCAAGCCCACCCAACCCCTTGCCCCATTCTTTCCCCAAGGACACTTGAAGGACACACCTCTTCAGCCTGGCAGCAGCAGAGGGGCAAATGGCCACTGCACCTCCTCCTTTACCCCGTCATGGCCCAAAGTGCCAGACAGAGTGTCAGTGCCAGGATGGCAGTGCACCATTGGCATTGCTAAAGTGTGTGGCCTGAATGAGGGGCCTGAGTGGGGATGGGAACTGATCGGAAGGAGGGAGGAGTCTGAGGGGGGAGGGGGTGGAGTGGGGGAGCTAAGGGGGGAGAAGGACTGAGTGAGGAGTCTGAGGCAGGACGATAGCTGAGGGACGTCATGCCTGCATTGCATGGGGTGGCTGGTGACCCATGATTTGAGTGGTGGGGGGGAGGATGTCCCTTTTTTCTGGTGGGTTGATGGTGCTCCCCTGCATCCTCTGAATGCAACACGCCATGTCCCCACTTCTGGTTAGCAAAACCAAAGCCCGCCATAAGTCATGGTTTGGTCACCTTTCCCATTTTACTTTTGTGCCAAACAGGAATAAACAATTGTTGCAGTTCACCCACATGCGTTTTGAATGTTTGCCATTGCCTATCCACTGTCGTCCCGTTAAGTAACATTTCCCAATCCATCATAGCCAAATCACGCCTCATGTCATCGTTGTTTCCTTTATTAAGATCCAGGATCCTAGCCTCAGAATCAACTACGTAACTTGATGAAGCATTCTATCATATTATGGTCTCTCATCCCCAACGGTCTCACACAACTAAATTGCCAATTATTTATTTTTCATTTCACATTTCTCAGTCTGGGATGGCCTGTTATCTTGTTGGGATTGGTCCAGAAAACCATCATGTACACACTCCAGGAATTCCTCCTCTATGGCATTGTGACTAATTTGCTTTGCCCAATCTATATGCAGATTATAGTCACATATAATTACAGACGTTCCTTTATCGCGTGTGTCTCTAATTTCCTGCATTCATTACACTTACACTCCTTCAACCACATAATCCTTTATAAAAACATACATTTCATTTGCGGCTTAATCCGTTATTAAAAGAAAGATTGGAATTCATTGTCCCACTTCAAAGAGTCTATACCCATTTGTAGCTGTCGATTAAACTGTGATAATAGAAGGTTGTAAAATTAATCATGCAGCCCTAATCCAGTAACGATGCCTCTCAGGCTTATGTCAACAGAGTGAAATAGCAAGCAATGATTTTACAAACACTCCATACAATATTTTCTAAGGTTTAAAGAGTATGAGTTTTGAATGCCTTGAACTTGATTATTCCTTTAGACAGTTCCTCTTGATATTTCCAACAGTTACTTTTGACACTTCTGACAGTTATTTTTGATTTAACAATTCCAAAGGGTGCCTTACCTCTCCAAAAGGACACCCGACCTCCCTCAAATGTGTCTGGGGACCATATCCAAAGGGGGACCCTATATCTTCAAAAGGGTATCCCATCTCTCCAAAGGGCTACTCAAAGTCACCCATCCCTGTCCGCAGAATGATACAAGATGAGGGGGGAATTTTCCTGTCACGCCAGCCACGGGAATTGTAGCGGGCGAGGGTCCATTGACCTCGGGTGGGATTTTCCGGTTTTGGGGCGAGTGCGGCCAGAAAATCTGATACGACGTGTAAGTTATAAAACAGCACAAAATTCCCCAAGAATTTAGAACACGAGAAGCTTCTTCATTTGATTTAGTTTCTTCATCTCCCTAAAAAAACAGTATTGGCTTACAAATTCACCCAGCATCAATGTAGTTTTTGAGAAACTTCGAAGAGTTTGTTCAGCTGCTTTATGATAATATTGAGAGAATTTAATCCTCCTTCCTGGCTTATTAGTGGGGTTCAAAACCACCTTTGCTGCATTTTTTGTTTTTGGCAGGAACATTTGCTCCAGGTTTTTATTATAACATTTCAACAAAGCAATTACTGTTGGTGAGAAAAACCCCTGCACTTAAAACTCAATTCAGTCTTAGCTTGGCTGAAAGGTGAATCTGAATAATTTTATTCTTTTCAGTGAGTGGAAGAGGGAATAAAATATCGCATAATCCTGAAAACACACAGGTCCACCAACAACCAAAAAAGGGAAATGTTAGGTTAGCATTTTGCATACAGATGTTCATTCTTATGAGGGAAGGTTGGACAGGCTAGGCTTGTAAGAGGCAACTTGATCGGAATCTTTAAGATCCTGAGGGGCATTGACAGGGTGGATGTGGAGAAGATGTTTCCTCTTGTTGGACTCAAGAACAACTTCTTCCCTGCTGCCAGCAGACTTTTAAATGGTCCTATCATATATTAGGCCAATCTTTCTCTATGCCCGAGCTATGACTGTAACACAACATTCTGCACCCTATCCTTTCCTTCTCCCCTATGTACTCTATGAACGGTATGCTTTGTCTGCATAGTGCAGGAAACAATCCTTTCACTGTGTCCCAATACATGCGATAATAATAATTTAATCGAATCAAAATCTAGAACTAAGAGTCACTGTTTAAAAATAAGAGGTTGTCCATGTGAGGAGATTCTTTTTTCGCTCAGAGGGTTGTGAGTCTTTGGAAGTGGAGAGTACTCCATCACACTCCTGACTTGTGCCTTGTAGATGGTGGATAGGCTTTGGGGAGCCAGGAAGTGAGTTACTCACTGCAAGATTCCCAACCCTAACCTGCTCTTGCAGCCACAGTATTTACAGTTATTTTTCCAGTCAATGGCAACACACAGGCCGGAATTCTCCGACCTCACCCGGTCCCACTGCAGTTTTGACTGAGTGCCAAATTCTCTGTTCTTGCTGGCGACAGCAGCGGGTGTGTGAGACTGGAGAATTCCAGCCCCAGAATTTTGATGGTGGCAGTGATGACAATGACATGGAACCTCAAAGGCAGATGGTTAGACTCTGTCTTGTTTGACATGACCATTGCATGGCACTTGCACTGTGCAAATGTTACTTGTCTCTTAGGCTAAGTGAGTGGGCAAGGATCTGGCAGATGGAGTATAACATTGGTAAATGTGAGGTTATCCACTTTGGAAGGAATAATAGTAAAATGGACTATTATTTAAACGGTGAAAAATTACAACATGCTACTGTGCAGAGGGACCTGGGGGTCCTTGTGCATGAATCACAAAAACTCAGTTTGCAGGTGCAGCAGGTAATCAAGAAGACAAATGGAATGTTGGCCTTTATCGCAAAGGGGATGGAGTATAAAAGCAGGGAGGTCATGCTGCAACTGTACAGGGTACTGGTGAGGCCGCACCTAGAGTACTGTGTACAATTTTGGTCCCCTTATTTAAGAAAGGATATATTAGCTTTGGAGGGGGTACAGAGAATGTTCACCAGGTTGATTCCGGAGATGAGGGGGTTAGCTTATGAGGAGAGATTGAATTGACTGGGCCTGTACTCATTGGAGTTTAGAAGGTTGAGGGGAGATCTTATAGAGACATATAAGATAATGAGGGGGCTAGACAGGGTAGAAGCAGAGAGATTATTTCCACTTACAATGGAAACAAGAACTAGGGGGCATAGCCTCAAAATACGGGGGAGTCAATTTAGAACAGAGTTGAGGAGGAACATCTTCTCCCAGAGGGTAGTGAATCTTTGGAATTCTCTGCCCAATGAAGCAGTAGAGGCTACCTCGTTAAATGTGTTTAAGTCACAGGTAGATAGATTTTTAACTATTAAGGCAATTAAGGGTTATGAGGAGTGGGCGGGTAAGTGGAACTGAACCCACTATCAGATCAGCCATGATCTTATTGAATGGCGGAGCAGGCTTGAGGGGCTAGATGGCCTACTCCTGCTCCTATTTCTTATGTTCTTATGTTCTTATTAGTCCAAGTGGCAATGCTTTGTCCAGGTCTTGCTGCATTTGGACATGGACTGCTTCATTACCTGTGGAGTTGTGAATGGTGCTGAACGTAATGTAAACATCAGCAAACAGCCCCACTTCTGACCTTATGATGGAGGGAAAATCATTGATGAAGCAACTGAAGATGGTTGGGCCTATGTCATTAACATAAGGAACTCCTGCAGCGATTGGTTGAGATGATTGGCCTCCAACAACCAGAACCATCTTCCTTTGTGCCAGGTGGAGGCGATGGCCTAGTGATATTGTCGCCAGACTATTAATCCAGAAACTCAGCTAATGTTCTGGGGACCCTCATTCGAATCCCGCCACGGCAGACGGTGGAATTTGAATTCAATAAAAATATCTGGAATTAAGAATCTACTGGTGACTATAAAATCATTGTCGATTGTCGGAAAAACCCATCTGGTTCATTAATGTCCTTTAGGGAAGGAAATCTGCCGTCCTTACTGGTCTGGCCTACATGTGACTTCGGAGCCACTGCAATGTGGTTGACTCTCAACTGCCCTTTAAAATGCCCAAGTGAGACACTCAGTTCAAGGGCAATTAGGGATGGGTAACAAATGCTGGCTCAGCTGGCGATACCCACATGCTTAATAAATAACCAGCCAGCAGAGTTTTCTCTGTGATTCCCACTGACTTCATTTTTGCTTTAGCTCCTTGTTGCTGTTCTCAATGGCAGTCACTCTCACCCCATCTCCAGAATTCAGCTCTTTTGTCCACGCTTGGAGCGAGGCTGTAATGTGGTTTTGAACAAAAGCAGCCCTAAAGCATCTCAAAGGAGGGAAGAGTGGGAATGAGAAAGAGATACTTAGAGGGACATTTCCAGGGTTGAGGGCCTCCAACGCTGAAGGTAGAGGTCATAGTACTGTAGCTAAAATCGGGGATGTGCAAGGGATCAGGTTTGGAGGAGTATCAATGTCGTGTGGAGTGCTATCGGGTTTGGGAAGGTTACAGCGAGGGGGAGATGAGGGCATGGGACGATTTGAAAACAAGAATGAGAATTTTAAAGACAAGACTGGGTGTTAAGATAAGTCAGTGAGCACAGGGGTGATGGGTGAAACAGGGCTGAATGAGAGTTAGGTAGTTTTAAATGTAAGGAGCCAAGTTCTCTATGACGGCCACTCCTGCATCTTTTGATGTGATCTTGATTTATCAGACAGCATCCATGCTGCCTCCTTGCAAGACAACGTTGAACCAGTTGTAGCACATTATCACCATTGAAGTCTTAGGGGGGAATTTTACCATTTTGAGTCTAATTGCCGGATCTGGGCATCAAATAGATTCGCGCCTGGAATCCTCTATGCAGCGCGCCCGTACGCGTTTTGCCGGCTCCTGCCCGATCCGCGCTGTGAGCGGGGCTTAGCGCTGGTGGACCGATCGGAGCTCTGAACTGCGCATGCGCGGTTCGAAAAAAATCTGACAGAGCGCCCGGGCGGGGAGAAAAAAGCAGAAAGCGGAGAGAACGGCTCTCTGACGGTCATCCTCTGGTCGGGGGGGTGGGAGGGGAGGGGGGTGTGACATTTCATCCCCTGGGGGTGGGGGGGTGGAGAGGGGATGAGATGTCACACCGGCTCCTCTCCCACCCACTCCCTCCAGGGGATGAGACGTCACACCCCCTCTCCTCCTCCCACCCCACTCCCGCCCCGACCAGAGGATGACCTGGGTCAGAGAGCCATTGCAGTCTCTGACCCCGCTCTTCGGAGGCTGCAGCGGCGACTTCGGATTTTTATTTTGCAGGTCGGTGACAGCGCGGACGCGGATCGGGACAGAAAACGGTAAAGTGGGATTTGGCGGTAGAGTTGGGCGCGCGGTTCATTAAGTCGATTTAAATGCATGCAAATGCATTTAAATCGTCGGGCCGCCCCCCGATTCGGGTGCGCGCCAGACCCGCACCCGAATCGGGTGTCAGTAAAGCCGCGATCTGCTCGGAATCAGGTGCAGATCGCGGTATAGGCCCAATGCCCAGCTTTACCGTGATTTCGCGCCTGGAAGTTTTGGTAAAATCAGGCCCACAGTTTAACAAAAACAGAAAATGCTGATGCTGTCAGGCCTGCTGACATTTTTCAGCATTTTCTGTTCTTCGTAGAATCGTAGAGTCCCTACAGTACAGAAGGAGGCCATTCAGCCCATCGAGTCTACACTAAGGGTCAATTTAGCATGGTCAATCCACCTAACCCACATATCTTTGGAGTGTGGGAGGAAACCGGAGCACCCGGAGGAAACCTACGCAGACATGGGGAGAACATGCAGACTCCGCACAGACAGTCACCTGAGGCCGGGATTGAACCCGGGTCCTCGGTGTTGTGAGGCAGCAGTGTACCACTGTGCCACCCTGTGGTGAACCATCGTTGGTTCCCACTGTGGGGTTGTTCTAATGTTGTTGTTGGGCTAGGGTGTTCACACTGTGGGATTGTTCTAGTGTTGTTGTTGGGCTGGGGTGGGACTGGTGCACCTGTGGTTGTTGCTGTTGTGGCGCATCCCAGTCGGGCTCCGCCCCCTGGGAGAGGTGTGGGACCCCCTGCTCGGGCGGGGCCTCGTCAGTCTGGGATGGTGTACTTACGTTCTGTTAGTTCCATTGTTAGACAGTGGAAGCCTTCTGTTACCGAAGCTTCATGCCTTGAGTTCAATTGACGTGCATCAATTCTATTGTCTAACACTAAGCTCTCGACGGAAAGGAGAGTATGGAGCTAATCTTAAAGCCAGAACGTCTGACACTGGATCCACGTGCGGTGGGCGCCTCTAACACCTTCGACCACTGGCTGAAGTGTTTTGAGGACTACCTGGCAGCCTCCGCAGCGGTCACCACAGATGATGACAGACTCCGGGTCCTCCATGCGAGGGTAAGCGACACAGTCTACCTCGCGATCCGTGCGGCCACCACTTACCCGAGGGCCCTCGAGCTTTTAAAAAAGCGCTACACGAAACCTCCCAACGAGATCCACGCTCGTTACCTCCTCGCTACACGACGTCGGCAGTCGGGCGAAACCATGGAGGATTACGCCAATGAGCTCTTGCAGCTTGCCAGGGGCTGCAACTGCAAAGCTGTGTCAGCTGAGCAGTATATGTATGACCTCGCCCGAGATGCGTTTATGGCAGGGGTAGGGTCTTCGTACATCCGTCTCAAGCTGCTAGAAAAGGGGAATCTCAACCTGACCCAAGCTATGGAATTGGCTGAAATGCTTGAGGCGGCTTCGAAGAGCTTGGTCCTGTATCCGGAGGACCACGTGGAGACAACGTGGCAGGAGCAGTCGCAAATCCCTCCTCGCCCCACGGGCTCGAAGTGCAGTGTTATGGCGTGCTCCCATGTAGACCCGACGACGGCTGCAGCCCCATGTGGCCCGCGGTGCTACTTCTGCGGAGGAGCCAAGCATCCACGACAAAAGTGTCCCGCTAAAGCGGTGGTCTGTAACCAATGCGGTAAAAAGGGGCACTATGCGAAGGTGTGCAGATCGAAGCCCAAGAACGGCAGTGCAGCCTGTGACCCTTCGGAACGGGTATCGTCACCATCGACGTCGAAGTACCCACGGGGTTCGTCCACGTGCGAGTCCAGGACGACGCCATTGTGGTCGGCGGAGTCGGAGGAGGATGACCACCAGGAGTCGCTACGCTTGGCGCCCTCAACCATGTGCGATTCATGGGGGCGGCCACTTTGGTCGACGACGACCAGGAGCGACCGGCAGGGGTCCTCGGCGTCGGCCTCGGCTGCCTGCAGTGACATTCAGGGACCAACAGTGGCGTCGATCACCCTGAACCAGGCTAAGCACCACAGGCTTGACTGTTCAATGATCGATATAGAGGTAAATGGTCGTGCAATTTATTGTCTGTTTGACAGCGGGAGCACTGAGAGCTTTATTCACCCTGACACTGTAAAGAGGTGTGGACTCCAGATTCAACCTGCCAAATAGACAATCTCTGTGGCATCAAGGTCCTGGTCTGTCCCTGTTCAAGGACGTTGTGTGGTAACTCTGAAAGTGCAAGGCACAATTTACGAGCGATTCAGGCTCCTTGTGTTGCCGCATCTTTGCGCACCAATTCTCCTCGGACTAAACTTTATGGTCCACATGAAGAGTGTGATCCTACAGTACGGTGGGCCACTCCCTTCGCTGACAGTAGGGGAACAGCTGCAGTCTCCAAATTGTCCAAAGCGCCCCGCATGCAATCTTTCTACATTAAAGATCACCACACCCTCTTTATTCAAGAATCTGGTACCAGGCTGCAAGCCCATCGCTACTAAAAGTAGGCATTACAGCGCTGAAGATCGGATCTTCATCAGATCTGAGGTTCAGCGACTCCTCAAAGAAGGGATCATACAGCCCAGTGTTAGTCCGTGGAGAGCACAGGTTGTGGTGGTCAAGAGCGGGAACAAACCCCGGATGGTCATTGATTACAGTCAGACCATTAATCGATATACACAGCTGGATGCGTATCCTCTCCCGCGCATATCTGATATGGTCAATCAGATTGCGCAGTACCGGGTGTTCTCCACCATAGACCTTAAGTCCGCCTACCACCAACTCCCCATTCGCCCAGAGGACCGACACTACACGGCTTTTGAGGCGGATGGTCGTCTGTATCAGTTTCTTAGGGTTCCATTTGGTGTCACCAATGGGGTCTCGGTCTTCCAGCGTGCTATGGACCGAATGGTGGACCAGAACAGGCTGCGGGCTACCTTCCCGTACCTGGATAATGTCACCATCTGCGGCCGTGATCAGCAGGACCATGACACAAATCTCCAGAACTTTTTACGCACTGCATCTCGCCTGAATTTGACCTACAACAGGGAGAAGTGTGTATTCCGTACGCGCCGGTTAGCCATCCTGGGATACGTGGTGGAAAACGGGGTCACTGGCCCTGATCCCGACCGTATGCGCCCCCTTGCTGAACTTCCCTTGCCCGCTAGCGCAAAAGCACTGAGGAGATGCCTAGGCTTCTTCTCCTATTATGCGCAGTGGGTCCCCAACTACGCGGACAAAGCCCGTCCGCTTATTAAGTCCACGACTTTTCCACTCACGCCAGAGGCCCAATTGGCCTTCAAGGCATTGAAACACGACATTGCGAAAGCCACGATGCACGCGGTAGACGAATCCATCCCTTTTCAGGTGGAAAGCGATGCATCTGATTTCGCCCTGGCCGCCACACTAAACCAGGCGGGCAGGCCCGTCGCGTTTTTTTCCCGCACCCTCCAAGGTCCCGAAATTCGGCATTCAGCGGTGGAAGGGGAGGCCCAGGCCGTTGTGGAGGCCGTCAGACACTGGCGCCATTGCCTGGCGGGGAAGCGGTTCGCCCTGATCACGGACCAGCGGCCCGTGGCGTTCGTGTTCGGCGGCGCGCAGGGGTGCGGGATCGGGAGTGGCGGGATCTTGCGGTGGAGAGTTGAACTCTCCGCCTGTGGCTACGATGTCGTGTGTCGTCCGGGGGTGCTCGGTGGGCCCTCGGATGCCCTCTCGCGCGGAACATGCGCTGCTATGCAGGGGGATCGCTTGAGCGCCCTCCATGGTGGCCTGTGCCGTCCTGGGGTCACTCGGCTCTGCCACTTTATCAAGGCCCGCAACCTGCCTTACTTGGTGGAGGACGTCGGGTCGGTGACAAGGAGCTGTCGGATTTGCGCGGAATGCAAACCGCACTTTTACCGACCTGACCGGGCACATTTGGTCGGGGCCACTCGCCCCTTCGAGAGGCTGAGTGTGGATTTTAGGGGCCCCCTTCCCTCAACGGATCGGAACGTGTACTTTCTGAACATCATAAACGAGTACTCCCGGTTCCCGTTTGTTGTCCCCTGCGCGGACGCGTCGACTGCCGCGGTGATCGGGGCATTCCGTGGTCTTTTTGCCCTGTTCGGGTGCCCCGGCTGTGTCCGTGGCGACGGGGGCTCGTCGTTCGTGGGTAATGGCTTGGGGCGGTTCCTGCACTCATGCGGGATTGCCTCTGGTGGGACCGCGGGTTGCAGCCCTGGGGGTGATGGACGGGTGGAGGGAGAGGGTGCTGCAGTCTGGAGGGCTGTCCTGTTGGCGCTGGGGTCCAAGGGCCTTCCGGTCTCCCGTTGGCAGGGGGTCCTCCCGGGTGCGCTTCACTCCATTCGCTCCCCCCTGTGTACGGCAACCAATGCTACTCCCCACGAGAGGATGTTCTCATTCCCTCGGAAGTCGTCCTCGGGGATATCTTTACCAGCCTGGTTGACGTACCCAGGACCCGTCCTTCTGCGGCGACATGTAAGGGCCCGCAAATCCGACCCCTTGGTCGAACAGGTCCACCTCCTCCACGCCAACCCTCAGTATGCCTATGTGGCATATCCTGACGGGCGAGAGGACACAGTCTCGATCCGAGACCTGGCGCCCGCAGGGGACGTAGCAACTCCTGTCGCTCCCATACCCCCAGTGACGAATCCCTTATCCCTTATTTCTCCCCCAGACGTGGCGCGGTCAGCACCGGGACCAGTGCTTAACAGTTATACTCCAATGCACAGCTTGCCTGAGCCCCGGAGATCAGCGCCATCGCAGAATGTACCGTGATCCCCTGCACTACCGCTTCATCAGGGTCAACCGGCCTGTGAGTCCGTGGGAGAACAGCCGGACGCTGTTTTGGGGAAAACGCCGCCGCAGGCACCTGCTCCGGTGTCGCCGCCGGTATTGGGGAGGTCACAACGACGGTGCGGTCCTCCAGACCGTCTGGACTTATAATCTGTTGACTTTTTTTTAGTCTGTTTTCGTACCCCGCCGGCCTTTGTTTTCAAAGGAGGGGTGAATGTGGTGAACCATCGTTGGTTCCCACTGTGGGGTTGTTCTAATGTTGTTGTTGGGCTAGGGTGTTCACACTGTGGGATTGTTCTAGTGTTGTTGTTGGGCTGGGGTGGGACTGGTGCACCTGTGGTTGTTGCTGTTGTGGCGCATCCCAGTCGGGCTCCGCCTCCTGGGAGAGGTGTGGGACCCCCTGCTCGGGCGGGGCCTCGTCAGTCTGGGATGGTGTACTTACGTTCTGTTAGTTCCATTGTTAGACAGTGGAAGCCTTCTGTTACCGAAGCTTCGTGCCTTGAGTTCAATTGACGTGCATCACACCCTTTCAATTTGCCACTGTGCCACCGTGCCGGACTTTCAGATTCCAGCATCTGCAAGATTTTGCCTTTACTTATATCTTAGTTTAATATTGACACTTCAGGAGGCGAGTGGAAGAAGCTTCAGGATGCCAGTGGCGTGCTCAATAACTAGTTTTTATTATTTATTTATTAGTCACAAGTAGGCTTACATTAACACTGCAATTAAGTTACTGTGAAAATCGCCTAGTCGCCACACTCCGATGCCTGTTCGGGTACACTGAGGGAGAAATTAGCACGGCCAATGCACCTAACCCGCACGTCTTTTGAACTGTGGGAGGAAACCAGAGCACCTGGAGGAAACCCACACAGATACGGGGAGAACGTGCAGACTCCACACAAACGGTGACCCAAGCGGGAATCAAACCAAGGTCCCTGGCACTGTGAGGCAGCAGTGCTAATCATTGTGCCACCGTGCCACCTATGCCAAATTACTCTGGAGGACGAGGGCACCATATCAATACTGTGTTAAGCCTGTGCCATGGTTCACTGCAGAGGTATGCTGAGCATGGCTGCAGATGGAGGACAAGCCAGGAACCAGCCTGGACTTCGATTTCTGCCGGAACTGTTGGTGACAATAGTGGACTGCCTGAAAAGGAAGACATTCCGGGAACCAAGGACTGGTTTCACACAACTCGATGCTGAACAGTCCCAAGCTCAACATTCTGGCTGAGAAATACTTTCCTATTCATGTAGGTGATGGTATTCCATGAGGGAGGCAATTTATATAACTCCTCAACTTTTGGAAATCTTGCCAAGTCGCACAGCTAGTTCACGCTGCAGTCAGCTGTCCATGGGGAAGCAGATTAAATTGTTTGCTCCTCGGACAGCTGCTCAGCTTATGTTGATGATGTCTCCAGTGGCAGTGGGGAATGAATATGAAGTGTGCAAGTTCAGCAAAGTGAAATCGGTTGTGCTTTTGACAGCCGCTGGCAGTGGTGGGGGGGGCGGTTAGTTGGCTGTAGGTCAGCCTGCATCTCTCCATCCGTCCTCTTCTGCTTCCCATGTAAGAAGTATTTGATGGGGTAGGCGCAGACAAACTGCTTCCATTGTGGGGAAGGACAAAATCCAGAGGTCATAAATACAAGTGAACCACTAATAAATCCAACAGGGAATTCAACAGAAACTTTGTCAGCCAGAGAGTGGTAATGATATGGAATTTGCTACCACAAGGAATGGTTGAGGCAAATAGCACAGGCGCATTTAGGGTGCAGATTGACAAACACCTGAGAAAGAAAAGAATAGAAACTTACACTGATGGGGTTTGACAAAGAGATGGGTGCTGTCATAAACACATGCAATGACCAGTTAGAATTCACAGAATCCCTACAGTGCAGAAGGAGGCCATTCGTCCCATTGAGTCTGCACCGACCACAATCCCACCCAGACCCTATTCCTGTAACCCCTCACATTTACCCTGCTAATCCCCCTTACACTAGGGTCAATTTAGCATGGCCAAACAACCTAACCCGCACATCTTTGGAGTGTGGGAGGAAACCGGAGCACCCGGAGGAAACCCACACAGACACGGGGAAAGTGTACAAACTCCACACAGACAGTGACCCAAGCCGGGAATTGAATTCGGGTCTCTGGCACTGTGAGGCAGCAGTGCTAGCCACTGTGCTGCCCACATTAGTGTGAACCAGATGGGTTTTTACTGCAACCAACAATGGTTTTATGGTCATCATTAGACTTTAATTCCAGATTTTTTTTTATTAAATTCAAATTTCATCATCTGCAAAGGCAGGATTTGAACCCAGGTCCCAGAGCTGGGTTTCTGGATTCCTGGTTCAGTGACAATACCACTTGGCCACTGCCTCCCTCTTTTGGTGCTGAACATTCTATGTATTTCAATGTAAGATGGACATGTAGAAGGAGGATCCCAGAAGGCTGGATAGCTAAATTTGCCACAAAGTTTTCTGAACAGGAAAGTGGCAATAGAAGAAAACAGCTTACTTAGCGGAAGAAAGTTTTGGAATTATTTGGAAAAGGTATTTTCTCATTTCTGTATTTGGCTTAGTCCTTGTCAAAGCTACAGACCCATATGGGGTGGCACGGTGGCACAGTCGTTAGCACTGCTGCCTCACAGCGCCAGGGACCCTGGTTCGATTCCCGGCTTGGTCACTGTCTGGGTGGAGTTTGCACGTTCTCCCCGTGTCTGCATGGGTTTCTCCGGGTGCTCTGGTTTCCTCCCATAGCCTAAAGATGTGCGGGTTAGGTGGATTGGCCATGCTAAATTGCCCCTTAGTGTCAGGGGGACTAGCTAGGGTAAATGCGTGGGGTTATGAGGATAGGACCTGGGTGGGATTGTGGTCAGTGCAGACTCGATGGGCTGAATGGCCTCCTTCTGTACTGTAGGGATTTTATGGGTGGATGTTTCAACCTTGCAAGAATGACTGGAATTTTGTGGTAAACAGTGTGATTGGGCATCATTACAAAGTATTCTAGCATCCATCAGTTCCCCCATTGGAAATGCCTGCATTGTGCAAAATAGGCAGCGATCCAAGAGAACAGATTACCACCCATATTTCCAGATCAGTAATGCCATCTGCATGCCCAAAACTCAGGAGTCGACAATTCGAAAATATATCCTTGTATCTCTCAGGGGCACAGTAGGGAATCTATTACCTGCTGTCTGCTATGCGTTTTTAAAAGGTTCCAGTACTACAGTAATTATGAGAGAATTTGCCAATGCCAACGCATATGTCTATGTCCATGTGTGTGCTGCGTGTGTGCAGAATGCCTGGTTCTCTTAATCTTCAGTTCTCCTTAAGGAAAGCCGTCAACCATTTTGTTTTTTTATTGGCTGTGAGCGTCATTGGGAAGGTCAACCTTCATTGACCATCCTGGATTGCCCCTGAGAAGGCAATGGTTTTTCATTTGATTTTGGCATTAGGGTGAGCATAAGCTGTTTCACTCCAGGTGTGATTCAGGTGACCCACTAGGAAGCTTTTATCAAACAAAGTTTATTTAAGAACACAGTTTAAAATGTACCAAAAATAATTAGCATAACTTTTACCATGGTTGCACAGTGGTTAGCACTGCTGCCTCACAGCGCCAGGGGCCTGGGTTCAATTCCTGGCTTGGGTCACCGTCTGTACTGAGTCTGCATGTTCTCCCCGTGTCTAAATGGGTTTCCTCCAGGTGCTCCGGTTTCCTCCCACAGTCTGAAAGATGTGTTGGCTAGGTGCATTGGCCATGCTAAATTCTTCCTCGGTGTACCCGAACAGGCACCGGAGTGTGGCGATGAGGGGAATTTCACAGTAACTTCATTGCAGTGTTAATATAAGATACTTGTGACACTAATAGATAAATAAAGTTTAAACTTAAATTGCAAGACTTAAAGATGGCATAGTATAACCCTTAACAGCTAGCTATCTCTGTTGTTCCAAGTTAAACATCATCCCACAGACATACACCTTTCTCCAGACTTGGCACAAATAGCAAGTATGCTCATGTGATGCTGGATCTTCAGCTTTTTAACACCAGCTGTGAATTGGTCCTTTGAATGTTGGATCAATTCTCTGAGGCCCCTCCAGTCTTGGAAGCTTCATAAAGCCTCTGGAGAAGGAGAGAGAGTGAGAGACAGAGATATTGCCTGCCGCCACCAGCTTCTGGCAGCAACTGAAACAAAAATAAAACTGGACCTTTCTGTGAAGCATAACTGTCCTTAGCCACGTGACCTGACCTGTCAATCACCACCAATCAAGCTCCACTCAGCAATCCCAGTGAACACAATAAAACCCCAGAACACTGCATTAGTTCAGATTAAAATCAACATGATATCAATGATACTGCCCAGCAGCAATAAAGGACACTGGCTACAGACAACAGGGTACCGACAAATTGCCAGGGACTGCAGAAACATCCTGCAGGGAAACATGATTAAAATATATTTCTTAAAGGCACAGTACCATCACAGCTGGCTACGACTGTTACAGTCCATTTGCTAAAGAGAGATACCCACTGTGCTGTAAGGAAAGAAGCTCCAGGATTTTGACCCAGTGACAGTGAAGGAACATCAATAAAGGCTGGAATCTTGTGGAGGTGATTGGGGTGTGGCTTGCTGGTGAGAGAGTCACCGAAAAACCAGAGTTGCCTTCTTTGGGGAAGGCCAGCTGAACTGCCAACCAATCAGACGGTTGTCACCAGTGGATCTTTCCCTAGGATCAGGACATGAGCCAGAAAGCCCGACTAAAAAGAGTTCCGGCCAATCAGAAGCCAACAGACCTATTTTTTCATTCATGGGATGTGGGCATTACTGGCTAGGCCAACATTTATTACCCATCCCTAATTACCCTTGAAAAGGTGTTGGTGAGCTGCCATCTTGAACCACTGCAGTCCCTGTGGTGTAGGTACACCACAGTGTGGTTAGGGAGGAAGTTCCAGGATTTTGCCCCAACAACAATGAAGGAACAATGATATATTTCCAAGTCCGGATGATGAGTAGCTTGGAGAGGAACTTCCAGGTACCGGGGTTCCCAGGTATCTGCAACCCTTGTCATTCTAGATGATAAAGGCTGTAGGTTTGGAAGGTGCTATCTAAGAAGCTTTGGTGAGTTACTGCAGTGCATCTTGTAGATAATACACACTGCTGCCACTGTGTGTCAGTGGTGGAGGGAATGAAAGGTTGTAGATATGGTCCCAATCGAGCAAGTTGCTTTATGGATAGTGTCGAGTTTCTTGAGAGTTATTGGAACTGCAACCATCCAGGCAAGTGGAGAGTATTCCATGATGCTCCTGACTTGTGATAGGCTTTGGGGAGTCAGGAGGTGAGTTACCTGCCACAGTATTCCTAGCCTCTGCTCTTGTAACCATTGTGTTAATGTTGAGTTGAGCTGAGTTGAGTTTCTGGTCAATTGTAATCCCAAGGATGTTGACAATGGGGGATTCAGTGATGGTAACACCATTGAATGTCAAGGGGCGGTGGTTAGTGTGTCTCTTATTGGTGATGGTCATTGCCTGGCATTTGTGTGGCGTAAATGTTACTTGCCACTTGTCAGCCCAAGCCTGGATATTGTCCAGATCTTGCTGCATTTGAACATGGACTGCTTCAATATCTGAGGAGTCGGAAATGGTACTGGACATTGTGCAATCATCAGGGAACATCCCCACTTCTGACCTTATGACAGAGGGAAGGTCATTGATGAAGCAGCTGAAGATGGTTGGGCCTGGGACACGACCCCAAGGGACTTCTGCAGCGATGTCCTGGAGCTGAAATGACTGACCCCTCACAAAAAATAAAGTTTATTTATTAGTCACAAGTAGGCCTACATTAACACTGCAATGAAGTTACTGTAAAAATCCCTAGTCGCCATACTCCAGTGCTTGTTTGGGTACACTGAGGGAGAATTTAGCATGGCCAATGCACCTAACCAGCACATCTTTCGGACTGTGGGAGGAAACCGGAGCACCCATAGGATACCCACGCAGACACGGGGAGAACATGTAAACTCACACAGTTAGTGACCCAACCACACGGTAGCACAGTGGTTAGCACTGCTGCTTCACAGCTCCAGGTCCTGGGTTCGAATCCCGGCTCGGGTCACTGTCTGTGTGGAGTTTGCACATTCTCCTCGTGTCTGCGTGGGTTTCCTCCGGGTGCTCCGGTTTCCTCCCACAGTCCAAAGATGTGCAGGTTAGGTTGATTGGCCATGCTAAAATTGCCCCTTAGTGTCCTGGGATGCGTAGATTAGAGGGATTAGTGGGTAAAATATGTAGGGATATGGGGGTAGGGCCTGGGTGGGATTGTGGTCGGTGCAGACTCGATGGGCCGAATGGCCTCCTTCTGCACTGTAGGGTTTCTATGATCTTCTATGATGATCTTCCTATGTACCAGATAGTGTTGAGTTTCTTGAGTGTTGTTGGAGCTGCACTCATCCATTCTGCCTTGTAGATGGTGGATAGGCTTTGCTGAGTCAGGAGGTGAGTTACTCTCCACAGGATTCCTAGCCTCTAACCTGCTCTTGTGACCACAGTGGCTAGTCCATTTAAGTTTCTGGTCAATGGTAACACCCAGGATGTTGATAGACTGTTAGACTTATGAACTTAATCAGGCATTCATAAACCTCACATGTCCCTTCAATCTCTTTCAAACAAGAAAATGCTTGTTGAATGAGGTCAGATATGGACCACTAAGCTGAGAGGTTTAGGGATAGATTTCCAGAGCAGAAGGCCTTGACAGCTGAAGACACAACAGCCGATGAGGGAGCAGTTAAAGTCGGAGGTGATCAACAAAAAAGAGTTAGACAAACACAAGGACAGTTATGGGGCTGGAGGAGGTTGAGGAGATACAGGGAGGGCTGAAGCCATAGTGGAGGGATTTGAAGACAAGGCAGTGTTGTGGGGGGGATTCCCTGACCTCCCAGCTGTTTCTCAGCGGCAGAAGGTAGTGCGCCGCACCCCAGCGGTGGGATCTTCTGATCCCGCTGCTATCAGTGGGATTCCCCATTGATTCCGCTCCACGCTGCCAGGAAATCCATGACGGGGGTACACCGGCAGCTGGACCGGAAGATCCCACCGGCATGGGCAGCAGGCGAGGCTCGCCAAATGGAATTCTCCATTGGCCTCGGGTGGGATTTTACAAGCCTCGCCCGACCAAGATCATAAAAAAACCGGCCATAGAATCCCTACAGTGCAGATGGAGGCCTTTCGGCCCATCGAGCCTGTACCGACCACAATTCCACCCAGGCCCTATCCCCATAACCCCACATATTTACCTTGCTAATCCCCCTGACACTAAGGGGCAATTTAGCATGGCCAATCAACCTAACCTGCACATCTTTGGACTGTGGGAGTGATGCGCGTTATCACACACGAGGCTTGATGCTCAGGAAATAAAGGCTTTTATTTGCTGTAACAAGGCAGCTACTAATTATATACACGATCCCAGACTGAGGGGTCCCAGACAGAGCAGAGACCTTTATACCTCTCCCAGGAGGCGGAGCCCGACTGGGATGTACCACAATAACTATAATACAAGGTGTTACAGCCCAACCCTAACCCCAACAGCAACAAGTAGAACAACCCATCCCTAACCCCAACAGCAACATATATACATACTTGTAGTACTGGCCAGACCCTGGCTCAGTACTATCTAGTGGGAACTAACGATGGTTCACCACATTCACACCTCCTTTGAAGACAAAGGCCGGCGGGGTACAAAAAAACAGAATAATTTATCATCAGTCTATAAGTTCAGACGGTCAAGGGGACCGCACCGTCGTTGTGACCTCCTCAACACCGGCGATGACACCGGAGTAGGCACTTGCAGTGGCGTTCTCCCCAAGGAGATGTCCAACTGTTCCTCCACAGACTCACGGGCCGGTTGACCCTGAGGTGATGGTAATCTATGGAGTTCCGACACGCCCTGAAGTGGAAACCATCCTCTGGACTCAGGCAAGCTGTACACGGGAGTAAAAGGGTTAAGTAATGGTCCCGATGCTGCTCGCGCCGTGTCCGGAGGGGAAACAAGAGTTATGGGGTTTGTAACAGGGGGTATGGGAGCGACAGGGGTTTCCACGTCCCCTGCTGGCGCCAGGTCTCAGATCGAGACCGTGTCCTCTCGCCCGTCAGGGTATGCCACATAGGCATACTAAGGGTTGGCGTGGAGGAGATGGACCTGTTCGACCAACGGTTCGGACTTGCGGGCCCTTACATGTCGCCGCAGGAGGACAGGTCCTGAGTACGTCAACCAAGACGGTAATGAGGTCCCAGAGGAAGACTTCCGAGGGAATGAAAACATCCTCTCATGGGGAGTAGCGTTGGTTGCCGTACACAGGAGTGAGCGTATGGAATGGAGCGCATCAGGGAGCACCTCTTGCCAACGGGAGACTGGAAGGCTTTTTGACTTCAACGCCAGTAAGACAGCCTTCCAGACTGTAGCATTCTCACGTTCCACCTGTCCGTTACCCCTAGGGTTGTAGCTCGTGGTTCTACTAGAGGCAATCCCGTATGAGAGCACGTATTGCCTCAAGTCATCGCTCATGAACGACGAGCCCCTGTCGCTGTGAATGTAGCTGGGGTACCCGAACAGGGTAAAAAGATCACGGAATGCCTTGATAACCGTGGCAGCGGATGTATCAGAGCAGGGAATAACAAAAGGGAATCTAGAGTACTCATCAATGATGTTGAGGAAGTACACATTCCGATCTGTTGAGGGAAGGGGGCCCTTAAAATCGACACTCAGTCTTTCGAAGGGACAAGTGGCCTTGACTAATTGTGCCCGGTCAGGTCGGTAAAAGTGCGGTTTGCATTCCGCGTATACCCGACAGCTTCTTGTTATGGACCTGACGTCCTCCACCGAGTAGGGCAGATTGCGGGCTTTTACGAAGTGGTAGAGCCGAGTGACCCCAGGATGGCATAGGTCATTATGGAGAGCCTGCAAACGGTCCTTCTGTATACTGGCGCATGTTCCACGCGAGAGGGCATCCAAGGGCTCATTGAGTTTCCCTGGACGATACATGGTGTCATAGTTATAGGTGGAGAGTTCAATTCTCCACCGCAAGATCTTGGCGTTCTTGATCTTGCCCCTCTGCGTGTTATTAAACATGAACGCCACGGACCGCTGGTCCGTGATCAGGGTGAACCGTTTTCCCGCCAAGTAATGGCGCCAGTGCCTGACGGCCTCCACAATGGCCTGGGCCTCCTTTTCCACCGCTGAATGCCGAAGTTCGGGGCCTTGGAGGGTGCGGGAAAAAAAGGCGACGGGCCTGCCCGCCTGGTTAAGTGTGGCGGCCAGGGCAAAATCAGATGCATCGCTCTCCACCTGAAAGGGGATGGACTCATCAACAGCGTGCATCGTAGCTTTCGCGATGTCGGCTTTTAGTTTATCAAAGGCCAATCGGGCCTCTGGCGTTAGGGGAAAAGAAGTGGACTTGATGAGCGGACGGGGCTTTGTCCACGTAATTGGGAAGCCACTGTGCATAATAAGAGAAGAAGCCTAAGCATCTTCTCAGTGCTTTTGCACTAGTGGGCAGGGGAAGTTCAGAGAGGGGGTGCATACGGTCTGGATCTGGGCCAATGACCCCGTTTTCCACCACGTATCCGAGGATGGCTAAACGGCGCGTACGAAACACACACTTCTCCCTGTTGTAGGTCAGGTTCAGGCGAGGTGCAGTGCGTAGGAAATTCAGGAGATTTGTGTCGTGGTCCTGCTGGTCATGGCCGCAGATGGTGACGTTATCCAGGTACGGGAAGGTAGCCCGCAGCCCGTTCTGGTCCACCATTCGGTCCATAGCACGCTGGAAGACCGAGACCCCATTGGTGACACCAAAGGGAACCCTGAGAAAGTGATACAAGCGACCATCCGCCTCAAAAGCCGTGTATTGTCGGTCCTCTGGGCGAATGGGGAGTTGGTGGTAGGCAGACTTGAGGTCTATGGTGGAGAACACCCGGTACTGCGCAATCTGATTGACCATGTCAGATATGCGCGGGAGGGGATACGCATCCAGCTGCGTGTATCTATTAATGGTCTGACTATAGTCAATGACCATCCGGGGTTTGTTCCCACTCTTGACCACCACGACCTGCGCCCTCCACGGACTAGCGCTAGGTTGTATGATCCTTTCCTTGAGGAGCCGCTGAACTTCAGATCGAATGAAGATCCGATCCTCAGTGCTGTAATGCCTACTCTTAGTCGCAACGGGCTTGCAGCCTGGCACAAGATTCTGGAACATGGAGGGTGTGGTGATCTTCAGCGTCGAGAGGCTACAGGCGTTGGGCAATTTGGAGGCTGCTGTTCTCCCACTGAAAGCGAAGGGAGTGGCCCACCGTACTGTAGGGTTACACTCCTCAGGTGGACCATGAAGTTTAGTCCGAGAAGTATTGGCGCGCAAAGGTGCAGCAACACCAGGAGCTTGAAACGCTCGTAAACTGTGCCTTGCACCGTTAAAGTTACCACGCAACTCCCTAGTACGGTGACAGACCGGGACCTTGATGCCATAGAAATTGTCTGTTTGACAGGTTGAATCCGGAGTCCACACCGCTTCACAGCGTCTGGGTGGATAAAACTCCCAGTGCTCCCGCTGTCAGACAGACAATAAATCAAGTGGTCGTTTACCTGAATGTCCATCATCGACGCCACCGTTGGTTCATGAGCGCCACTGCAGGCAGCTGAAATTGACGAGGATGACCCCTGCGGTCGGTGCCGACCAACATGGCCGCTCCCATAGGTCGCACGTGGGTGATGGCGCCAAACTCAGCGACCCCTGGTGGTCACACATCTCCGACTCCGTCGACCGTAATGGCGTCGTCCAGGCCTCGCACGTGGACGGAACCCTCGACGATGTCGACGACAAAGAACCAGGCTCTGAGGAATCGCAGGCCGCACTGCTGTTCCGAGAAGCAGATTTAGATCGGCACACTTTCGAATAGTGCCCCTTCTTACCGCAGGCGGAGCACAACACAGCTTTAGCAGGACACCGTTGCCGAGTATGCTTCGCTCCCCCACAGAATTAACACCGCGGGCCGCCCGGAGCTGCAGCCGTCGTCTGGCCCGAGTGTGAGCACGCCATTATGCAGCATTTCGAACCCGAGGGACGAGGAGGGATTGGCGACTGCTCCTGCCACGTTGTCTCCACGTGGTCTTCAGGATACAATACTAGGCTTTTGGAGGCCGTCTCCAGCATCTCCGCTAGTTCTATTGCCTGGGTGAGGTCAAGGTTACCTTTCTCCAGTAGTTTGAGTCGGATGTACGATGATCCGACTCCCGCCACAAATGCATCTCAAGCGAGGTCGTTCATATTCTGCTCTGCCGACACAGCTTTGCAGTTACAGCCCCTGGCTAGCTGTAGGAGCTCGTTCGCGTATTCCTCCATCGTTTCGCCGGACTGCCGTCGTCGAGTGGCTAAGAGGTAACGAGCGTGTATTTCGTTGGGCGGTTTAATATAACGCTTCTTAAGAAGCTCGAGGGCCTTTGTGTAGTCGGTGGCCGCACGAATCGCGAGGTAGACGGTGTCGCTTACCCTCGCATGGAGGACCCGGAGTCTGTCATCATCTGTGGTGACCGCTGTGGAGGCTGCCAGGTAGTCCTCAAAACATTTCAACCAGTGGTCGAAGGTGTTAGAGGCGCCCACCGCACGTGGATCTAGTGTAAGGCGTTCAGGCTTCAGTATCTGCTCCATACTCTCTTTTTTTTCTCTTCGACGAGAGTTTATTTACAGCAAATAAAATTGATGCGCGTTATCACACACGAGGCTTGATGCTCAGGAAATAAAGGCTTTTATTTGCTGTAACAAAGCAGCTACTAATTATATACACGATCCCAGACTGAGGGGTCCCAGACAGAGCTGAGACCTTTATACCTCTTCCAGGAGGCGGAGCCCGACTGGGATGTACCACAATAACTATAATACAAGGTGTAACAGCCCAACCCTAACCCCAACAGCAACAAGTAGAACAACCCATCCCTAACCCCAACAGCAACAAGTAGAACAACCCATCCCTAACCCCAACAGCAACATATATACATACTTGTAGTACTGGCCAGACCCTGGCTCAGTACTATCTAGTGGGAACCAACGATGGTTCACCACAGGGAGGAAACCAGAGGACCCGGAGGAAACCCACGTAGACACGGGGAGAACATACAAACTCCACACAGTCGTTCACCCGAGGCCGAAATTGAACCCGGGTCCCTGGCGCTGTGAGGCAGCAGCGCTGACCACTGTACTGAGTCAATGACATTTCCTCAGAAGTAGAAAATGATGGAGATTAACATATCTTAAACAAATATAGAACAAGGTAAAAGAGACAAACAGAAATCCTGTCAGAGACATGAGAAGAATGTCTTCAAGCTGCACATTTCTGAAATTTTACCGGACGCCACTTCCTTCTGGGGCTTAGTTTTTACAGTTTAAACATCATATTTCTCAGTGAAAGTTTTCAATTTTGTGTTCAGCCATGGTCAAACACACAAATTCACAGTTTTTGTAAGCAATTGTACAGCCCAGTGAAGCGTGAATGGATTTGTTGTATCATTGTCCTTTCTCAATGACTTTGCGTTAACCGCCTGTTCTCTGCTCAAACAGGCTCAGTGTTCATTTTTAAAGTGGAGAATGGAACCAACCAGAGTTGAAAAGCTATTCTGTGCCATGTTGCCAACCATTCACAGCAGCAGTCAATTATCGTATCACATTAACCTCCACTAAACCTTCCTGTAGCCATCCATGGAGCCAGGGAAAATATGTTCAGCTTAGTGTATTATAGAATCCCTACAGTGCAGGCAGCTCTCGAGAGCAGGACCTCGTCACCCTGAGGGGTGGAAGTTCAACTCTCAGGTGGTTAAGGCCGACCCCAGTGAGCTATGACTGGGGTTGTCTGTTTGGGACTAATTTTTATTCTGGGGAGACAGGCTGCTGAGCGGTATGTTTCCCCAACCCCCAATTTCCACCCGCCCCAGATAATTCCACACTTTGGCTGGAATTTTACCCATGATGTGGAGATGCCGGCGTTGGACTGAGGTAAACACAGTAAGAAGTAGAACAACACCAGGTTAAAGTCCAACAGGTTTATTTGGTAGCAAAAGCCACACAAGCTTTCGGAGCTGCAAGCCCCTTCTTCAGGTGAGTGGGAATTCTGTTCACAAACAGGGCATATAAAGACTCAAACTCAATTTACATGAATAATGGTTGGAATGCGAATACTTACAACTAATCAAGTCTTTAAGAAACAAAACAACGTGAGTGGAGAGAGCATCAAGACAGGCTAAAAAGATGTGTATTGTCTCCAGACAAGACAGCCAGTGAAACTCTGTGGGGGTTACAAATAGTGTGACATGAACCCAATATCCCGGTTGAGGCCGTCCTCGTGTGTGCCGTGTACCTGGTGGATGGTGTTCACGGCCAACGTTGTCTACCTGATACGCTGCAGGAAAGGATGTCCCGAGGCATGGTACATTGGGGAAACCATGCAGACACTGCGACAACGGATGAATGAACACCGCTCGACAATCACTAGGCAAGACTGTTCTCTTCCTGTTGGGGAGCACTTCAGCAGTCACGGGCATTCGGCCTCTGATATTCGGGTAAGCATTCTCCAAGGCGGCCTTCGCGACACATGACGGCGCAGAGTCGCTGAGCAGAAACTGATAGCCAAGTTCCGCACACACGAGGACGGCCTCAACCAGGATATTGGGTTCATGTCACACTATTTGTAACCCCCACAGAGTTTCACTGGCTGTCTTGTCTGGAGACAATACACATCTTTTTAGCCTGTCTTGATGCTCTCTCCACTCACGTTGTTTTGTATCTTAAAGACTTGATTAGTTGTAAGTATTCGCATTCCAACCATTATTCATGTAAATTGAGTTTGTGTCTTTATATGCTCTGTTTGTGAACAGAATTCCCACTCACCTGAAGAAGGGGCTTAAGGCTCCGAAAGCTTGTGTGGCTTTTGCTAAACCTGTTGGACTTTAACCTGGTGTTGTTAAACTTCTTAATGGAATTTTACCAGCATGCCTGCCCCGGAATTCTCTGTTGGCCTCGGCCGGGGTTTTACGAGCCTCACCTCAAATTCTGTTTATTTCTGGCACTTTCCATTTTTGTTTCAGATTTACAGCACCTGCAATATTGTGCTTTTGTCTGAGATAAAATATCTGATCAAAGACTGGGTGGAATTTTCCCAAAAAAGTTCTAAGTGTCAAATTCGTGGGAGAATTGGCGTAATTCAGTTGTTTTTTCAGTGGGGGTTCACACTGGAATCTCCCGCACTCTGTGTGGTGCAGAGGCCACCAGCGTGATATCATTAAATTTCAGGAGGTGGGGCCTATTCCCACCTGGGAGGCTGAAACCAGAGCGCCTCTGCGCATGCGCAGTGGCCTCGAACTGTCAACCTCCCCGATTGCTGGCCAGCCCGGGACCCCCACAATGCTGCCCCCCCCCCCCCCCGCCCCCAACACCCCCATGACCTGATCATGCCCCCTGACAATTCCTGGGCCAGCCTCAACCTCCCCCCCCGTCCCAGACCGCTTGATATCCAGCCCGCCCTCACAAGTCTCACAACACCCATGTAGAGTGGCAGCAGGACCCTCCACCCCCACTGTTTGCCACTAAGCCCAGCCCCCATCAGGCCCTGCCCCAATAGGCCCCACCTCTTTGGCACTGCCTGATGCCTGGTGGGCAGTGCCGGGGGCACAGGCTGGCATTGCCAAGGTGCCAAAGCTCAGTAGGCACCATGCCCCTGCTGCCTGAGCCCCCCCTGACCAATTGCCCCCCCTTCACTTTAGTAGGGTCAGGCCACTAGCTCCCCAAAAGTGGGGAGCTAGTCTGAACCCCGCTGGAGTAAAATACTCCTGGTAGGGTGGGAGATGCTAGCGGGCCCGGAGAATTCAGTTCTGGGGCCCACTAATCACATTAAAATAACATTATAATAAGATGTAAAGGGCATAAACGGCAAAAGAGTAACAAGGGGGGGAGTAGGGCCTCTTAAGGATCAACAAGGTCATCTATGTGTGGATCCACAAGAGATGGGTGAGATCCTAAATTAATATTTCTCAATCAGTATTTACTGTTGAGAAAAGCATGGATGTTAGGGAACTTGGAGAAAGAAATAGTGGTGTTTTGAGGAGTGTACATATTACAGACAAAGAGGTGCTGGAAGTCCTAAAGCGCATCAAGGTAGATAAATCCCTGGGACCTGACAAAGTGTATCCCAGGACATTGTGGGAGGCTAGGGAGGGAATTGCGGGCCCTCTAGCCAAGATATCTGAATCATCGATAGTCACGGGTGAGGTGCCTGAAGATTGGAGAGTGACAAATGTTGTGCCTTTGTTTAAAAAGGGCTGCAGGGAAAAGTCTGGGAACTACAGGCCAGTGAGCCTCACATTTGTGGAAGGTATTTTGAGAGACAGGATCTACAGGCATTTAGAGACGCAAGGACTGATTAGGGACACTCAGCATGGCTTTGTGAGTGGAAAATCATGTCTCACAGATTTGATTGAGTTTTTTGAAGAGGTAACCAAGAAGGTAGATGAGGGCAGTGCAGTTGATGTTGTCTACATGGACTTTACCAAGGCCTTTGACAAGGTACCGCATGGTAGGTTGTTGCATAAGGTTAAATCTCACGGGATCCAGGATGAGGTATCTAAATGGATACAAAATTGGCTTCTTGACAGAAGCCAGAGGGTGGTTGTAGAGAGTTGTTTTTCAAACTGGAGGCCTGTGACCAGCAGTGTGCCTCAGGGATCAGTGCTGGGTCCACTGTTATTTGTCATTTGTATTAATGATTTGGATGAGAGTATAGGAGGCATGGTTAGTAAGTTTGCAGATGACACCAAGATTGGTGGCATAGTGGATAGTGAAGAAAGTTATTTCCGATTGCAATGGGATCTTGATCAATTGGGCCAGTGGGCTGACAAATGGCAGATGGAGTTTAATTTAGACAAATGCGAGGTGATGCATTTTGGTAGATTGAACCAGGGCAGGACTTACTCAGTTAATGGGGAGAGTTACAGAACAAAGAGATCTAGGGGTACATGTTCATAGTTCCTTGAACGTGGAGTCACAGGTGGACAGAGTGGTGAAGAAGGCATTCGGCATGCTTGGTTTCATCGGTCAAAACATTGAATACAGGAGTTGGGACGTCTTATTGAAGTTGCACAAGACATTGGTAAGGCTACACTTGGAATACTGCGTACCATTCTGGTCACCCTATTATAGAAAGGATATTATTAAACTAGAAAGAGTGCAGAAAAGATTTACTAGGTGTGGTGAACCATCGTTGGTTCCCACTGGATAGTACTGAGCCAAGGTCTGGCCAGTACTACAAGGATGTACATATGTTACTGTTGGGTTGTGCTACTTGTTGCTGTTGGGGTTAGGGTGGGGTTGTTACACCTTTGTCCTGTAGTGTTGTGGTACATCCCAGTCGGGCTCCGCCTCCTGGGAGAGGTATAAAAGTCCTTGCTCTGGCTGGGACCCCTTCAGTCTGGCATCGTGTATATAATTATTGGCTGCTTCATTACAGTAAATAAAAGCCTTTTATTTCCCGAGCATCTAGCCTCGTGTTTGATAACGCGCATCAATTTTATTTACTGTTGTTAAACTCTCATCGAAGAAAAAAAAAGAGAGTATGGAGCAGATCCTGAAGCCGGAACGCCTTACACTAGATCCACGTGCGGTGGGCGCCTCTAACACCTTCGACCACTGGCTGAAGTGCTTCGAAGAGTACCTGGCAGCCTCCGCAGCGGTCACCACAGATGATGACAGACTCCGGGTCCTCCATGCGAGGGTAAGCGACACTGTCTACCTCGCGATCCGTGCGGCCACCGATTATACTAAGGCCCTCAAGCTTCTGAAGAAGCGTTATATCAAACCGCCCAATGAAATACACGCTCGTTACCTCTTAGCCACTCGACGACGGCAGTCTGGCGAAACGATGGAGGAATATGCGAACGAGCTCCTACAGCTAGCCAGGGGCTGTTACTGCAAAGCTGTGTCGGCTGAGCAGAGCATGAACGACCTCGCCCGAGATGCGTTTGTGGCGGGAGTCGGATCGTCGTACATTCGACTTAAACTATTGGAGAAAGGTAACCTTGACCTTACCCAGGCAATCGAGCTAGCGGAGATGCTGGAGACGGCCTCCAAAAGCTTAGTATTGTATCCGGAAGACCACGTGGAGACAACGTGGCAGGAGCAGTCGCCAATCCCTCCTCGTCCCTCGGGTTCGTAATGCTGCGTAATGGCGTGCTCACACTCGGGCAAGACGACGGCAGCAGCTCCGGGCGGCCCACGGTGGTACTTCTGTGGGGGAGCGAAGCATGCTCGGCAACGGTGTCCCGCTAAGGCTGTGTTGTGCTCCACCTGCGGTAAGAAAGGGCACTATTCGAAAGTGTGCCGATCTAAACCTAGGAACGGCAGTGCGGCCTGCGATTCTTCAGAGCTCGGCTCTTCGTCGTCGAAATCATCGAGGGGTTCGTCCACATGCAAGGCCAGGACGACGCCATTACGGTCGACGGAGTCGGAGGTGTGACCACCAGGGATCACTGAGTTTGGCGCCATCACCCACGTGCGACTTATGGGAGCGGCCATGTTGGTCGGCACCCACCGCGAACGACCAGCAGGGGTCCTCCTCGTCGATTTCAGCTGCCTGCAGTGGCGCTCATGAACCAACGGTGGCGTTGATCATCCTGGACCAGACCAAGCCTCATAGACTTGACAAATCTATGATGAACATCCGGGTAAATGACCACGTGATTTATTGTCTGTTTGACAGCGGGAGATCTAAGAGCTTTATCCACCCAGACACTGTGAGGCGGTGTGGACTCCGGATTCAACCTGCCAAACAGACATCTCTATGGCATCGAGGTCCCAGTCTGTCACCGTGCTAGGGAGTTGCGTGGTAACTTTGATGGTGCAAGGCACAGTTTACGAGCGTTTCAAGCTCCTAGTGTTGCCGTACCTTTGCGCGCCAATACTTCTCGGACTAAACTTCATGGTCCACTTGAGGAGTGTAACCCTACAGTACGGTGGGCCACTCCCTTCGCTGGCAGTGGGAAAACAGCAGCAGCCTCCAAATTGCCCAACCCAACGAGAGGCCTGTAGCCTCTCGACGCTGAAGATCACCACACCCTCCCTGTTCCAGAATCTTGTGCCAGGCTGCAAGCCCATCGCGACTAAAAGTAGGCGTTACAGCACTGAGGATCGGATCTTCATTAGATCTGAGGTTCAGTGGCTCCTCAAAGAAAGGATCATACAACCTAGCGCTAGTCCGTGGAGAGCGCAGGTCGTGGTGGTCAAGAGCGGGAACAAACCCCGGATGGTCATTGACTACAGTCAGACCATTAATCGATATACGCAGCTGGATGCGTATCCTCTCCCGCGCATATCTGATATGGTCAATCAGATTGCGCAGTACCGGGTGTTCTCCACCATAGACCTCAAGTCTGCCTACCACCAACTCCCCATTCGCCCAGAGGACCGACAATACACGGCTTTTGAGGCGGATGGTCGCTTGTATCACTTTCTCAGGGTTCCCTTTGGTGTCACCAATGGAGTCTCGGTCTTCCAGCGTGCTATGGACCGAATGGTGGACCAGAACAGGCCTCCGGGCTACCTTCCCGTACCTGGATACTGTCACCATCTGCGGCCATGACCAGCAGGACCACGACACGAATCTCCTGAATTTCCTACGCACTGCATCTCGCCTGAACTTGACCTACAACAGGGAGAAGTGTGTGTTTCGTACGCACCGTTTAGCCATCCTAGGATACGTGGTGGAAAACGGGGTCATTGGCCCTGATCCAGACCGTATGTGCCCCCTTTCTGAACTTCCCTCGCCCGCTAGTGCAAAAGCACTGAGAAGATGCTTAGGCTTCTTCTCTTATTATGCGCAGTGGGTTCCCAGTTACGCGGACAAAGCCCGTCTGCTCATTAAGTCCACGACTTTTCCCCTAACGCCAGAGGCCCGATTGGCCTTCGATAAATTGAAAGCCGACATCGCGAAAGCTACGATGCACGCTGTTGACGAGTCCATCCCCTTTCAGGGGAGAGCGATGCATCTGATTTCGCCCTGGCTGCCACACTTAACCAGGCGGGCAGGCCCGTCGCATTTTTTTCCCGCACCCTCCAAGGCCCCGAAATCCGGCATTCAGCAGTGGAAAAGGAGGCCCAGGCCATTGTGGAGGCCGTCAGGCACTGGCGCCATTACTTGGCGGGAAAACGGTTCACCCTGATCACGGACCAGCGGTCCGTGGCGTTCATGTTTAACAACACGCAGAGGGGCAAGATCAAGAATGACAAGATCTTGCGGTGGAGAATTGAACTCTCCACCTATAACTACGACATCATGTACCGTCCAGGGAAACTCAATGAGCCCTCGGATGCCCTCTCGCGTGGAACATGCGCCAGTATACAGGAGGACCGTTTGCAGGCTCTCCATAATGACCTGTGCCATCCTGGGGTCACTCGGCTCTACCACTTTATAAAAGCCCGCAACCTGCCCTACTTGGTGGAGGACGTCAGGTCCGTAACAAGAAGCTGTCGGGTTTGCGCGGAATGCAAACCGCACTTTTACCGACCTGACCGGGCACATTTAGTCAAGGCCACTCGTCCCTTCGAGAGACTGAGTGTCGATTTTAAGGGCCCCCTTCCCTCAACAGATCGGAATGTGTACTTCCTCAATATCATTGACGAGTACTCTAGATTCCCTTTTGTTGTTCCCTGCTCTGATACATCCGCTGCCACGGTTATCAAGGCATTCCGTGATCTCTTTACCCTGTTCGGGTACCCCGGCTACATCCATAGCGACAGGGGCTCGTCGTTCATGAGCGATGACTTGAGGCAATTCCTGCTCTCATACGGGATTGCCTCTAGTAGGACCACGAGCTACAACCCTAGGGGTAACGGACAGGTAGAACGTGAGAATGCTACAGTCTGGAAGGCTGTCTTACTGGCGTTGAAGTCAAAAAGTCTTCCAGTCTCCCGTTGGCAAGAGGTGCTCCCTGATGCGCTCCATTCTATTCGCTCCCTCCTGTGTACGGCAACCAATGCTATTCCCCATGAGAGGATGTTTTCATTCCCTCGGAAGTCTTCCTCGGGGACCTCATTACCGTCTTGGTTGACGTACTCAGGACCCGTCCTCCTGCGGCGACATGTAAGGGACCGCAAGTCCGACCCGTTGGTCGAACAGGTCCATCTCCTCCACGCCAACCCTTAGTATGCCTATGTGGCATACACTGACGGGCGAGAGGACACGGTCTCGATCCGAGACCTGGCGCCAGCAGGGGACGTAGCAACCCCTGTCGCTCCCATATCCCCTGTTACAATCCCCTTAACTCGTGTTTCTCCCCCGGACACGGCGCGGGCAGCATCGGGACCATTGCTTAACCCTTTTACTCCCATGTACAGCTTGCCTGAGTCCAGAAGATGGTCGCCACTGCAGGGTGTGTCAGGACCCCATGGACTACCGTCACCTCAGGGTCAACCGGCCTGTGAGTCCGTGGAAAAACAGCTGGACGCCACCTTGGGGAGAACACCACTGCAAGTGCCTACTCCGGTGTCACCGCCGGTATTGAGGAGGTCACAACGACGGTGCGGTCCCCCTGACCGTCTGAACTTATAGACTGATGACACTTTATTCTGTTTTTTGTACCCCGCCGGCCTTTGTTCTCAAAGGAGGTGTGAATGTGGTGAACCATCGTTGGTTCCCACTGGATAGTACTGAGCCAAGGTCTGGCCAGTACTACAAGGATGTACATATGTTACTGTTGGGTTGTGCTACTTGTTGCTGTTGGGGTTAGGGTGGGGTTGTTACACCTTTGTACTGTAATGTTGTGGTACATCCCAGTCGGGCTCCGCCTCCTGGGAGAGGTATAAAAGTCCTTGCTCTGGCTGGGACACCTTCAGTCTGGCATCGTGTATATAATTATTGGCTGCTTCATTACAGTAAATAAAAGCCTTTTATTTCCCGAGCATCTAGCCTCGTGTTTGATAACGCGCATCACTAGGATGCTCCCAGGATTTGAGGTTTGAGTTATAAGGAGAGGCTGGATAGACTGGGACTTTTTCCTCTGGAGCGTACAAGGCTGAGGGGTGATTGTATAGAGGTCTATAAAATAATGAGAGGCACAGATCAGCTAGATAGTCAATATCTTTTCCCAAAGGTAGGAGAGTCTAAAACTAGAGGGCATAGGTTTAAGGTGAGAGGGGAAGGATACAAAAGTGTCCAGAGGAGCAATTTTTTCACACAGAGGGTGGTGAGTGTCTGGAACAAACTGCCAGAGGTAGTAGTAGAGGCGGGTACAATTTTGTCTTTTAAAAAGCATTTAGACAGTTACATGGGTACGATGGGTATAGAGGGATATGGGCCAAAGGTGGACAATGGGATTAGCTTAGGGGTTTAAAAAAAAAGGGCGGCATGGACAAGTTGGGCCGAAGGGCCTGTTTCCATGCTGTAAACCTCTATGACTCTATGTAAAGCATTTACCTGGTTTTCCTGCTGGCTTCCAGCGTGATTCAGATGGCGCCGGAAATCCGTGGCATGGTGGGAACGCATGCGTGAATCCCGTGAATGCTCAGACGTGAGATTCTCCCACCACGCCGCGCTGGAAAATTAGCACAGTGGGTGGGAGAATCGCCCCCTATGAACGCCGAGTGCCAGTAACCCTGAATTATGTACACATGCAAGGCTCCCTGATTGGACAAGGCATTACTGCCTCAATCAGGGTGCTCGTATTCCAATAGGTTCACATCGTGGGCCTCGTTAAAGGAATTACAAAGAGGAAGGGTAAAGGAAGCTAAAAGGAATGACACTCGCATAATACAGCCCTGATACAGGGTGAAATTGGCAGAGTGAGCTCTGGGATGTTCCAACAAGTAATAATCATTCCAGTGACAGCACTGCCTGAGGAAATGATGTGTCATCAGCACCTATCCATCAGATTGCACTTATTAATGCAGAGAGTTAATATCATCCATAATTCAAAGTTCTGCTTTCCATTTATGTCAATCGGACTGATAATAGATGGTGGAGGTTACTTTGCAAAGGTGTAATGTGGGCAGTTATTTACTTTTGAGCAATTTCATGCTTGACTGTCAGGGGTACAAATGTCAAAACTAATGTAGAACCGTTAATAAATGCTGAATATTCATTCATAAATCATCCTTTAATTCAGACTTTCCCTAAACTTTCCAGCCTCAGAACATTTTTGGTCTCTCAAGATTCCTGACGGATTATTATTTTGAACCACAAAGAATTGAATGTTTTTTGTGCAATAGGTACAAGCATATACACTGGAATTCTGGACATCAAATGGCTGTGCTGTTAAATGCATACATGTGGATATGAGGAGAGAACAACTTTAGGTTCATCTCTTTTTATTTGTTAATGGGATCTGGGTGTCGCTGGCTTGGCCAGCATTTATTGCCCATCCCTAAGGGCATTTAAGAGTCAACCACGTTGCTGTGGTTCTGGAGTCACATGTCGGCCAGACCAGGTAAGGATGGCAGATTTCCTTCCTGAAAGGACATTAGTGAACCAGATGGGTTTTTACTACAATCAACAATTGTTTCATGGTCACCATTAGACTTTTAATTCCAGATTTTTTATTGAATTCAAATTGCACTATCTATGCGGTAGGATTTGAACCCGCGTCCCCAGAGCATTACCCTGGGTCTCTGGATTACTAGTCCAGTGACAATAACACTACACCACTGCCTCCTCACTGTCTCTGAATAATTGGTGGTGGGCGGGGGGGGGCTGGGTAAGATGTTCTTTCAGAGAGTCAATGCAGACTCGATGGGTCGAATGGCCTCCTTCTGCACTCTAGGGAATCCATGGTTCTAAAGATCACATAACAGGGGTCAGCAGTGCTCATAATAGAACATGAAGGTCATGTGTGACTGCCTGACCTCTCACCTTCCCAGACCATGTGACCTGCCGTTCCATGTACCTATGTATGTCTGGATTTCTGTTCACAGGCCAATAAATATTGGCCCCCAACAAAACATAATTGAATAACTCTGGCAAAGCTAAAAGGCAATAAAGGTGTTAATGAAGTGGGAACTGACTGTATATATGGCATCAGCAGGCTGGTACTGAATTTTTTTTCAGTAGCAGATTAGCTGGAAATAAATATTCCCCGTACATCACAGTGCAGTAAATTTGTAATAGCAAGGAGACAGCTGCATTGTAAATCAGCAGTGCGTTAATGAAATCCAGAGAATACATGTAGTCCAAATACAGACGGCATTTTAATGTGAAATGGTAGGTCGTACAACGGAATGAGAGAGAAAAAAACATTCATTACAGAGAATGATAGGAGAGTCACTTATTGAATATCAGGATTAACTGGGGTTAGGTAAATGTGGATTACATGCATTAGTGGCTGACCTTAGAGAACTTGGCCAGGGCTTTGGGGTGTTTGATAAACTGATCTCCTTTGTTGAAATGATTGTTTTAGCATTCCATTGGAGGTTGATGGGATTAAATTCCCACTGGTGCTTTGAAGGATGACACCAGCGTTCCTGAGGGAAAACTCCAGCTGTCACTCCAGACCAATGCTGTAATGGATTTGTGTTCTGTCGTCCCATGGTTTACATATAAACCGCTACAGGAGGGAAGGCAGGACACTTGTTAACTTGATATTACCTTTTAAACTATTTGTTTCGAAACCTCAAATTACTTTTTTACAGAAATATACTTCACAGACTTAAATTACTGCTTGGTAAATACACCATTCCCTTATGTAACCTCGCGTTCCTTACAACAAAATGATTTTGTGCTTAACCCTTACATCAGAACATACCGACACCCAGTTTATACACAATACCTCCAGCATTGACTTACATTGCTATTTGTGCTGGTATCTATCTCCACACTTGTTATAATGAAAAACTATGGGCCTGATTCTGCCATCGAGACCCACAACTTTTCTGAAGGGTCCAGTCGGGAGAATCACGTGTCGGCCATTTTGCTGGATTCGCACATGCGCCGGGAACGCATGCGCATCTCCCAGAACCGGAGAACAGTCGTAGTCGGGACTGTGCTGGAAACCGGCGGGAAGAGAGATAAGTAATTTGAATCTCTTTTTAATGTATTTTAAATATATTTTACATGTGATTAGCAACCCCCACCCCGCCAGGGTTTAGGGTAGCTCCCCACGTTCAGCGAACTAGCGGGAGACCCCACCGGAATGAGGGGGGGCAATCAGGGCCCACCAGGGGGTCGGGCAGCAGGGGGTGGTGTCCTCTGGGCATGGGCATCCTGGCAGTGCCAGCCTGTGCCCCCTGGCACTGCCCGAGGGACAAAGTGGCCATGCCCAAGGGACACATTGGCACTGCCCACCGGGCATCGGGCAGTGCCAATGGGGTGGGGCCTCTTGTAGGCAGGGCCTAGGGGTGATCGGTGGGGGTAGGGGGTCCCACTGCCACTCTGCATTGGGTTCGGTCTGGGCTGGAGTGAGGTCAGTGATTGGGGGCTGGGGGGGGGGGCGGGGTGCGCTCTGCCGGGGAGGCCTGCCTCCCGGTGGGGGCATGACCCAGGGGGGGTCAGCAGGGGTGAGGGAGGTGGGTGGAATTGCCACTGCTGGGGGGGTTGGGCTGTATATCGGGGCACACTGGGGCTAGGGGGGGTCAGGCCCGGGAATTGTCGTGGGGGCCGCAATCGGGCCGTGGGAGGGGCTGGAGGGGCATCAGTGTGGGGGTCCCAGGCTGGCCAGTGATCGAACTGGCCAACAAACGGGGTGTCGGTTAGATCGCGGCCACTGCACATGCGCAGAGTTCCAGAACTGTCAGACTCCGGTGCAAATAGGCTCCGCCCCCTTGGGTTTTTAATGAGATTCACGATTGTGACCTCTGCAGTGCACAGAGTTCAGAGATTCTTGTCTGAATTCCCACTGAAAAAACAGTCATGATCTAGAACAGTTTTCCCACCAATTCAGCACTTTTGGGAGAATCGCCCCGACATGTTTAATGAACGAAGATTACAAAAATGAAAGGTGAGCAAGAAAAGTCAACTCTTTGTTGTGATATACAGGCCAAAAGGACCCAACATCATCATCACTCTGTTATGGATTATTCCAACTCAGTACAGCCAGCAAATAAGACATTGACAGTTGCCTCAAGTACCTAAGGGGAAGGGGAGGAAAATAACACCGCACGCCTAAGATTGTTAACTCTTCCGGGCCGGAATTCTCCGGCTGTTTACGCCAACGGCGCACCCTGGCGCAGGTTTCCTGGCAACATGGGGTGGTATTAATAAGAACTCCCATTGACAGTGGTGGACCCAGATGATCCCACCGCCGGCCAACGGCGCGCCGCCTCCTGCCTCAAGAAACACACTGCGGGGAGGCCAGAGAATATCACCAATCCCCCCCCACCCCCCCGCCCAGATTGCCTCTGGGTCTCCAGACACTGAGATTGATCACCAGAGTGCTGTCACAATCAGCCCAAGGGGAAATCATGAGGGCCTTATTTTTTTTTTGATTTACATTATGCCAGGGACAATCTCATGTACACGTGATTTTCCCAAGATTGAGGGACCTATTCTCCCCTCACCAGAACAGGTTTGGCTTCTCAGTATGTGTACTAAACCACCGCCCCCCCCCCCCCCCACTCCCCATCCCCCCCAAGGAGCTATCTCTGAACCTGCATCATCTACCATCTAGGATCGCGAGGGGAGTGAGTGGGTATCTGCCACGTACTCATGCTATATACAACTGTTACCCTGGAAAATTGACATGCCATCAGGCATACATCAAGCAGCCTATCATGGCAGGATCTCAAAGCCTGCTCATCGTTACAAGTCCTAGTTCAATAGAACATAATTTCAGGCAAGCTCCTTGCATATAACAAAGCATCTGCAGAGCCTGCATCTTCCTCCATGTCCACAGACTGGCGAACATCAAAATCGACACACAATGACTAAATAAAGACCAATTGTAAGCACGTAACACCAGAGTCTCCGCCACAGTAAAGCAGATGTCTAACATTCCCCCACAGCCATTAATGAATGTCAACCATGTGACAGGCCAGCATAGTTAGATCTCTGACTTATCAAATCCCAGGAAGGGTAAAGATGCGCACATGAATAAGGTGAAACAATATATCATGCAATATTGACCATGGCAATGTGAGTTTTATTAAAAACACCCTTTCTGCTTTCATAAATTCTTTTCCTACCACTCCATGTTGGTATCAACCCAACATCAACACCTGAAATGGAGGCAGGCACAATGAGTGCCTGCACAACTGCACAATGAGTGAGCAGGGGAAACTTGAATCCCAAGGTGAGGAGGGCAAAAAAGGCCTGTTCCCTCGTAAAATTAATTCATTAAAATCAAGGTAGATCAGTAAAAATGAACCAACTCCATCAACCAGGCAGTCAAAAATGCAGAAAAATGAAGACGAGACAAGAGGACAAAGATACGCATCGGCAGAAGATAGTTTGTCATTTTACTTTAGAAAGTTTGAAGTGTTGAACAGTGCACAAACTGCAGATTCATCCTCACCCACCCAAAATATGGCTGAATTATCCGATGACTTCAATTTATTGATTTCCGGAGATACCACATCGTCTGAAAAAGTTGAAGAAAAAGTTTCAAGAACCGGAAGTGGACTCTGAAATGGGAATGGAACTACAAGATACTGCTCAAGCTCATTCTTCTGCAGCTGAAGTGAAGAAAGAAATCTACCCTTAAGACATTGCCTTATGGCCAAAATCTGTTCCACTGGGTATGATTGAATATTTCATAATAAATAGACCAGAGAACATTCGTAATGTGGAAAATTTGAGAAAAGAGTTTGATGTTGGAGGCCAAAAGCAGCTTAGAAGTCTTCATGAGTCCCGTTTTCTGAGGGTGTAGAGAACCGGCATGATGGGAAGGAGAAATTGGTTGATTTTTTTCGGAAACCTCTAAGGCTCTTCTGTTTCGAAATTGTTCCCTGACCCTACTAAAGGGAACCATGTATTCATTGATAGGTACTCTAACTGGAAAAATGTAGGAAGAGATCTTGCTGATCATGAACCTTTCAAAAGTCATATTAAGGCTATATGTGCATTTGTTTAAAGATGTAAATCATCTGGAAGAATTGATGCTGCGATATCGACTCAATTTGAAAAAGGGTGTTCTTATTAGAGGAAAGTGTTGAGACGTGTTGTTGCCATAGTCAAACTGCCTTGGGACTTCCTTTAAGAGGATGTGATGAGTCATCGGTGTCAAGTCGAAGAGATAATTTTTTAGCCTGCTTTGAATATCTCAATGAATTTGCCGAGCTTCTCAAAGAACAGTTGAAAAGCTATCAATATTGTTGCCCAGGGAAGACCAGCATTTTAACATACAGAGCCTATGATGATTTCATCACTCTAATGGCATAGCAGCTCAAAAACCAATTCACCAATGAAGTTAAAGATATCGAATACTATTCCATAATCAAAAGAGAAAATGCTGGAAAATCTCAGCAGGTCCGGCAGCATCTGTAAGAAGAGAAAAGAGCTGACGTTTCAAGTCCAGATGACCCTTTGTCAACACTCTGGTGTTGAATCAACTATTCCATAATAGTCGATTCAACACCGAATGTGAGTCATGTGGACCAATTAACATTAATTGTAAGATATCTGACCAGCAATGGTGAAGTTGGAGAGTGATTTCTCTGTTCTGTCCAGCTACAATCCCAAATATCTGAGTGCCTGGAGACAACTGCTTTGGAAATCACAGCAAATTTATGTGTGGACATCAAATATTGTCGTGAGCAGAACTTCGATAATGCCACAAATATTCAGGTCTATAATATAGAACAACGCAAGCACCTGTACATTATTCATCCCATGTTCCCGTCACCCCTTGAATTTAACCTGCAGTGCAGCAGCTGAATCCTGAGGCAGCCATACATTTTTTTCACTTTGTTCAAAACTTGTATGCCTTTCTTCGGTTTCCACACATTGGTGGAATATGTTGTAGTCACACTTGGAGCAGGCATATGGAAAACATTTGACGGTCAGAAGAATTTGTGACACCCGGTGGTCCGTTCGCGCAGACGCTGTTTTGAGTTTGGAACTGAATTCTGCCGATATCAAGGAAATCTTATCAGGCATAACCACATTAAACCACGTGTGAAAGCTGAAGCAACATCCTTAGCAGAGAAGTTTGAAAGGTACGGTTTTGCAATTTTTAACATTTTGTGGAACCATTTACTTCAAAGAATAAATGCCATCAGTAAATCGCTCCAAAATGTTGATCCTACTTTATTGAATGCTTCACGATTGTTAACCTCAGTTAGAAGTTTTGGCATGGAAGTTCGAAATGACTGAGGGCGGGATTTCACGGCCTCGCTCATCCCGAAACCGTAAAATCCCACCCCAAGTCAACAAAACTTTCCATGCTCCCCACCACACTTGCTCCGATTCCTGTGGTGGGTGGGATGGTAAAGTTCTAGCCTATATTTCAGTGGGAGCAGAGACACTAACATTAACAAAGAATACAGGTCCCTCTGATGGTGAGAAGCATACAAGACACAGGAAGTTTTTTTTAATGAAACTAGAGACAATGAAATCATTTTAAAAGAGAAAGAGAAGCTCATCATTGAGACTAACAATATTATTTGTGACACAGTAATGGTGCAGCAGCAGAGTTGAAGTGAATCTCTGAAGAAAGCTGTTGAATTGTTTTTTGACAGAGGTTTGGTTGAGAATGCTATGAATTCGCTGCAATAAGAAATTAACGGAATTCTACCAGGAGGATATAGAACAAATCTTTTTGAAGATGAAGTGAAACAATTAATTTATTTCATTGAGAGCGATGAGCTCTGTGCTTTGAGATCACCAACTGATTTGTACATGATGGTTTGCAGGAAACCTACCACCTTACCCACCCTACTCCCTTACACAATTACCTTACACATCCTGCCTCATTCTCCACCCTTACGCACTTGCCTTACCCACCCTACCTCCTTACCCACTTACCTTACCCACCCTACCTCCTTACCCACTTACCTTACACAATCTACCGCTTTCTCCATCTAACTGCCTTACCCACTTACCTTACACATCCTGCCTCCTTCTCCACCCTACCCTCTTACACACTTAGCTTCCATCTGTAGCTGTTTTAAAGGAGCTTTGGGACATTTAAACTCTTGACTTACCAGAATACGGCAGCTAGTGCTGTAAGTAGGGGGCCTGCTACCTGCGCAGATCGTCTATGCTGCTCCTTCCAAGGTTTGCTGCACTGGGTCAGATGTGAAGGATCTCCACCAGACCACTGCCCTGAAATATCTGGGAAGGTAAATGTGCATTTCAATTTTTCTCATCTGATCTGGATCGGAATTGGAGTTTCCAATGCTGATTGAAAGATCTGGGCCCAGAGTGTTTCTTACACAGAAACAGTGAGTAGATTTCTCCACTCACTGAGAAATTCAGTTCCACTCATCCCTGCACACCCCACCAACCAAAACCAGAAACCTGGCACCGGAACATCTTTCTGGTCCTTTACTGATTCTGGTGCAACAAGTTCAGCTGTGAAAGAGAATTAAAATTTCTCTGGCGTCTCTTTTCAATCACACTCTCACACTAGGCAGGACTGATGAGGAATTTGTGCGGTTTGGCACATTTATGTGTTTATGTTGTTTTAGCACCTCTCCGAAAATTGTTTCCACCTGTAATGGGACTCAAGCTATTGTAATAGGTATCAGGAGAATTCATTATGTGATTCCAGGACTTGGCGTTGGAGCAGTGGCTAGAACAGGAATATAAAGAAAGTTTTCTCAAACAAGCAAAGCAGAAACATGTGGAGAATGTGGACACTGAGACAAGTAGAACATAGAACATAGAACAGTACAGCACAGAACAGGCCCTTCGGCCCACGATGTTGTGCCGAGCTTTATCTGAAACCAAGATCAAGCTATCCCACTCCCTATCATCCTGGTGTGCTCCATGTGCCTATCCAATAACCGCTTAAATGTTCCTAAAGTGTCTGACTCCACTATCACTGCAGGCAGTCCATTCCACACCCCAACCACTCTCTGCGTAAAGAACCTACCTCTGATATTCTTCCTGTATCTCCCACCACGAACCCTTTGAGGGGAGACTTAATGGAGGTTTATAAAATGATGAAGGGGATAGATAGAGTGAACGTTCAAGTAGACAGAATAGAGGAAAGAATTCACATTTATATAGCGCCTTTCATGTATCAAGACATCCTAACGCACTTTATTGCCTTGTATTACCTAGCGGGCTGCACAGAACAACAGCAGCCAACTTGTACACAGTAAAGTCTCACTATCAGCAATGTGATCATGATAAGATAATCTGTTGAGGGATAAATATCGACCAGGATACAAACTGATCTTCAAAATAGTACCATGGGACTTTGTGTCCATCTGATTCATCATTCCACCCAAAAGAAAATAGTCTAGAGTGGGACTTGAACCCACAACCTTTCAGGATAGCTTTCCTGTTCTTCCTCAAGGTGCCAACAGATTGTTTGCATCCACCAGAGAGAGGACAGAGAGCCTCAGATTCATGCCTCATCCATAAACAACACCTCTGACAGTGCAGCTCTCCCTCACTACAGCACTGCGATCGTCAGCCTAGATTTTCGTGCTCATGCCTCTGGAGTGGGTCTTAAACTTTCTGACTCTGAGGCAGGGGTGCTACCACTGAACCACAAAGTGACACCAAAGTGTGGTGATATAAACAGGGCCTAGTTTTAAGGCTGATAAAATTGGATATCCTAAATTAAAGAATTGGGCATATTAAAATCAAACACAGTCAAACCTCAGGTAGGCCAATTGTACAATACACAAACGTGTCTGCGCCTGACCCATCAACCACCCATCAAAGGTCGTTACACTCTACTGATACTTAGCAGGAGATCATTGCACCCCATTGAAATGCACCGGCCTATTGTTAGAAGCCCAGATCGGGCCAGACTTTCTGTCACCAAGAGTTCCTGTAGATACCTTATCTGATAACAAGTTCAACAGCATGGAGATGGGACACCTGGGGGACGGACCCTGGTGTCCTGTCAGGCAGACATCAAGAAACCCACTGGGTATTGGAACCCTCTCCTGGAACCTCATTGGCCGGAAGCCAGAGAAGTTTCTGGAAAGGCAAGCAGGCTGGGGGATAAAGGGACACACTTTGAGAGACCAGCAGTGAAGACTCGACAGGGGAGACAGCCATGACCATTCAGAAGACTGACCAGAGAAGGAAGGAAGGAAGAAGCTGCCATCGAGACTCACCTTTGTGAAGACGGACCAGAGGGACTCAGAGAATCGAGCCTGCAGTTTAACCAAGCCACAAAGATAAGTAGAAAAGTGAATTGTGTGGAGGGCATAGAAGGTCTGCAGAGAGATTTGGACGGGCTGAGTGAGTAGGCGAGGATCTGGCAGATGGAGTATAACGTTAACAAATGCGAGGTTATTCACTTTGGAAGAAATAATAGCAAATTGGATTATTATCTAAATGGAAAGAAATTACAACATGCTGCTGTGCAGAGGGACCTGGGGGTCCTTGTGCATGAGACACAAAAACCCAGTCTGCAGGTGCAACAGGTGATCAAGAAGGCAAATGGGATGTTGGCCTATATCGCAAGGGGGATAGAATATAAAAGCAGAGATGTCTTGCTGCATCTGTACAGGGCGTTGGTGAGGCCGCAGCTGGAATATTGTGTGCAGTATTGGTCCCCTTATTTGCGGAAGAATATATTGGCCTTGGAGGGAGTGCAGAGAAGGTTCACCAGGTTGATACCAGAGATGAGGGGTGTTGATTATGAGGAGAGACTGAGCAGATTGGGTTTGTATTCGTTGGAATTTAGAAGGCTGAGGGGGGATCTTATAGAGACCTATAAGATAATGAAGGGGCTGGATAGGGTAGAGATGGAGAGATTCTTTCCACTTAGAAAGGAAACTAGAACTGGAGGGCACAACCTCAAAATAAAGGGGGGGTCAGTTTAGGACAGGGTTGAGGAGGAACTTCTTCTCTCAGAGGGTGGTGAATCTCTGGAATTCTCTGCCCACTGAAGTGGTGGAGGCTACCTCGTTGAATATGTTTAAATCACGGATAGATGAATTCCTGATCGGTAAGGGAATTAGGGGTTATAGGGATCAGGCGGGTAAGTGGAACTGATCTACTTCAGATCAGCCATGATCTTATTGAATGGCGGGGCAGGCTCGAGGGGCTAGATGGCCTACTCCTGCTCCTATTTCTTATGTTCTTATGTTCTAAGCCATCTTTACGGGTAGTATACTTGAATCTGGGGTATCCTCTTGTTTTATGTGGATAATTTAAGGGTTAATAGTGTTATTATTATTAAACTTGTTGAACCTTTACTTGTGTTTGTCCATCTTGCAAATAAGGGCACCAGGGTAAAACCTTGTAGTAAGCAAACTGGTCGAAAGTATCTGAGAATTAACAGGTACAACAAAAGTGAATGGAAGAAACCTTGTGCTTAATATCAGCAGTCGCTTGGTATTACAGAACTTGATTATTGCTGAAGAAAGAGACATTCTGTTGAAGTTTTTCATCTTGCACTCAGCAGAACAGATTTGCAAGAAAGCCAAATCTCAAAGGGAACAACAACTTAAACTGCGTGAGAAGAAGGAGGATGCTGATTGGTTGGTAAATGGAGTCCACTTGCCAACCAATCAGCACCCTCTTCTCACACAGCTTAAATTGTTGTTCCCTTTGAGATTTGGTATTGTGTCCTGATGAGTGCAAGGCCAAAAGATTCAACAGGGTGTCTCCTTTTTCAGAAATACCACAAACACCATTTTGGGGGACTGCGGCTTTCTTTTGTTCATATCAGATCAGCTATGTTTTTGTGATAATGCATATTTTCCATTCTCAAAATCCCAATTTGAAAGTAAGACTAAACCATGTCATAATCATATTGGCATTACATTGAGAGTTAGGTACACAGGATCAGCATGTGACTAATCCTACTGATTCCTGACCTGATATTATTGTGGCGCAGTTTATTTTCACTTTTCACTTAGCAGATTTCCCATACGCATGCTTCGCACCCACGGTGCCAGCAGCTATCCTGATATGACACAATTGAGCTTCAGCCTCTGATTTATCTCAGCGAGCTCTATAATCTGCTTGCAGAGTGTCATTTACTCATGTCCACCTAGCTCGATAGCACATGTGAAGGTTTTTTTTATTATTCTAGCCTTTTACTCAGTTAATCTCTTCTTTCCAGGTGGCTGACAAGCGCACGTCCATGGTCCTCGTCGCCAGTTTTTGCAGTGCATTGAAGACATGGTTCAAAATGAACAGAGCTTTATTAATGGTGTGTGATCTCTCCCATGGCTGCTTCTTCTCTCTCTGTCTCCCACACTAGCCCTATTACATCACTTCCGGTGCATACATTACTGCAGCACAGCTCTGGTTAGCCAATAGGAATAAATACAAATACATAACAGTGCAGGCCAGCTGGAACACATGCTGGCCATGCCCATGTTGCTGGGTCCTTTGGTGAATGGTCAGAAGCATCAGCATGGGTCACTCTTGGCTGAAAATTGCCTTCATGACAAGGTGAAGGCAGCACGAAGTTTGCATGCTAACTGCTTTAAGAGGATTGCGGGGAAATTAATTGCAGATGGTGACCCCCTCGCCTGAAAATGTTACAAGAACAATTTTCAGCCCCGCGGTTCTGAGACTTTGGGATGCACTACTGGTGATCAAAGGTGAACCCATGTTAACTGTTAATATTAGATTGAATAGGTAGTTGAAGGAAAACAGAATGCGCATATTGAAAAGGGTATGCACAAGGGATTAGGACTATTTAAGGATATTTAGGGATAAAAATTCCACTTCTGTTTTCTTGGCACAGGCTGGGAGACGCATTGCAAATTCTGCAGCCCCAATTCCACGATTCTTTGTTCATTAAAGTAATTGGCAGCGAATTATGGGCTGGGAGTGTGCGATTTCATCCTATATACTCCCAACATGTGGCCAGAGAACAGAAATGGAATTCTTAACCCCATGGTGCACTAACCCAAACTAGTCCAAGTTGTATAATTTCTGGTATGTTCTCGCAATGTGTGCCAGGAGAGCAGATGTGGAATTAGTACCATGGATATTTATCCCTCAACCAACATCACTTAAAAAAACAGATTATATGGTCATTATCACATTGATGACTGTGGAGCCTTGCTGTGCACAAATTGGCTGTCACATTTTTTACCATACAGCAGTGACTAAACTTCAAAAGTGCTTTGTTGACTTCAAGATCATCGGGCACATCTTGAACTCATGAAAGGTGTTGTTTGATTGCGGGTCTTTCTTTCTTAAACGCTCTAACCTAATCCAATTCTGTTTGATGGCTCACCCTGATTGATGCGCCTTGTTTATAGCTGCTCCTCACAGAAGGATAAATTCCCACACGGATTTCTTGCTCTATTTGCCATGGATACCCCGGAAATGCAGCATAAGCAAAAGAAAAATCAAAGCAAAGAGTGGGATAAATGGGTGTTTTTCTGGTTGGCGATCAGTGACTAGTGGTGTGCCTCAGGGATCAGTGTTGGGACCGCAATTGTTTACAATTTACATCGATGATTTGGAGTTGGGGACCAAGTGTAGTGTGTCACAACTCGCAGATGAACTAAGATGAGTGGAAGAGCAAAGTGTGCAGAGGATGCTGAAAGTCTGCAAAGGGATATAGGTAGTCTAAGTGAGTGGGCGAGAATCTGGCAGATGGAGTACAATGTTGGTAAATGTGAGGTCATCCATTTTGGTAGGAATAACAGCAAATTGGACTATTATTTAAATGGTAAAAAATTGCAGCATGCTGCAGTGCAGAGGGACCTGGGTGTCCTTTTGCAGGAATCTCAAGGAGTTAGTTTGCAGGTGCAGCAGGTAATTAAGAAGGCAAATGGAATTTTGTCCTTTATTACTAGAGGGATGGAAATTACAAACAGCGAGGTTATATTGCAGCTGTATAAGGTGTTGATGAGGCCACACCTGGAGTATTGTGTACAGTTTTGGTCTCCTTGCTTGAGAAAGGATATACTGGCACAGGAGGGGGTGCAGAGGAGATTCACTAGGTTGATTCTGGAGTTGAGAGGGTTGGCTTATGAGGAGAGACTAAGTAGACTGGGCCATACTCATTGGAATTCAGAAGAATGAGGAGAGATTTTATAGAAACCTATAAGATTATGAGGGGAATAGATTAGATAGAAGCAGGGAAGTTGTTTCCACTGGCGGGTGAAACTAGAACTAGGGGGCATAGCCTCAAAATAAGGGGAAGCAGATTTAGGACTGAGTTGAGAAGGAACTTCTTCGCACAAAGGGTTGTGAATCTGTGGAATTCCCTGCCCAGTGTAGCAGTTGAGGCTACCTTATTGAATGTTTTTAAGGCAAGGATAGATACATTTTTGAACAGTAAAGGAATTAAGGGTTATGGTGAGCAGGCGGGTAAGTGGAGCTGAGTCCACAAAAAGATCAGCCATGATCTTATGGAATGGCGGAGTAGGCTCGAGGGGTCAGATAGCCTACTCCTGCTCCTAGTTCTTATGTTCTTATGTTCTTATAAGTAATGTTTACCGGGTTGACCTGAGTGTCTGTGGTTCTTCCACAAAGTCACGGGGGAGTGGGGGAAGACCACAGGTGGACACCCAAGTGGCAGAACCCCTCTGGAGATTTACCAACATCAGTACTTCGTACTTAAAAATCATTGCATTTGAGGACAGGGATGGCACGGTGGTTAACATTGCTGCCTCACAGTGCCAGAGACCCGGGTTTGATTCCAGCCTTGGATGACTGTGTGGATTTGCATGTTCTCCCCGTGTCTGTGTGAGTTTCCTCCCACAGTACAAAGACGTGCAGGTTAGGTGGATTGGCCATGTTAAATTGTTGCTCAGTTTGTCTGTGAGTGTAAGTGTGTGCCCTGTGATGGACTGGCATCCCATCCTGGGTGTACCCTGTCTAGCCCCCAGTGTCTGTCAGAATAGGCTCCAACTCCCCTCGATCCTGCGTGGAATAAGCAGTGAAGTAAATATTTGTGGACAGTGGTGAGTTAGTAGATTTATTTACTTATTATTTAATACTGATGGCTGTAAATTGACTTTTTAATTTATCTTTAAGTTAACTTTATTGTTCCTGTTTCAGCCAAGCCAATGAACACACAAATAATTCATTGTAAATATGTGGGACGAAGAGAAGGTTTCAGGGAGCAGTTTAATATTCCCTATTGTTAAAGCATATCTCCTTACCATGAACATTTCCACTCAATTCATGTTAAAAGTATGATGCACAACAAAGGCGGGTAATAAAAAATTTTTTATGTAGAGGACCAGGACACATAATTCAAGGTGTATTTCAGAGTGGACTAGCAGAGAATGGCCAACAAGTTTATTAATTTCCTCAAGAGAAGGGAACTTGCCACCCTTGCTTGGTCAGATCTACATTCAATCCAGTCCTGGTTAGGTCTAAACCAACACCAGTCCGGGTCACATCTAAACAAACACCAGTCTTTATCCGGGTCAGGTCTTTATCCACCTCCATGCTTGGTCAGGTCTACACCCAGTTCAACATTATATGGTCGATTCCTGCCACACTTGAGACAACTGGGGATACACAGTAAATGCATTCTAAGAACAAATTTTTAAAACTCCTGCAGTAGCTGACTATTTCTCAATGGCATGATGTCATCAGTATTTTAAATAAGGAAATTTCAGCTGGGACACGTTTTCCTGATTGGAACATTTCAGCTTAGAGTCCTTGACCAGTGATTTTGCGCACACTGTATTCCCCACATAAACTGAATCATTCAGCAGGATAACTGCTGTGGACTGTTCTCATCACAATGGTTAACGCAACTATGCTACAAGTGTGGTAATAGGCTGCTTGCCTGTGCTCTCACGGGCATTCGGCCTCTGATATTCGGGTAAGCGTTCTCCAAGGCGGCCTTCGCGACACACGACAGCGCAGAGTCGCTGAGCAGAAACTGATAGCCAAGTTCCGCACACACAAGGACGGCCTCAACCGGGATATTGGGTTTATGTCACACTATTTGTAACTCCCACAGTTGCGTGGACCTGCAGAGTTTCACTGGCTGTCTTGTCTGGAGACAATACACATCTTTTTAGCCTGTCTTGATGCTCTCTCCACTCCCATTGTTTTGTTTCTTAAAGACTGGATTAGTTGTAAGTATTCGCATTCCAACCATTATTCATGTAAATTGAGTCTGTGTCTTTATAAGTTCTGTTTGTGAACAGAATTCCCACTCACCTGAAGAAGGGGCTTAGAGCCTCGAAAGCTTGTGTGGCTTTTGCTACCAAATAAACCTGTTGGACTTTAACCTGGTGTTGTTAAACTTCTTACTCTCAATAGCAGGCAGCACAGAGCAGATGTGAAGGATTGAGAAAGAAAAAGAGATGAGAAAATGAATCTTTAATATAACATTTTCAAATGTCTCCGAGATCAGTTGAGTTTAAAATCCATCAATGCTGATGTGGGGTTTGGAAAGGGATAAGCAGTCAGAATGGATTTGTGAGGATTGCTCAGATCTCTGTGAAAGGGACAGTTATATCTGTATCTTTCACTCATGTTTACACTTTTAATAAGAGTGAAGGATGAGATTTTCCCGCCCCGCTACGCTGGTCGAGGAGCATAAGCAGGGTGGGAAATATAAGTGGGAGCAGCGCCAGATTTAGGCATAAGTTAAACAAGCTACAGCTTAGAGCCTCACAATCCACAGGGGCCTCACAAAATTTCAGAAGGTTTACAATGAAGAGAACATTTAAGAGCAGATACCAGAAAAGAAAAAGAAAGCACCAGCTTGAAGAGCAACTCAAAAAATTACCAAAATTACCAAAATCTATGAGAGAGATCAAGCCAGCCAAATGATAAATATATAATCAATAAATGCATTCATTTGAAAATAATTTGTACTTTTCTCTTTAAATACCTTGCTATTAAATAATTAAAAGGCATAATTATGTTTTCAATTTTTTTGTGGTGACCCAAGGTCCGTTTTGGTACGCACCTTTGTGAGACCCTTTGGTGTAACTTTTTAACAAGGGGCCTCCAGGCTTTATATAGATTAGAGCCTCACCAAGTCTAAATGCGGCACTGAGTGGGAGTCAAAAGTTTGAACTCCTGCCCAGTGGCCAGCAGGTCATGAATCAGCCTGGCATGGGGAACTGTGCGAGGCCAATGTAAATATTCATGACCCAATTTCAATATCTTTAGCAAGCTCCGGATTGCAATTGCCCAAGACTCATTTGGCTCTCCGACCTTGCCAGTGAAGGTTCCCACCAGTTGGTTCCCAGCAATTGAGACCAGACGTGATGGCCTCGCCAGTGGGACCGGAGGGCATGGAGGCCCCCCCCAGATAGTCGGGGGGCAGGGGGAGGCAGTGCCCCTTGGGAGGTAGGAGGGAGGGAAGGGGGCAACTCTTACCTGTGGGGGGTGGTGGTGGGGGCTAGTGGTTAGGCCAGCGATTGGGGATTGGGGTCTGCCATTGGAGGTCAGGGCCGACCATCGTAGGGGTTGTCGGGGCCATCGATCCACGACGGGGCCGGGTTGTGCAATAGTGATTGTCAGCAATGTCATTGACTACTTATTGTAGATATTTGTAATGGAGGACAATTCCATAACACATAATATTTATAATACAAATGTATTTATCATAGAATCCCTACAGTGCAGAAGGAAGCCATTCGGTCCATTGAAGCTGCAACAACAACAATCCCACCCAGGACCTATCCCCATAACCCCATGCATTTACCCTACTAATCCCCCTGACACTAAGGGGCATTTTAGCATGGGAGGAAACCGGAGCACCCGGAGGAAACCCACGCAGACATGGGGAGAATGTGCAAACTCCACACAGGCTCCACACAGACTCCAGACTCCACACAGCCTCCACACCCGAGGCTGAAATTGAACCCAGGTCCCTGGAGCTGTGAGGCAGCAGTGATAACCACTGTACCAACCATGTTTTGAAGAAGAATGTAGTTCCTATTGTTTCCCGGTGGTAGTTTTGAAATTGATTTGAATTAATACATTGGCAATCTTTAATTTCCTTGGATGAAGTGGGCGCCTTCTGATGACTTCTACTCCATAATAATTGGTGCAATTTGAAGGTTCCTCATCTGTTGAGAATTAGGCCATCAAACAGGCAGAAACCTCAGTCTTCAAAATTTCTATTGCTTCACTGGCAGAGATTCTGCAGATTTTACCAAGAAATGGCATACCCCCTATTCCCAGCGTATCGCCACCAAGGTTAACCATTGCTCTGAATATTGAGCAGAAGTTTCATTCCTATCTGGCTGCACAATCCCCAGACCAACTTTAACGTCCTTCTCTCCATTCTGGAGGAATTTTATCTTCCTGCAGACAGAGTAAAAAAGATAAGCGTAAAGGACAACTGCCAATTTGTCCTTTTGTACAATCGCTGCGAAGATTTCTCCTCTTAAGAACCAGGTTCCAGGAAATTAGAAATAGGTTCTAAAATGCAGAGGTTTGTTAACTCGTGACTGAAGGCAATCAGGATAAACATGTCACAGAATAACCCAGATTGAGTTAGCGAGTCAGTATTGAGCTCCAGGTCCGGCTTGTGGTGAGCAGGTGTAATGAACTGGAAGATTTCAAGCTATCAGGCAGAGCACTGATGCAGCCTGGAAGTGGAAACAATCCATTTATCCCAATTGCATCTACTTTCATGCCTCAGGCTCCTCCTCACTTTTCAACCTGGAACTGTACAGTGCACATCAGTGGCAGCCTGCTTCAGCTGACAGCACATTTCCCACAGCACACAAGGTGTAGATTCAAGCTGCACACCAGGCTTTGAGGTTGGCGGCACAGTGGTTAGCACTGCTGCCTCACAGCGCCAGGGACTCAGGTTCAATTCCGGCCTTAGGTCACTGTCTGTGTGGAGTTTGCACATTCTCCCCGTGTATGCTTGGGTTTCCTCCGGGTGCTCCAGTTTCCTCCCACAGTCCAAAGATGTGCAGGTTAGGTGGATTGGCCATGATAAATTGCCCCTTCGTGTACAAAGATGTGTAGATTAGGTGGATTAGCCATGCTTCATAAATTCATATGATATAGGAGTAGAATTAGGCCATTCAGCCCATCGAGTCAGCTCCACTATTCGATCATGGCTGATATGCTCCTCATCCCCATTTTCCTGCCTTCTCCCCATAACCCTTTAACCCACAGGGTAAATGTGTGGGGTTACGGGGATAGGCAGGTGGGCCTCTCTTTTGGAGAGTCGCTGCAGACTCGATGGGCTGAATGGCCTTCTTCTGCACTAGAGGGATTCTGTGGGATTTTATTCTATAAGCTGGGCTAAGATACCAGGCGTGCATTGAGGGAGTGCTCCATGGTCAAAGGAGCTAACACACAATGGATGACACCAAAAAGATTCCCTCTGTTTTCTCATATGTGCAACAACACTATTCAGAGAAGGACAAAGTGTTCTCCTGGGGTCCTGGTCAATGTCCTTCAATATTACCACAACACAAGTTACTGTTTATCCATTGTATTGTTGTTTATTCAGTACATTGCTGATGCACGTGTCAGCTATGGTTTAGTGGAAGCACCTTCAGTTCTGAGTCAAAAGGTTGTGAATTCAAGTCCAATTCCTGATACTTTGAACATCAAGTCTGTGTTGAGAGGTCTTGTGGTGCAATGGATACCGTCCCTTCCTCTAGACCAGAAGCTCTGGGTTCAAGTCCTACCTCAGGACTCGATGGCCATCGAAGGTGTGTTCATAAAGGGCAAACAGATTGACTATCAGCCTGTAAATCCTCCCAATACGCACGAAGGCAGGCAGTAAAGAGAGGGAGAGTTTCCTGGCCAACCACACTGCAACAGGCAATGGCAAACCACAACGACACTTGGCCACGCATAATCATGGACCAATCCAAAGGAAGTCTATGGTTATTAACACCCTCTTTGGGAATGGTTCCTGGAGGAGAAATCAAGGTTGACAGTGAAGGTGTGCTGCATTGCGAGAAGTGCTGTCTTTTGGATGAAGCATTCAGCTGAGGCATAATCTGATCCTCAGAGGTGGATGTAATAGATCCCATGGGCCGACATGGGAGGAGTGCAGGGAAATTCTTCCCAGTATCTTGGTCAATGCTTATCCCTCAACCAATGTCACTAAACAGATTATCCAGTCATTATCACGTTGCTGTTTGTGGGAGCTTGCTATGCACAAATTGGCTGTCACAATTCCTGCATTTCAACAGTGGCTACACTTCAAAAGTACCCCATTGGCTGTAAAGCAGTTTGGGGCATGCTGAGGTCATGAAAGGTGTTGTATGGAGACACATTTTTATTTCTTTCAGAATGGATATTGTATTTGTCCACGGGAGAGTGACTGCATTTCAAAAGTCTCACCACGTGAAGCATTGTTGATGTGATTTTTCTTCTTCGGCAGTCCCTCAGGGTCAAGGTGACTTTCTTCCACTCCGGGGAGGTGGGTTCTGCGGTGAATAGTCCAATCCTGGAGCCACAGACTGTGCCGCAGGTTTGGCTGGTGGTATTTGATGAGGTGAGTGGGTTCTGGATTCTGCATTCTCTTTCCTTGGCCTCCGCGTGCTCCACCCACTGACGCTCAAGGTGATTGGCACCTTTGCGGATGCTTCTTCTCCAGTTTGTGCATTCTAAGGCAAGTGATTCCCACGTGTCACTGGGGATATTGCACTTATTTAGGGAGGCTTTCAGAGTATCCTTGTAGTGTTTCCTCTGCCCTCCTAGTGATTGCTTGCCGTTGTGGAGCTCGGAGTAGAGCACTTGTTTCGGGAGTCTAGTGTCGGGCATGTGGACAATGTGGCCCACCAATTACAGCTGGTCGAGTGTGACAGTGCCTAGATAGTGGGGATATTGGCCTGAGAGAGGACGTTCACATTGGTATGCCTATCCTGTCTTCGGATTTGAAGGATTTTGCAGAGGCAACATTGGTGACATCTCTCCAGGGATTTGAGGTGTCCGCTGTACATTGTCCATGTTTCTGATGCATGCAGGAGGGCAGGGACCATGGCTGCTTTGTAGACCATGAGCCTGGTGCTGGATTTGAGTCTCAGGCTTTGGCTACACTGTTCCTCAGGCATCCAAAGACTGCATTGGCACATTGGAGTCGACACTGGATTTCATCATCGATGTCTGTCCGCTCCAAGAGGAGGCTCCCGAAGTATGGGAAATTATCCACATTGTCCAGGGATTCACCATGGTTCTTGATGGTTTGTGTGGCAGAACAAGCTGGTAGAGAATCTTTATTTTCTGGCTCATTCTCTCATATGCCTCAGTAAATGCGTTGATGATAGTTTGTAACTTGGCTCTAAGTGTGCACATGCACAGGCATCATCAGTGTACTGCAGCTCGATGATAGGAGTGATATAATAGAGTAGAACTGATTATGTTGTATTTATTATACTGCAATTGTACAACCAGTGTAAGATACAGAAGACGGGGCAGAAGGCCTTTCTCTATTCAGTAACATTGTGCTGTGAGAATGGCCCAGATCCTCCAGTCAGAGACCAGACACAGCCTGGATAATATGATGGAACCTCTCAGAAGTTCCAACACACTGCCTCCATAGGAATTACCCAGGAAACTTGGACTTCCAATGGGCTCCCTGGCACCCTCTAACTCAAAGTCAGAGACTTTTGTCGGCTCCAACCTGGATAGTTATCTGGGAAATATTAGATAGAAAAAATAAAATATTTAACCCTGTGTAAGCGTAGAACTGATCTTCACACTGACCCATGGAATTATAGAATCACTACAGTGCAGAAGGAGGCCATTCGGCCCATCAAGCCTGCACTGACAACAATCCCACACAGGCCCTATCCCCTTAGCCCCATGGATTTACGCTGCCAGTCCCCCTGACACTAAGGGGCAATTTAGCATGGCCAATTAACGTCTTTGGACAGTGGGAGGAAACTGGAGCACCCAGAGGAAACCCCTGCTGAAACGGGGAGAATGTGCAAATTCCACACAATCACCTTATTCCGGGATTGAAACCAGGTCCCCTGATCCTCCGCCTACTCCTCACAACTCAACCTGACTAGCCCCTGACCTCACAGCTCTTCCAGACCTGGCCCAACTACCACCCCAATCCACCTACCCACTCACCTACCTGCCACCCCCTACCCAACTGCTACCCTGCCCACCTTGCCCACCCTATCCCTTTCCCCACTTACCTTACATCACCCAATTACTTTACCTACCCTCCCCTCTTACACACTTACCTTCTCTTCTAACTTTTCAAACAAAATTTGGGACATTTAAACTCTTTACCTACCGGAATAGGCAGCTGGTGCTGTAAGTGAGTGATCTTTGGATAGAGGATCCTTCAGAACCAATAGAGTGCAGCAAACCTTGGAAGGAGCAGCGCAGGGAATCTGCACAGACATCACACACCCTTTTTTATAGCACCAGCTACCATATTCCAGCAAGTAAAGAGTTAATGCCGGAATTTTACCGGCGCACCTGCCCCGATTCCGGGAGCAGGCAAGACTCAGAGAACGGCATTCGCTGTTGGCCTCAGGTGGATTCGTACGAACCTCGGGCGGACGTGCCAGTAAAATTCCTCCCTGTCCCAAATCTTGTTTGAAGAGCTAGCACTTTGTTTCTCTAAGGAAAAAAAACTATTTTTGATCTTCATTTTCAAAAAAAAAGCATACGTCGGGTACATCTAACTCTCCCAAAGGATTCATGGTTAAATCTGTGCCATTCCAATCAGGATTCAAGGCAGAGTTAAACAGAATGTTGATAGACAAGGGAGTCAAAGATGATGGGGGGGAATGGGGGTCAGACAGGAAAGTGGAGTTGGGACCACAGCCAGATCTGAAATGATGTTAGTGAATGGCAGAACTCGCTCAAAGGGCTGAATGGCCTACTCTTGCTCCGAAGCCCTGTGTTTCTAAGACCGTAGGGTCAATACAGTCAGGACATTGCACGGCAAGTTTTCCTTTAAGGACTTTGCACCCAAGATGAAGCTTACCTGATGAAAGTTTAGCTTGCTGAGCCAGCCCTCCTGATTTGGACAATGGGGAAAAATATAAATCTTATGTCACTGAGGTGTAGGTTTTCCATCCCACCCTCCATGGTTTTCGTAGCGGGCGGGACAGGACCATGAGCACCCGGGAATCGTAGTGGGCGGGACAGGACCATGCAAAGGTCCGTTGCCCTCGGGCGGGATTTTCTAGTCTTGGGGCGATTGCGGCCCTAAAGTCCTGCCCTGAATCTACGCGGGTAGACTCCTGGTGTGACATGTAGTGCCTGGCTGAACTGTATTGGAAAAACGTCAGCAGTCTAGTTGCACCAGACGCCGCCTCACAACAACCTTGTAAGAAAAAGATCATCCACCCAACACCTTGCAATTGCAGTTATGTCATTCACTATGTGACCTAACAGTGGAGGCTGAGTCAGTTACGTGAAGCATATAGACTTAAAACTGGATCAACACCTTTGCAGGGGCAGATGAGGGGCCACACTGGAGGCTCTACAGGGATCTACCTAGGCATCCCCACGCCAATGGCAGGCAGTCTTCTAGCTGCATGGCCAAGTGAGCCCTGAGGGTGTACCTAGAACTCTGTGGACCACTGCTGGTGCTGCCAGGTGCGCAGCATGTACAGAAACACAGGTTGGGGAGAATAGGCTGGGATTAAAGGAACCTTCATGATTCTACATTCATATCAACATGAGATCCTCCCCAATTGATATTCCTCTTTGCACCCTACCCAGGAGATGCTTTGCATTCAGGCACTGAAAAGAAAGACATGTTGTGTTAATGGGTTTAATATTCCTGTATATGTGTGGGATTTCATGTGGGGGTGGGAACACAGAATTTGGAAACTATGCCCAAAGCTATGCAGATTTATGTGTCTAATTATGCCCAATATCCATTTAAACCAAATGTCCTGCCAAGCTCCAGAACATCAACATCGGCAGGAGCAACCAGCGCCTGGGGAAAACACAGAACTCTCAATTTCTTCCTTTAATGTGGGAATTAAAATTTCAAGACATCTACCAAATGTTCATGTACATTAGATACAGAATGTTTAAAAAAATCAAGGAAGCTATTCAGTTTTTAATATGACCCATGCCAACAGCAATAAAACGCATTCAAAGAAACAGAAAAGTAACTTCAAGAGAAAAATAGTTTTTTTAAAAACTCCAGGAAAATGACTTTCTTTCCTGCTGCACCTAAAATTTACACCCATTTTGAATCTGCATAATTGCAGCAAATATGTTAATTAGCCTGGGTATAGCAGCACCATTCTAATGGACCACAATGCATTCAGTTGCAGGGAATGATAGATGAGCATACAGATTCATCGACTCCCTACAGTGCAGAAGGAGGCCATTCAGCCCATCAAACCTGCACCGATAACAATCCCACCAAGGCGCCATCCCTGTAATCCCACATATTTATCCTGATTATCCCCCTGACACTAAAGGGCAATTTACCATGGCCAATCCACCAACCTACACATCTTTGAACTATGAGAGGAAACCGGAGTACCCAGAGGAAACCCCCGCAGACACGGGGAGAGATGACACAGTCTCCCAAGGCCAGAATTGAACCTAGGTCCCTGGCACTGTCAGGCAGCAGTGCTAACCACTGTGTCACAGCAAGGAAATTTTGATGTAGCTTAAATTTCTGCGCATCAGAGTTTGATCCATCTTTTATGCCAGTCTTTTATGCACGGTGGCACAGTGGTTAGCTCTGCTGCCTCAGGGACCCGGGTTCAATTCCCAGTTTGGGTCACTGTCTGTGCGGACTCCGCACGTTCTCCCCGTGTCTGCATGGGTTTCCTCCGGGTGCTCCAGTTTCCTCCTACAGTCCGAAAGTCATACTGGTTAGGTGCATTGGCCATGCTACATTCTCCCTCAGTGTACTCGAACAGGTGCCGGAGTGTGGCGACTCGGGGATTTTCACAGTAACTTCATTGCAGTGTTAATGTAAGCCTACTTGTGACACTAATAAATAAACTTTAAAAACAGTCAGTTGCTACATACTCAGCTTACACAGGTTCCTGTGATGTAAAGATCCAGTAAATTGCATACTGCTATATTCCATGCTGTGACCTTCTTGTATTTAATAAAACAGTGTGTGTCCCCTATAAATAGTGCCTGAGATCTACTGGAAAATGTTAAAGCTTTGAGGACTTCCCCAGTAGTGGGTACAACACAATTCTTGCCCGTTGTGTTTGAGCTGATTTATCTTGGCTCTGTTTCGTACAGAGCCATTTCACTCATCGCGTTACAATCCTTAACAGTTACACCAGAGAGAAATCTCAGTATTCTTTCCTGGCATTACATTCCAATGAAGTGTCAGCCCAATGACATTGAGATGTGATTGGCTTACATTGACATCCAATTGGTGTGGAGGATCAATACCACCTAATAAACAGAGGCATGCATGGACTGTTCCAATTAGGGAAATAGAGCTGGAGGTGATCTATTAGTGCTGACAGCCTGTCAGAAAACAAGACACATGTGCTAAGGAGAGAGACTGACAAGAGTTCTTTCTGCTTGACTGCTTCTCTAATGAGAGCGGTCATACAAAATGGACTCCCATTGACATTGCCTTCCAGAGGAGGCCATCTCCAATTACTGTAGAATCTTTATTAGCTCATATAGACGGAAGCTGGCGACTGCCTTTATCGGAGAGTAGAAAGGGTTTTGCGGCACTGGGCAACAGAACGAAAGCCTGACACAAACATGTATTTTGCTCCCTGTGAAATGTAGCTTTAAGAAAGGGACCTTCTGGCGAGGAATGAATAAACTGAAACTCAGATTTTAGGAGAATGATAGGCGACGACGAAGTTGCAGAATTCCATCTGGAATTAACAACTCATCTTTTCAAATAAACCCATCTCATTTACATTGGTTGCAAACATCCATCATCTTATGGGATGATCAATCTCAAAATTGTGGTTGTCTAATACAGCAGAGTAAAACTCTCTCAGAACAGCCCATTAGAATCAATTAATTGTCCTCTCCGTGATAATGTTCTTTCCATGTTGCCAGGGAGCCAAAAGGTCACTATAGTTTAATAGTGCACATTTGTACCAAGGCATTAACATACAGCACCAATACTCTGGAACAGGAGAGAATAAGGCACGTTTCCTTTTATTACTGCAGTACATAAACCATTTAAATAAGAAGCAATGTCTTAACAGTAATTGTGGACTTTAATGCCTGAATATTGCAACTGTGCAAAAGAAGCAAGTGCAATGTGGCTTGGGTCTGGAGTGCACTGCCTGGAAGTGTGGCGGAGACAGGTTCAATCAGGGCATTCAAGAGGGCGTTAGATGATTATTTGAATAGAAACAAGATGCAGGGGTTACAGGGAAAAGGCTGGAGAATGGGACTAAATCATAATGCTCATTTGGAGAGCCAGTGCAGACATGATGGGCTGAATGGTCCCCTTTTGCACCATTACAATTCTGTGATTTTTTGTCTATTTGAGCACTTGACCTAAACAGTCACCAGTTTGGCAAATAGCTTAACACATACATCAGTTCATTATTAATTAAACATAGACAGCATTCTATAACTGTACAGTATTTTCCCTCTTATTCCAAGGTCAGAAATTTCCCGTCCCGCTGGGTGTGGCCTCGGACGGGAATTTCCAGTCTTGGGGTGCAGGTGGCCTTAGTTTCACCCTTAGTTTCACAACCAGCTTCGAAGCAATTACAACCTTTCATCATTAGGATCTGTATTCTTGCCTGCGTGTGTTCAAATTAGATAGTTGGCAGGTTTCGTACACTGGACCTGGGTTTCACTGGAATACAGGTAAGCAAGGAAGCCTGATCACCTCGAGTCATTAAGCCCAATTGGTCGGTGCCAATCTGTATGTCCTGTGAGATCCTTTGTTTGGCTTGCTTCAGTTAAAAGATTTAATTTAAGATATTTCTACCTATGTAACTAACTATGCTAAGCTTTAAAGCTAAGTTGGCCACACAGTTAGTAGGATTTTGCAAACCCAGGCAGTATGGTGGGGGTTATATGTAGTGTGGTCTTCAAGATTACCTGTAAAGACACACATTCCAACCATTCTTCACATTCCAATCTGTAATTATCTTGCAATTGTGTCTTTGTCTATGTATGCCATGTTTGTGAACTAACCTCCATTCACCTAATGAAGGAGCAGCACTTCGAAAGCTCGTGCTACCAAATAAACCTGTTGGACTTTAACCTGATGTTGTGAGACCTCTTACCAAAGCCAGAGGAGATCATCTGATGAGGCCATCTTTTAATAGCTGGACAAGATGATTCTAGAAAGGCAAAGTCTGCCACAGGTGCCACAGATGGGGCAGAATCTTGTGGCAGCGTCAAGGGTCTTGGCCGCTGACTAGAGGGCCAGTGAGGTCCCCGCATCACCTCGCTTCAGCAAAGCCCGTCATGGCTTGTGTCACTCATGCACTTGAAAGACCAGCGGTGGGCCTTCCCCCAGGGTCAAGGACCCCAGGATGCAAAGGTCTGGGCCACCCAGAAGTGCAGGCCAGTCAGAAACTGGCAGCTCCTCTGTACTTGGCAGGGCCAGTGGGAAGGCAGTGATTTGATAATCACCCGAGGCCTCAGATTGAGCAGACACCCAGGCAGTAAGGGTGGGAAAGAGGGGGTTATGGGAAGGAGCGCAGGGTCATGGCTACCAGCAGGCCTCCCCCTTCCTGACACTGAGTCCCTCAGTCAGACAGACCCATCCACAGTCACACCCCACCCCCTGCCCTCTCACCCACCCTGGGAACCTGTGATCCCGTAAGCAAACATTCTAGGGTGTACTCATTGTGCTCCCTGTATGGAATTCCCCCGCACGCCATTGGGTTAATACCAGTGGTGACAGGATAAAGCCCTTCAGCGTGCATTGATTGGTGGGGGAGGGCTGGTGGGGTGGGGGGGAGGGAGGGGGGGGGGCGGGGGGGGAGTGAGTGGTGGAGGTGGGGAGATGTGTGGTGGGTGTTGAGGGGGGATGTTTTGAAGGTCGTCTCCAGGCTTCTTAAAGCCTCAGATTTAACCAGGGTGGAGATAAGAAAGTGGCTGTGTCCCAGCCCACCACCATCCTAACCAATTAAATGCCCCCATCACCAAACTTGCCTCAAGGCAGAGCACAAAGTTCCTCCCATGAGCATTTCCTTTGCCAATGACACGTGGTGATCTCTGCGTTTGCAGGGTTGGCATCTGCTTTGGAGCTTCTGAAACCAAATGTCATCATGGTGGTGAGCTTCTGCCCACAGCTGGTGTCGCCATTTGCATCCAATGTCAGCTAGAGTTTGCTATCATTTTTTTTATTCATCCGTGAGACATGGGCGTCGCTAGCTGGCCAGTATTTATTGCCATTGAGAAGGTGTGGTGAGCTGCCTTCTTGAATCGCTGCAGCCTATGTGCTGTGGGTTGACCCACAATGCCGTTAGGGAGGGAATTCCAGGATTTTGATCCAATGATTATGAAGGAACGGCGATATATTTCCAAGTCAGGATGGTGAGTGGCTTGGAGGAGAACTTGCAGGTGGTGGTGTTCCCATGTATCTGCTGCCGTTGTCCATCTAGATGGAAGTGGTCGTGGATTTGGAAGATGCTATCAAGGATCTTTGGTGAATCTGCCGTGATTGATGTTGAGGCTTTTGACATCATCCTTGGATCAGTCTGGGCATCCTGCTCATCTCTTGGCACAACCAACATCCCCATGCAGCATACCCTTGGGATGTGGCCATCTCCCGCCCTGTGCACATGCCCAAACCAGGGAAACATGCTTTACATCATTAGCGCTAGCATACTTGCCATGTTTTCCCCAGAATGTTCTGCTTCATTGGTGACTTTGTCTCTCCTCGGATGCCAAGGATCTGTCATAGACACAAAAATGAATGCTATTGAAGTTACTGGTGACTGTTCCGAAGAAGAATCATAGAATCCCAACAGTGCAGAAGGAGACCATTTGGCCCATCGAGCCTGCACCGACAACAATCCCACCCAGGTCCCTTCCCCATAACACCACATATTTACAGTCCTAATCCCCCTGACACTAAGGGCAATTTATCATGGCTATTCAATCTAACTCGCACATCTTTTGGACCGTGGGAGGAAATCGGAGCACCCGGAGGAAACCCACGCAGACACGGGGAGAATGGGCAAACTCCACGCAGACAGTCACCTGAGATCAGAATTGAACCTGGGTCCTTGGCATTGTGAGGCAGCAGTGCTAACCATTGTGCCACCGTGCCGCACCAGTCCATTGAAAAATCCCTTTAGTTGAGATTATGGCGTACTCAGAGCGGTATTAAGGAGGCTTAAATAACAATCTAATAGTAAATAAATGTGTCATCATCTCAATGCTGCCTTTTACGACAGTGTGTCAGGAGTCTATAATACATACCTCGAAGGGGGTCATTTTATAACTTTGTCTTTCTGACTGGGAACGTAAAGTACAGAACATACAGCAGAAATGGCCTCATATTGGCCTCAAAACGTTAACTCTGTTTCTCTCTCTATGGATGCTGCCAGACCTGCTGAGTTTTTCCAATGCATTTAGTTTTTATTTCAGATTTCCAGCATCTGCAGCATTTTGTTTGTATTATTATGGAAGTTATTGACCACCCCCAAGCCTGCTGCATCCAACAACCCTCATTCCCACCCAACTCAAATGGTATAATTATGGAGCCACATTTTACATCAGTTCCTGTATTGTGGGTTTGTTGACCATACTCAGAAGTGCAGCTAAATAAACCGGCTAAAAAAACGCATCTCCAATCAGCTGCGTTGCTATGGTATGGTACCAACTTTTTAAGTGATTGCACAGTGGTTAGCACTGCTGCTTCACAACGCCAGGAACCCGGGTTCGATTCCTGGCTTGGGTCACTGCCTGTGTGGAGTTTGCACGTTCTCCCCGTGTCTGCGTGGGTTTCCTCCGGGTGCTCCGGTTTCCTCCCACAGTCTGAAAGATGTGCTGGTTAGGTGCATTGACCCGAACAGACGCCGGACTGTGGCGACGAGGGGAATTTCACAGTAACTTCATTGCAGTGTTAATGTAAGCCTTACTTGTGACTAATAAATAAACTTTTACTTTTTTACTTTGATTTTGCAAGATTTGAGAGAGACGTCTTTCTACTGAATTAATAGGTCAATGCTCCCCAATGATAGACTGAGTAGATGTAATACATGATACAGTAATGAGCTACAGAAACTAGGAATATCTACAACAATAAAAGCAAAGTACTGTGGAGACTGGAAACTGAGACAAAAACAGGAAAAACTCAGCAGGTCTGGCAGCATCCGTGTGGAGAGAAAACAGGGGTAACTGTTTGGACCCGTGTGACTCTTCTCCGACCTAAGTGCCGCTTCGGGCAGCACGGTGCCACAGTGGTTAGCTCTGCTGCCTCACAAGGCCAGAGATCCAGGTTCGATTCCCGGCTTGGGTCACTGTCTGTGTGGAGTTTGCACATTCTCCCCGTGTCTGCGTGGGTTTCCTCCGGGTGCTCCAGTTTCCTCCCATAGTCCAAAGACATGCGGGTTAGGTGGATTGGCCATGCTAAATTGCCCCTTAGTGTCAGGGGGACCAGCTAGGGTAAATACATGGGGTTATGGGGATAGGGCCTGGGTGGGATTGTGGTTGGTGCAGACTCGATGGGCCGAATGGCCTCCTTCTGCACTGTAGATTCTAGGAAGAGAGGGGGAAATGTGTTGGATTATATACTGAATATATCAGCTAATTCTGATGGATGCAAGATCAAACTGTAGGTATCGCGATGTCATCATTCATCATGAATAAGAGGGGGTGGAACAGCTGGACAGAGTAGAAGGTCAGTGATTGGTGGGAGATGGGAGAGATTGTAACAAAGATGTGTAGTTCACGAGACAGAGGAAGCGTTAATGGCAGGGGAAGGTGGCATAAAAGTAATACATCAGAACGTGTTAATGGGTGAATAAAGGTCAGTGCTGAGTGAAAGCAAAACTTAAGAACAAGTGACAGATGGCCCGGTGGGGGAGGTGGTTTTGCATTGAGGCAAAAATGGTTTAAACGGGGTTACGATAGAGGAGAAAGGTCACAGTCTAAAGGTGTTGAACTCATTGTTGAGTGCTGAGGGCTGGAACATGCCTAATTGGAAGATGAGGTGCTGCTCCTCCAGTTTGCATTGGGTTTCACTGGAGTGTTTCACGAGGGTGGACATGTGGGCATGACAACAAGATCGTGAGTCAAAATGACAAGCGACAGGAAGGTTGGCATCATGCTTGCAGACTGAGAGAAGATGTTCTGAAAAGTGGTCACTCAATCCGTGTTAAGCCTCCCCAGTGTGGAGGAGACCGCATTGGGAGCAGCGAATACAATAGATCAAATTGAAAGAGGTGCAAGTGAAACATCGCTTAATGTAAATGGAGCACTTGAAGCCTTGAATGGTGAGGAGGGAGGGGGCGAAGGGGCAGGTGTTGCACCTTCTGCAGCTGTATGAGAAGATGCCGTGGGAAGGGCATGCAGAGTTGGACATGATGGAGAAGCGGACCGGGGTGATACAGGGGGGTGGGGGGAGGGGGGGGAGGATTGGTGAGGGGAAGATGTGTTTCATGATGGCACCGCGATCTCTAGAGTATGAACTTGCATCCTTCAGAATTAGCTGATCTAAACTGGCATAATCATAGGGAAACTACAATTTCCTCCCATCCTCCATTCCCACCCCACCGCCAGATGCATGACTATCCGGTGAGGACAGGGTTGGGGCTGTTGCCACCTCCCAGCAGCCACACCCCCCCCCCACCCCCTCCCACCCCCACCCGCTGCCATCAGCAAGCAGCAATTTTTCCCAAGGCTACGAACTTCATTACAATATTAAGTGTCTTAACTGTAAGCCTGTATTTATCCAGAGAACTGAGTCATTCTACAGTAATAAACAGATACGTTACAACCAGTTCACTTCGTAAATAAACCCTGCACATCTTTCTACTGATTTGGGTCAAAAGCTGAATTGCTGGCTGCTTATTTTTCCATAATGCAAACCTTCTTTTGGAACAAAGACTCATTTGCTTTATAAATCTCGGACTTATTGTTAGTGCTAATTTAACATATGAGCAATTACCACATTCATGCAACATCCCTTTGTCTGCTATTTTAATGGAGACATCGACCTCTTTATTTTAAGCAGGCTTGTGATAAACTTCACACGCTAATCTCACAAATAATAACCTCCGGGCTGCAGTTCATTAATTTACTGAAATGGGATCTCTGGTTTGAGATGTAAACCAATAAACCCAAACATTAAAAAAATTGCTGTTGAGCTCAGCAAGGAAGAAAGATGGTTTTGCCTGTGCTGTGTGTTGACTTTCACATAACAGTGCTTTCTGCAAAAGTTGACCATTGCATTAGTTAAGTGATGAATGCAGCGAAAGATGTCATTCTACCTGTTCAATAAAGCTGGAACTGCGCGACTGGAGGTTAAGCAGCAATGATTTTGGATTGGTTATTTAGCAACCAGTTAATACAGAAACATCAACAAATTAGAAATTTAGTGCAGTTGAAAAAGATAGCTAAAATGAAAAGTAAAAATCTCAAAAGATAAAGACCAAAAACTCTATCCATTGAATGTTATTTTATCCTTTATTGTTTATATATCTTACAATAACGGACCTTTCAGAATGTGGGTAAAAGTTGTAAATGTTTGTAAAATGGTTATTAATGCTGCAAGGGATGGTCCATCGGAAAGTTCAGATTGTGAGGTCTGCCTGTCGCACACATGTAAAGGGTGTCCACACAGCAATCACTCGCCATCAGCAAAGATCACCACACCCAGCCCTGTACATGGCTGTATCTTGGCAGCTTCAGCAGGTCACTGAACAACAAGTAACATGAACTTTATATCCTGCAGGGGCTGCTGTCAGGGCTCCACATGCAGATCCTCAATGTTCTGCCACATTTCAAAGTGTGGGAACCCAAACAATTACTCCACCATAACCTTTCCACCCACACACTATCATCACAGGCATGTGTGACTCAAAGGGAGCAGTCCTGCAGGCTCCTCTAAGCTCCAGAACATTCTGAGACGGTTTTAAGTGCTCACACCCAAGCACAGTCCACACAACCTCTATCCGGCAGATCCCCCCCCCGCCCACCCCAGCCCCCGCCACCTCAAAGAACATCAGTCTGTGCGGAACTCGAGATTAAGCTTCCAGTATGTGACTGCCCACAAGGTTTGAGTAGCACCACACAAAGCAAGAATTCTTCCTTATCTACGTGCTTCAAGGGAGAATGTCACAGAGGAACAGCAAGAAACTCACGCGGAGGAGCCACGTTGAAGTTCTGCAGGCAGGTCCCAGAGATCATGGTGCATGAGGTGGAAGGCCAGAGGGCAACCCTGCATCTAACAGGTTGGAGGAACCATCTGGCCGTAACAAAGAGAGCTTGACAGGCAATCTCAGTCATGGCGAGAGGAGCAGGGCAATACGATAGATCTTGGGTACTGTTCTGCGAGGGGTTCCACGACCTTCTGCGCTCAGGCAGGGTGATTTGTTTGACGGAAGCACACAGTCTTCTCTGGTATGGAGGTCAGCTATGGGACACATCAGGTGGGACACAGTTGGTGAATTCATCCCCCCCAATAGTGATGAAGAAATGGACATGGCACTTTTCTATGCTCAAGTATTAGCGGCACGGTGGCACAGTGGTTAGCACTGCTGCCTCACAGCACCAGGGACCCGGGTTCAATTCTCGGCTTGGGTCACTGTCTGTGCGGAGTCTGCACGTTCTCCTTGTGTCTGCGTGGGTTTCCTCCGGGTGCTCCGGTTTCCTCCCTCAGTCTGAAAGATGTGCTGGTTAGGTACATTGGCCATGCTAAATTCCCGCAGTGTACCCGAACAGGCACCAGAGTGTGGCGACTAAGGGATTTTCACAGTAACTTCATTGCAGTGTTAATGTAAGCCTACTTGTGACACTAATAAATAAACTTTAAACTTTATTAATTGGTTTGCATCTGAATATCCACTGTGACCCATCGCTCATCCCTGGATGCCAGATTCAATGAGAAGAGAAGTCAAAATGCAAAGGAAGTGGGCAGGACCTGGGGTTGGGCGTGTGAACCTGAGGATGATTATGCCTGGGGAGGAAAGGGCCATGCAGATTAAATGTGTGCCAGCCCAGGCCAGTTTACGAGATTGTGAATCATCTCTTGCAGGTGCCAAAGGTCGTGTTCTGGGTACCTTTGAGCATGATTTCATTGGTGATGGTTATTCAGCACGGGGAAGATGGGCCAAGCTTCATGGGAATATAATGCAAGGTTGAGCGTAAAGGAAAGGTTGCAGGCCGAGGGTTCTGCTCATTTGGTTGTTGTGGATGACGTGTAGCTGCATCTGTGCTCACAGCCACAAAGGCTTGCACTAATGATCTCCTGTTATATCTTACACAGATCACGTCACTGCACACCCAACCCCCACACTCACATCACCCCTCAAGCATTAGGAGGAGGAGAAAGAGATGTCCGAGAAACACCATCCCATCCAACCAGCTCTCAACTATCACAGAAGCTCGGAATGCGTATGAGAGTTTAAAGTTTATTTATTAGTGTCACAAGTAGGCTTACATTAACACTGCAATGAAGTTACTGTGAAAATCCCCTAGTCGCCACATTCCAGCGCCTGTTTGGGTACATGAGAGAGAATTTAGCATGGCCAATGCACCTAACCAGCACATCTTTCGGCCTGTGGAAGGAAACTGGAGCACCCGGAGGAAACCCACACAGACACGGGGAGAACGTGCAAACTCCACACAGACAGTGACCCAAGCCAGGAATCGAACCCGGGCCCCTGACGCTGTGAGGTAGCTGTGCTAACCATGCCACCATGCCGCACTAGAGTCAGTTGCATGAGGTGAAGTGCAGGAGGCGATGTAACAATCTGACACATCAGTGCACGGTCCCTCGAGAAAGAGGGAGGACAGTGACGATGACATTCCAGCTTGCATAGAGGTGGATCCTCAGGGATATCCTTACTGGGCACAGTACTTGGATCAACAACAGCGGATGTGAAGATATCTGGCCGAAGTCCCCTAGACAATGCAAGCTCATGCACTGTGAGTGGAGTCCATCACAATGGTGAGCCCCACCCTGTCGCAGGGGTTGGAGCATGTGCTCCAACCAAGAGAGATTGTCCAATCTCATGGAGAGACACAAACAGCATCACTCAGATTGGATGCAAGAGCCATGTACATCCCAGCAAAGAGAACAAACTCAGTGGTCCAGAGCGATCTGTTTAGGGTACAAGTGTTGTGCTCCATGAAATACAGAGGAGCTGCATACCCATAACAGTACATTTGGCATAATGGTTGCTGGAATGGGTGACTACTATCTCCTAATAACCCACCCCTTTAGGAAGCCCAGGCAGGACTGAGGAGGCACACCATAGTGAAATGGCAGCAATCTCCAACAAACAGAATGGACAAGTTATTTTTTTTGCTTGAAACCTTTTTTTTCTGAGTTCCTAAAGTTTATGAAGAGAGAAAAAAAGAACTTGCATTTATATCGTGCCTTTCATGACCTCAGGATGTCCTCTAGCGCTATATAGCCACTGAAGTAATTTTGAAATGTAGTTACTGTTATAATGTTGAAAATTCAGCAGGCAATTTTCACACGGCAAGGTCCAACCAACAGCAATGAGATAATCTATTGTCTAATAATGTTGGTTGATGCCAATTGTATATTAATTGGGCATTTTGATTGTATTCAGATGAAAGGAATTAAATGAGATTCCTGTAAACATATATACCAGAGTAAACTGAAACTGTGACTGTTGGAACAGAGACGCACGATATGTAATGTGTATCTAAAGTTTGTAAATACATAAAGACTCAGCTTCAGTTATGTCCCTCACTGCCTGGGTTCTGCGTTATAACATTCAGGGGTGAACTCAGTGGCAAGATTGTTACCACTGACCCATGGCTGACTGGAATGTTTCAGAATATTCATGCCCTCTATATATGTTGCTCAGTAAAGAGACACAGGAGGCGGATATGGAACAGTGGCGCAGTGGTTAGCACTGCTGCTTCAAAGCGCGAGGGTCCCGGGTTCGATTCCCGGCTTGGGTCACTGTCTGTGTGGAGTTTGCACATTCTCCCCGTGTCTGCATGGGTTTCCTCCGGGTGCTCCGGTTTCCTCCCACAGTCCAAGATGTGTAGGTTAGGTGGATTGGCCATGATAAATTGCCCCTTAGTGTCAGGGGGATTAGTATGATAAATATGTGGGGATAGGGCCTGGGTGGGGTTGTTGTCGGTGCAGACTCGATGGGCTGAATGGCCTCCTTCGGTGCTGTTGGGATTCTACAATTCTATGATATTACAGTAATATATCTGGCATGTTGGGCGTGATTTTAACTGTGTGTAAGTGAGTGAGTTCTGGAAGAGTTGTAATCTTGCCCATTCACTCCACGCTGTAAATTTATGAGCTCACACATTTCAATGATCAGCAGTAGAAAGTGATGACTTCACCACCTTCTCAGGTCCGCGTTGGATGGGTAATAAATGAGAATAAATATGTTGAAAAGACCACTCGAGCTGTTGCTGTGTGAGGAACCTGTTCATATCAGTCCTAATGTTAACTTTTATTCATTAAAATATGAGTCTCCTTTAACTTAAGGAAGTATTCCAGAGAAATCTTTTTATCCTGTAATAACTTCTCAGTGGCTTCCTTTCCAGGACCCTCCAGTCCTCCATCACGTACTCAGAACTGTGACACGAAGAGCAGAATTGAGGCTGGGTGGGGAGGGGAGGGGGTATGTGGGGGTTGGGGGGGGGGGGGGGGGGAGCGGGGGGCGGCGATGACCAGAAAAAACAGCAGGAACCTGGGTCAGGACAGTTCCTGATTCATTCCCACCTTTCCAGGAGGTGGGCTGGGATGTGGATCGGCTACAAGGCGGTGGCAGCCAGACGGTCTGCAAGATTAAGACCACCATCAAAGGTTATGGAGAGAAAGCAGGATTAGGCTATTGAGTTGGATGATCAGCCATGATTGTGATGAATGGCGAAGCAGGCTCGAAGGGCCGAATGGCCTCCTCCTGCTCCTATCTTCTATGCTTCTATTGGGAGCTATTTAAACCGTTCACCAGCATTTTGCCAGCAGCTAAACTGTTCCCCTCCCCTGCCTGCCACGGGCAGAGGCTGCCAGCTGAATGGAAGCATCCTCACTGTGCCAAGCCAATGGTTCAAAAGGTTGTAAGGTGGCTAATTGGAAGATGGGGTGCTGCCCCTCCAGTTTGCGTTGGGCTTCACTGGAACATTGCAGCAGGCCAAGGATGGACATGTGGGCATGAGGGCAAGGTGCTGAGTTGAAATGGCAAGCAACAGGAAGGTTGGGGTCGTGCTTGTGGGCACGTAGGGCATTCCCTCTGGCAGTCAAATGTTTCCTTGGTTCCGGCCAACTGCAACTGGATGTGGTATCTTGAAGGCACTGTCCAGATTCTTCTGACTTGCATTTACTTAAATTTAAAGAACAGCCCCAATTTTATTAAAAATTACTTCTAAAATTAATATTGATTTAGCATGTTTGAAAATCTAAAGATCATCCTTACCTCTTGGTAGTGTGAAAGCGCTAGCTCTCTATAAACGCAGCAATCTTCTGAATGTATCTCATTGACCTTTAAGCAGTGACACATGACTCTCAAGATGAAATTCTGATCTAACAGACTGGGATTAGTGGAGTTTATGTATTAAACCCCGGGCTTACAGTAAGTCAAGTGGCATTGATTTGAGTCAGAATCCATAAGTATTTAAATGTTGAAACCATTTTCATCCAATGAAAAATCCCTTTAGTTGAGATTATGGTGTACTCGGAGCGGTATTAAGGAGGCTTAAATAACAATCTAACAGTAAATAAATGTGTCATCATCTCAATGCTGCCTTTTACGACAGTGTGTCAGGAGACTATAATACATGCCTCGAAGAGGGTCATTTTATAACTTTGTCTTTCTGACTGGGGAATGTAAAGTACAGAACGTGCATCAGAAATGCAGACATACACGGCGCCCAAACTTCTGCCCATCAATGGTGGAAAACCACAGGCTCAAATTTCCAATGTCTGTTCCCAGAAGGTGGCGCTCCCCACCAGGAGTGCGAGGGCCAAAAGTTGTCACCATAACGTGTGCTACACACCATCGTCTGCTGAACAGACCTTCGACAACGTGTTTGTTCAATTGTGCCAAAGTTGGTAAATCCGCTGCCAATTTTGCTCTCCATTGTTTATTTTCAGAAGGTGGGTAAAGCTGGTAAGACTATTCATTGTCCCCCACCTTGAGCTGCCCTGCGAAGGTGGTCGTTGGCATTCTTGAACGGCTGTGGGTCTTGTACAGCTGGCACAACGGCGTGAGGTGGACAATCCCAGGATTCCACTTCGGTGATACCGCAGCAATAATAGTGATAGAGACACAGGTCAGGATGGTGTGTAACTGAGGGAGAAGGTGGAAACGATGGTGTTCCCATGACTGGACTGCAGGCAGGCAAAGAGGTTGCCAAACAGTGCTGAGTTATCTGATCTCAACTCAGGAGGTGATGGGAGTGCTCTGTTTGACTTCCGCATCCCTGGGCTAGTGAAGGGTCAAACCAGTCAGGCTTCCCTTTCCTGTCACCATTCAAAGAACAAAGAACAGTACAGCATAGGGACAGGCTCTTTGGCCCTCCAAGCCTGCGCCAATCACATTGTCCTAACTAGACCAACTGCCTATATCTATTCCTCGCCTATTCATGTGTCTATCCAGATAAGTCTTCAATGTCGCTAACGTGTCTGCCTCAACCACCTCACCTGGCAGTGCATTCCAGGCCCCCACCACCCTCTGTGTAAAAAACTTCCCCCGCACATCTCCACTGAACCTTTCCCCCCTTACCTTGAACTTGTGCCCCTTGTAATTGTCATTTCTGCCCTGGGGAAAAACCTTCCAACTGTTCACCTTATCTACGCCTCTCATAATTTTATAAACTTCTATCAGGTCACCCCTCAGCCTCTGTCTTTCCAGGGAGAACAATCCCAGTTTATTAATTCAGTTGCACAATCTGAAAAGTGATTGCATGTGATAAGAGAAGGCTTGGCCGTGAATCACTTAAACAGCCCATCTAAACTGGAGAGAGTGCAGAGGAGGTTTACCAGGATGTTGCCTGGTATGGAAGGGCTTAGTTATGAGGAGAGATTGGGTAAACTGTGGTTGTTCTCACTGGAAAGACGGAGGATGAGGGGTGACCTAATAGAGGTGTATAAAATTATGAAAGGTATAAATAGGGTGAACAGTGGGAAGCTTTTTCCCAAATCGATGGTGACGTTCACAAGGGGTCATAGGTTCAAGGTGAGGGGGGGGAGGTTTAACACGGATATCAGAAGGACGTATTTTACACAGAGGGTGGTGGGGGCCTGGAATGCGCTGCCGGGCAAGGTGGTGGAGGCGGACACACTGGGAACGTTTAAGACTTATCTAGATAGCCACATGAACGGAGTGGGAATGGAGGGATACAAAAGAATGGTCTAGTTTGGACCAGGGAGCGGCGCGGGCTTGGAGGGCCGAAGGGCCTGTTCCTGTGCTGTATTGTTCTTTGTTCTTTGTTAACTCATATGTGCAGGTTTATACAGGGAGAAAGCCGAGATAACAAGCCGGATAGTCTATGAGTAATCTGTGACATGAAGTGTAGCAAGTATAGGAAAAACACAGCTGTCCAGACCTCAGGTTTTCCTGGTGAGATTGATTAATTACCAGGTTCGATCAACAACTCCATCCAGCAGACGGGTCGAAGGCAAACCAGATGAACCTTGATCTTTTTTGATCTGGCATTCCCTAAGTTCCAAGGAGGAGATTGGCAGCCGTGGAGCCAATCCTCCTTACGTCAGGGCGGCACAGTGGCACAGTGGTTAGCTCTGCTGCCTCACAGCACCAGGAACCCAGGTTCAATTCACGGCTTGGGTCACAGTCTGTGTGGAGTTTGCACATTCTCCTCGTGTCTGCGTGGGTTTCCTCCGGGTGCTCCAGTTTCCTCCCACATTCCAAAGATGTGCTGGTTAGATGGATTGGCCATGCTAAATTGCCCCTTAGTGTCGCGGGATATGTAGGTTGGAGGGATTAGCGGGGTAACTATGTGGGTTGACGGGGATAGAGCCTGAGTGGAGTTGTTGTCGTGCAGACCCAATGGACCGAATGGCCTCCTTCTGCACTGTAGGATTCTATGCTCCTTTCTATGAGACCGGCAAGAGAGGCGAGAGAGATGGGGAGACAAATTGAGGGGCTGATAATGTACAGCAAAGGAACTAAATAGATTTATCATTCATACATCAGAAGAAGTTTAACCAGCCAGTGTGCAGCTGACAGCTACAGCAGCTGAACATTAAGAGCTGCCATGTGATACAAAGCATGAAACTCGGCAGGAAAGCAGAGACAGAACCAGCGAGGCCGACTGGGACACTTGGCGTTGCTGTATGTCAATGCTGGGGAATTACATGCCCCTAGGCTAGTTGGTGAGTGGAATTTTCCAGCCCTGATTCGGCCCAGATGTTAATGAGAAAGTACTGAGCCAGGAATATATCTATAAAATATATCCAATCAGCCAAACTACAAAACCTTGAGCTGCGATTCAACATTGCTACGTGGCTTCTGTGAAGAAGAGTTGTCTCAGGTTCAATCGCTAGGCTGGCTGGTATCAGTTACAATAGCAACTGGGGTATTATAGTTGACCTCACCTACATCAGGAGGGCAAATATCAGCCAAGACTACCTCCACTGATCATTGACCCAATTCTCCAATTGAACTTGAGCCTTAGCTTTTGGGTGAGGATGGGATTGGGGGCGAGGCCCCGGTGAGTTCTAAAGTGGCACAACATTCAAGTCTACATTTTCTAAACGGACTTTAGCTTGACAAGTAGTCAGGTGGTGAGGGAAGAACCAGCAACCAGCCTTTAGTGTTTTGACCACGTCTGGCTTCATTGATTCAATGGGATGAGGATTCTGAGCATTCATGATCTTGAGCCCATTGCAGGATTAGAAATGGGCTGCACAAGCTTCATGGTAAGAAGTCTAACAACACCAGGTTAAAGTCCAACAGGTTTATTTGGTAGCAAATGCCACTCGCTTTCGGAGCGCTGCCCCTTCGTCAGGTGGAGTGGGAGATGTGCTCACAAACAGGACATACAGAGACACAAACTCAATTTACAGAATAATGATTGGAATGCTAATCAAGCTAATCAATGCTAATACAGCTAATCAAGTCTTAAAGGTACAGACAATGTGAGTGGAGAGAGCATTAAGCACAGGTTAAAGAGATGTGTATTGTCTCCAGATAGGACAGCCAGTGAGATTTTGCAAGTCCAGGCATGTTGTGGGGGTTACAGATAGTGTGACATGAACCCAAGATCCCGGTTGAGGCAATCCTCATGTGTGCGGAACTTGGCTATCAGTTTCTGCTCAGCGACCCTGCGGTGCCGTGTGTCGTGAAGGCCGCCTTGGAGAACGCTTACCCGAAGATCAGAGGCTGAATGCCCGTGACCGCTGAAGTGCTCCCCAACAGGAAGAGAACAGTCTTGCCTGGTGATTGTCGAGCGGTGTTCATTCATCCGTTGTCGTAGCGTCTGCATGGTTTCCCCAATGTACCATGCCCCGGGACATCCTTCAATCATACCTGATACGCTGCAGGAAAGGATGTCCCGGGGCATGGTACATTGGGGAAACCATGCAGACGCTACGACAATGGATGAATGAACACCGCTCGACAATCACCAGGCAATAAGATCATGGCTGATCTTTTCATGGACTCAACTCCATTTACCCGCCCGCTCACCATAACCCTTAATTCCTTTACCGTTCAAAAATGTATCTGTCCTTGCCTTAAAAACATTCAATGAGGTAGCCTCAACTGCTTCACTGGGCAGGGAATTCCACAGATTCACAACCCTTTGTGTGAAGAAGTTCCTCTTCAACTCAGTCCTAAATCTGCTCCCCCTTATTTTGAGGCCATGCTCCCGAGGTCTAGTTTCACCTGCCAGTGGAAACAACTTCCCTGATTCTATCTTATCTATTCCCTTCATAATCTTATATGTTTCTATAAGATCTCCCCTCATTCTTCTGAATTCCAATGAGTATAGCCCCAGTCTACTTAGTCTCTCCTCATAAGCAAACCCTCTCAACTCCGGAATCAACCTAGTGAATCCCCTCTGCACCCCCTCCAGTGCCAGTATATCCTTTCTCAAGTAAGGAGACCAAAACTGTACACAGTACTCCAGGTGTGGCCTCACCAGCACCTTATACAGCTGCAACATAACCTCCATCCCTGTTTTTAAACTCCGTCCCTCTAGCAATGAAGGACAAAATTCCATTTGTCTTCTTAATTACCTGCTGCACCTGTAAACCAACTGCTTGAGATTCCTGCACAAGGACACCCAGGTCCCGCTGCACAGCAGCATGCTGCAATTTTTTACCATTTAAATAATTGTCCAATGGTGAGCCCCAATACCAGCTGAAAAGCCGGTGGCAACACTGCCACGGCTGTTCCCAGGTGCCCTGACATGATTGAAAGTCAATCAGGCACCTCCCTGACCAACCTCAGGATTTCTGGGTCCTGCAGGGCAGATGACCCACTTCTTGAGAGCTGCCAGCCAATCAGAGGTCGGCAGCTCCCCAGTAAACATTGTTATGTTTTTAAATCAATATATCTGTAAACTTGGTAATTCTGTCCTTGCTTTTTTTAATCATGGGTGTTGGTCATCTTCTCTTGCAGATCCAAAAGCTGCTCTCAAGTTTCTGAGAGAGTAGAGTGGGTAGGAGTAGGTAGATTGCTACGTACTGGTCTGCCAAACAGAAGCTCTGCCAGTGGAGGAAGAGTTAGTGTCATAGAGTCATAGAGATTTACAGAACGGAAACAGGCCCTTCAGCCCAACTTGTCCATGCCGCCGTTTTTTTAAACTCCTAAGCTAATCCCAATTGCCCGCATTTGCACTTAATGCTTTTAGATGCAGCATTGCAATGTGTAGATCTCATTTTGTCTGTCTACATTTGGAAATTAGAGATTTCAACATGCAAAGTATTTGTTCAACTAGGCCATTAGATCTAGGGTAGTGAGAAGAAGAAGTAGTGTGATCAAATTTCCACTTCTCAAACATATCTTAAAATAGCTTATCAATAGGTTGCAGGCTGTTATCTGGAATGACCACTCGAGGTGCCCCAAATAAACTGAAAAAAGCAGTTAGAATTGTGTGACAGTTGTGCTTGATGTAATGTGCAATAATGGGGCACTTGGTAAAGTAGTCGACGATGATGATGAAGTCAATGCCATGGATATGAAAAAATTCAGATGCGAGTTTGGACAAAGGCTGGGTAGGAACTTCACGTGGAATCAGTGGTTCTTTGTGATATCAGAGCAAATGCTCCTGAAATGCATCACACTTCCTGACAACAATCTCAATGTCATTGTTCATACCTGGTCAATAGGCTGTATGACTTGTCAGTCTTCTCATCCAACCCATGCCCATGTGTGAGTGATGAAGTTGCTGAAGAGCATCCAGTTGTAAGGATTCTGGTATGATGACCTGCCTGCTTCTAAAAATGACTCCTCAGGATATGACTAGCTCATCCCAATAAGGCCAAGCTGGTCTCCTGTGTTCATGGACATGCTGAATTGAGTTAGGCCATTCTGCAATGATTATGATGGTTTTGTTTGTTTCTTTGTTTGACTGTCCCTCGCTCACTATTGATCCAGCCACACTCTGGTCACTCGTCTTTCATGTTGCTGACCCTCTTCATGCGCTGTCCCGCTCACGGAATTTAGAGATTATGCACTGCAATCTGGCCATGTGGCTTCTGCTCACCAGCACTATCTCGGCACTGTGTCTTCAAAGCTTTTCTGCGCAGACAACAAATTCCAACACTCACTGACGCTGTGACTTCAGTGCGGTGTGACCAAAACATTGAGGGTCATCTCATACCATGTAGCATGATTAAGTACAGGTATGACATGCTGAGGGGAATATATATTTCAAGGTGGCATTATGCTGGAGCTGGTGGAAATAGTAGATGATGATCTTGTGAAGGCGGAGGCTGTTGGAGTGAAAAGAGAAGACAAGGAGGGCAATGTCTTGGTTTTGGGAGAAGGGGGGAGTAGGGGTGAGGGCAGAGGTGCTGAAGATGGATCTTTTTATGTTCATTTATACGGGATGTGGGCGTCGCTGGCTGGGCCAAGCATTTATTGCCCATCATTAACTGTCCTCCATTTCAGAGGGCATTTGAGAATCAATGACATCGCTGTGGTTCTGGGGTCACATGTAGGCCAGACCAGGTAAGAACGGCAGATTTCCTTCCCTAAAGGATATTAGTGAATCGGATGGGTTTTTACGACAATCGACAATGGTTTCATGGTCATCAGTCGATTCTTAATTCAAAATATTTTTATTCGGGTTTCACTGTCTGCCATGGCAGGATTCGAACATGGGGCCCCAGAGCATTACGCTGGGTCTCTGGATTGCTAGTCCAGTGATAATTCCACTCTGCCACTGTCTCCCCACTCCTGGCAGAATATTCCCATCCTGCCCGCCACGGGAATCGTAGTGGGTGGGACACGGACTATGCAAAGGTCCATTGACCTTGAGCGGGATTTTCTGGACTGGGGGGCGACTGCTGCCTACATTCTCGGCCACAGTCTGACACAGTTGAGTGCCTTGTTAACCACAGTGCAGGGGACCCTCATTGAGGAAAAATGTAGATATGTCAGAAGCATGGTTGTGAAGGTGGCATCATCTGAACGGAGGTGATGGAGGGAGAGACACTGGGTGAATGGGATGGAGTTCTGACAGGGAGTGGGGTGTGAGGAGCTGTAGTCAAGGTAGCTGTGGGAGTTGGTGACTTTGTAATGAATATTGGTGGTCAATCTATCACCAGAAATGGAGACAGAGAGGTCAAGGAAGGGAAGTGTTGGTGATGGATGATGCAAAGGTGAGAGAAGGGTGAAAATTGGGAGCAAAATTGATACATTTTTCCAGGTCCAGAAGAGAGCATGAGGTGGCACCGAAATATCATCAATGTAATGGAAAAATAATTATTTGTTTATTAATGTTACAAGTAAGCTTACATTACTGGACTTAGGCTGAGCACACCTTACTAGGAGATTTTCACAGTAACTTCATTGCAGTATCAATGTACGCCTATTTGTAACATTAATAAATAAACTTTAAACTTTATTAACACTGCAATGAAGTTACTGTGAAAATCCCCTAGTCACCACACTCCGGTGCCTGTTCGGGTACGCTGAGGAAGAATTTAGCATGGCCAATGCACCTAACCAGCACGTCCTTCAGACTGTGGGAGGAAACCGGAACACCCGGAGGAAACCCACGCAGACAAGGGAAGAATGTGCAAACTCCACACAGACAGCGACCCAAGCTGGGAATCGAACCCGGGTGCCTGGTGCTGTGTGGCAGCAGTGCTAACCACTGTGCCACCACCACTGTGGGAGAGGGTATGGGCAGGACTGGAACAAGGAATGTTCCACACACCCCACAAAAAGATGGGAAAATTCAGGACCATGGGGGTATTCATAGCAACACTTTTTATTTGCAGGAAGTGAAATAAACTAAAGGAGAAATTGCTGAGTGGGAGAACGGGTTCTGCCGGGCGGAGGAGGGCAGTGTGGATGGGGATTGCTCGGGCCTCTGCTCGAGGATGTAGCAGAGAAGCCTGAGACACTCCTGGTGGGGGATGGAGGTGTAGAGGGATTGGACGTCCATAGTGAGGTCTGTGTGGAGTTTGCATGTTCTCCCCATGCCTGCGTGGGTTTCCTCCGGGTGCTCCGGTTTCCTCCCACACTCCAAAGATATGCGGGTTAGGTGCATTGACCATGTTAAATTGCCCCTTAGTGTCCTGGGATGTGTCGGTTAGGGGGATTAGTGAGGTAAATGTGTGGGGTTGTGGGGATAGGGCTTGGGTGGGATTGTTATCGGTGCAGACTTGATGGGCCGAATGGCCTCATTCTGCACTATAGGGATTCTATGACTATGACACTCCTGGTGTGGGATGGAAGTGCAGAGGGATTGGATGTCCATACTGAAGAGGAGGCGGTGAGGGTCAGGAAACTGGAAATTGTTGATATGACACAGGGCATCGGAGGAATCATAAATGGTGGGAAGAAACGGGACTTATATTTAGCGCTTTTATTTTATTCGCCCAATATGTGTCTGTTTCTCAGGTGACAATGATCCACAAACAATTGTCTGGGCCCTTCACACACAGCCTGCCCCCTATGCACGCAACCTATAGAAATCATAGAAACTCTACAGTGCAGAAGGAGGCCAGTCAGCCCATCCAGTCTGCACTGACAACAATCCCACCCAGGCCCTATTTCCTGTAACCCCACATATTTACCCCGCTTATCCCTCTAACCTTCACATCCCCCAGGACACTAAGGGGACAATTTAGCATGACCAATGCACCTAAGCCGCACATCTTTGGACAGTGGGAGGAAACCGGAGCACCCGGGGGAAACCCACACAGACACGGGGAGATCGTGCAAACTCCACACAGACAGTGACCCAAGCCAGGAATCAAACCGGGGTCCCTGGAGCTGTGAGGCAGCAGTGCTAACCATTGTGCCACCGTGCCGTATAATTCAGCTATAATTCAGCAAGTAAGCACATTCGGCAGAATGGATAGAGAAAAGAGCAGAAAATTGGAAGTAAATACTACTTTACCTTTCTAATATCATAATTTAATTCTGTGTCACTGATTCAAGATGTCACCAATATTGACCTGAACTGATGTCAATTTTATGATGCTGGATCAGGAAGGATATTGGATTTGTAACAGGGAGCTGAAGGTGCATTGAATATGTACCGAGGGCACAAAGTGTCGCTCAATTATTCAGGGCAATAAATTGCTGGAAGAATTCATTATCTGATGTATATTCTCACAGAATGCTACCTCAGTAATATGAAGTGCAAGAACAGAGGTGTTACAACATTGACAAGCTGTGATTGAAAACCATGGTGGTAAAATTATTTTGTTTAGTTATTAGAATTGTTATTGACCCTGAGATGCTCATTATCGTCCATCATGACAGGAACCCCAATTGAGAAAATGACCAATGTGCCCTCTGGAAGGAGCTTAATGTTGTCTGTGATTGAAGCACCAAAAAGGCCACAGATGTTTATTGATTATATATCAATTATATTGCAGAGGCATGTGACTAAGGATCCAAGACCCTTATGTTGGTCAACCAAATTACTGCCGCTTTTAACCCTTTCACAAGAGCATCAATTCAGATGGGAATTTCAAATTCCTCGCAGACAAATGAAGCTAAGACAGAGCCATCTAGTATTTCGACAGATGTTGGAGCATGGGCGTACGGTGTATTGATCCGGTCCATGTTTTGTGTGCAGTGATAACAGAGCCTAATTGTCAGAGAGCAATCAAAAAGAAAGAACTTGCATTTATATAGCGCCCGTCCTGATCTCAGGGCATCCCAAAAGACTTTGCAGTCAATGAAGTGCTTTTTGAACACTATTGTCGTCAGATGTGATAGTCTGCTTTATTGATGCTGATTGGAGGGCACATGAGGACACCGTGGAAAGTTCACCCCTTCTTCAAAATAGCGCCATGAAATCTTTTGTGTTCACCCGAGAGGCCAGACCTCAGTTTAACGTCTGCACCTCCGCCAGTGCAACATTCCCTCGGTGATGCAATGTTGTGTCAGCCTAGATTATGCGCCATGGTGGGACACAAGCCCACAGCCTACTGACTCAGAAAGAGTGTTATACCCTGAGCCACGGACCACAGACAAAGGTACATTCAATCTACCATATACAAATGCATGTCCATGGAGGCTGTCTGAGCTATCTTCGACAATACACCTAAGGTACTCTAACCTACATGAAGGTGGTCTTTGAGTGCACTGGTGGCAGGAAACCTTATCCACTGACAACACATTTCAGACAATTGTGGATACTGGGGCCGTTATCCTGTTCCCATTGAAGTCAATGGATGGCAAATCATAGGGAAGTTTCTGACAATGTTCCCAAGTGTGCAGTAGGAGAGGTGTATAGACAAGCCACCAGTGCACTGGATACATGACCCTACAGTATTTATCCATATTACAGGTTGCATTTATTACGGCTGCTTCCATAAATGCTCATGGGCCTCATATTGTGCGGCCATTCCACTCAGTAACTGATTTCATGCTAGCATAATCCAGGAGGTGTAACAGTGGGACCTCCCTTGTGGTCTGAACTGGATATTTTGGTATTTTGCGCACATAGTCAGTCTTCTTGAAGGAGGATTTAAAACATTTATTGAGATGAGGCCCGATGCACAGCATTAAGCTGCTTTGTGTTCCAGGGCAATGGTTATAAACAATACTGTAACTCCTGACGCCATTTGAAAGCCTTATTTGCCCATGTGACAAAGAAGGGAATGATGCCATCAAAACTGGAACCAGCAAAACCATAATGCATTATTACTGTAAAAATAAATACATTACTGTATAACTCTAATATAATGAAGAATCATAGAAACTACAAGTAGGAGTAGGCTATTCGGCCCTTCGAGCCTGCTCCGTCATTCATTCTGATCATGGCTGATCATCAAATTCAATATCCTGGTCCCCCCTTCTCCCCAAATCCCTTGATCCCTCTAGCCCCAAGAGCTGAATCTAATTTCTTCTTGAACTCTTCTTGAGTTATAGAATCCCTACAGTGCAGAAAGAGGCCATTCGGCCCATCGAGTCCGCACCGACCACAATCTCACCCAGGCCGTATCACCATAAATCTTGCTAATCCCCCTGAAACAAACCCTGCTAATCCCCCTGACACTAAGGGGCAATTTAGCATGGTCAATCAACCTAACCCGCACATCTCTGCACTGTGGGAGGAAACCGGAGCACCCGGAGGAAACCGACACAGACATGGGAGTAACGTGCAAATCCACACTTACACCAGAGGCTGGAATTGAACCCGGGTCCCTGGCGCTGTGAGGCAGCAGTGCTAACCACTGGGCCACCGTGTCGCCCCTAAATATGTGGTACAGTCAAACAGAAAGATGCCAAAATAAGTCATATAATCACAACAAAACCAGCAGGAACTGTGCCAATTAAATTAAACTGTTGTCAGTGCCTACAAGTCATTCTATTGCGACTGGATATTGAAGGCCTCCATCTAGCACAAGAGTGGACACTGAATGTGTGTTCTCTCCAAGGCCACGCAGGCAAAGTGAGAACTCCGGTGGTGAATTCTGGAATCAGCAAAGGGAATTGGAAGGTGTTCTTGCCTCATTGCAGGGAGTTATTATGCTTTGTTGGTGTGTTTGCTTGCAAGATTTTATTCATTCGTAGGACATGTGTGTTGCTGGCTGGCCAGCATTTATTGCCCATCCCTTGCTGCCCTTGGAGGGCAGTTGAGAGTCAACCACATTGCTGATGCTTGGAGTCACATGTAGACCAGACTGGGTAAGGATGACAGATTTCCTTCCCTAAAAGACATGAGTGAACCAGATGGGTTTTTCCAACAATCGACAATGGTTTCATGGTCATCAGTAGATTCTTAATTCCAGATTTTTTTTATTGAATTCAAATTCCACCTGCTGCCATGGCGGGATTCGAACCCGGGTCCCCAGAACATTAACTGAGTTTCTGGATTAACAGTCCAGCGATAATACCTCCCCGGCGACGAGGGAGGGGAATTAACAGAATGCATGGCAATTGTTCATTCTAGTATCACAGTGTCAATAGATGCAATGGGTACTGGTAACCCACCAATCTTTTAAAGAAGGCTAGGATTGGGCCTGGAAGCCATGGTATGCTGCTGTTCACTCAGGGAGTCCGGGTTAATGCAAAGGTCCATTACCCTCAGGCAGGGTTAATGTGGCAACATACGCTTTTACATGGATGTTGTAGTTTGGAGTGATGGATAGTAACGGGAGAGGCTCCAACATTCTTTCCATCACACGACTGACTAGGAATCTTCTACACTTGCCAGCTGCCATTCCCATGTGTCAGAAGGATTTGCAGGTTGTTACTTAACCTGTTGGCCGCTTTATGAATGCATTTTCAGAAGCTAAGATAGACAAGGTTTATTATTTGCTATTTGAAGTTATAGGAAAGGTGGCACCTATAAGAACAATGTCCCTAGAAAGCAGCTTTATTATCTTTTATTCTCACATTTTGAGAGAAGATAAACAAAGTTGAAAGAGGAAGATTAGTTTATAAGAAAACCAGAAAGTGCTGGAAAATCTCAGCAGGTCTGGCAACATCTGTGAAGAGAGAAACAGAGTTAACAGGCAGGATTTTCCAGCTGCGCTCGCCCCAAGACCAGGAAACCCTGCCCGAGGGTAATGGACCTTTGCACGGTCCGTGTCCCACTCGCTACAATTCCTGTGGCAGGCGGGACAGGAAAACTCCACCCAATGTTTTAAGTTCAAGGTGATTCTTCTTCAGAGCTCAGAAACAGTTCTGAAGAAGAGTCATTTCGGCCTCAAGCATTAAGGGCAGGATTTTACAATCTTGCTCGGGTGAGATGGTAAAATCCTGCCCAAGGCCAATAGAGATTTCCATTCTGCGATTCTGGGGCGGGCTAGGCGGTAAAATTCCAGCTCTCGTCTCTTTTCTCTTCGCAGCTGCTGTCAGACCTGTTGAGGTTTTCCAGCAACATTTCCCTTCTCTAGCATCCACAGTATTTTGGTCTTATTTGAAGGTTTTTTCCCTAGATTACTAAGATTCCTCCCAATTCTTCATTGCTCGTGAGCACTTTAATCCCTCAGTGTTTTCCATTTCAGTACCTGGAATCAGTGGGCGGGATTTCTCCACCCCTTTAGCCGGCAAGGTCTTCCAGTCCCGTCGACAGCCCACCCACCCACCCCCCCACCCCCCCGTGGCAAGCTCCCCAGTGGCAGGACAGGCAAGTCCCGCAAAACGGCATAAACATCGGCAGGACTGGACGATCCTGCCAGCGGCCAATGGCAAACCCCTCAGCCCCCAGAAGACACATCAGATAATCCTGCCCCATGGCTTTTGAAACCTGTACAAATAAGTTTGTTTTCAAACACAAACAGTTAAACACGACTCATTGCCAAATTCTTTCCCTGAAAAACAAGAGATCAAAAATCCTGAACTAGGACAACTGACTTGGGGGAACACACAACATCGCAACAGCCAACTGGGACTGAGTGAGAGAAACATAACTGTGACATGACATGTGTGAAGGGTTTTGTTGGAATACATAAGTACTAACTGACTCCATTGGCCAGAGGATCAGTCACCAGAAGGCAGAGAAGGTAACCAGCACAGGTGAGGTGACCAGCACAGGTACGATGGGTAGACTGGCAGCTGTAAGAATTTATCATATCAGCCAACCTGAGGTGTTCCCACAACATTCTTCTGCCAGTTATTTTAACACGGGCATTGCCCCATTCAAATTGGTTAGTATTTCTGACGAACTAGTAGAATGTCATACAGGTTAATTGGCTAATTGTATAAAGACTAATTTCTAAAGCTACAGCTGCTCAATTAGAGGGAGAGAAGGGTGAATTGAGCAAAGGTGCTCTTGTTAGAAAATAGCGCGACTTAGAGAGTCTTAAAGTGGTCTAATGCTTTGATTCTCCATCCCACACTCACACCGAATGAAGCTCCACACTGAGACTACAGCATGGCTGAATTTGGCACTGCAGAAACAGAGGCAATCTGGAGAGACATAGCCAAATTTGACATGGCACTTAGCAAAGAGAAATTCATATACAACATTCATATAGGGCGGCACAGTGGCCCAGTGGTTAGCACCGCTGCTTCACAGCACCAGGGTCCCGGGTTCAATTCCGGCCTCGGGTCACTGTCTGTGTGGAGTTTGCATGTTCTCCCCGTGTCTGCGTGGTTTTTTTCCGGGTGCTCCGGTTTCCTCCCACACTCCAAAGATGTGCAGGCTAGGTTGATTAGCCATGCCCGTTAGTGTCAGGGGGATTAGCAGGATAAATAGGTGGGATTAAGGGGATAGGGCCTGGGTGGGATTGTGGTCGGTGCAGACTCGATGGGCCAAATGGCCTCCTTCTGCACTGTAGGAATTCTATGACTCTAGTCTATGAACGAGCCAAGGTTAAGACATAGCCAGCTTAAATGGTGAGACTGAGATACTATGCCCGCTGGAACTGGCATAGTCAGACATGACCAATTGGAAAGAATGAAAGCCCAATGGGAATCTGGCACAGGAAATAGAGAGAAATGGAGGGAACTGTGGACTAGATGCCTCTAATACACAGATACAAACCCACGTGGGATTCAAGGCACTGGAAAATCGAAAGATCCAAACTGGAAGGAAAAATGAACAGAGGTGCGAGATTGACAAACTGGACTGAGGACTACAGGAGATGTGGATATGGGAGGCCCAGGTGCCCTAGAAATGCTGGCAACTGCCCTGAAGCTTCTATACAACCTGGATTCCAAATTTCTACCAAAGCCACTTGTTGATTTTTTAGGCCTGGTGGACACAGCTTGGTAGTGGGTCCATTCTTGAACCCAGGAGACTGGTTACTGATTTCCTCAACTTGGTTCCACAATTTCTCGACTTTAATCAAGATCAGTCCAGAATGGAAGCAGAACGTTCTCAGGTCGTCTGTTTTTAGTCCCAGTGTGGACTGTCTCACATGTCTGAAGTAAAATTTAAATAATTTTGCACGTCATACTTCATGGAGTCGAACATAATTGATAATCAACAGTTGGCTATTGAAAGTAGGGGGAGATTTTATAATAGGACCTTGACAAATTAATATTAAACTGCTCATTGCTTCACCTCAGCAAATGCATTTAAAAGTGTTCTTTCAGTGTCTTCTATATTCAAATGTAATTAATGAGCTGTTGCTAACAATATGCAAATCCTGCAATCCCAGATCTTACATTTATATCAACGATCAATAGATAATCAATGGACTGACTGTTCCAGACACCTCCCACTCATATATGCCAGATATATATCTCCCCTTGTCTGGGTGACTGCGGCTCCAACAACACTCAAGAAACTTGACACCATCCAGGACAAAGCAGCTCACTGGATTGGCACCACATCCACAAACCTTCACTCCCTCCACCAGCAACACACAGTGGCAGCCGTGTGTACCATCTACAAGAAGCACTGCAGGAACTCACCAAGCCTCCATGGACAACCCCTCCCAAACCCATCTAGAAGGACGAGGTCAGCAAATACAAGAGAACACCACCACCTGGAGGTTCCCCTCCAAGTCACTCACCATCCTGATTTGGAAATATATCGCCGCTCCTTCACTGTCGCTGGATCAAAATCCTGGAATCCCTTCCCAAACAGCACTATGGGTATACCTACACCACATGGACTGCAGCAATTCAAGAAGGCAGCTCACCATCTCCTTCTCAATGGCAATTAGGGATTAGGAATAAATCCTGGTCTGATTTATTCCTCATCCATTGAATGAATAAGAAGTATATATAAAATGTATGGCCGAATAAACAGCAAGGCAATGCGAGTGGTTTAAACCATCACAAAAAGCCATGATGCCAAAGTCTGCAAACATTACATAACCCCAATGGTGATGCTTAGCGAACCTCACTTTCTGTTCCTGTGTAGGTTAGAATCCCTACAGTGCAGAAGGAGGCCATTCAGCCCATCGGGTCTGCACTGACCACAATCCCACCCTGGCCCTATTCCCGTAATCCCACATATTTACCCTGCTAATCCCCCTGACACTAGGGTCAACTTAGCATGGCCAATCACCCTAACCCGCACATCTTTGGACTGTGGGAGGAAACCAGAGCACCCGGAGGAAACCCACGCAGACACGGGGAGCACTTGCAAACTCCACACAGACAGTGACCCGAGGCCGGAATTGAACCCGACTCCCTGGCACTGTGAGGCAGCGGTGCGAACCACTGTGCCACCGTGCCGCTCCTGAATGTCACAGGTTAGAATGTCCCATCTCAAAATCTCAATTTGGTTAGCTCCAATATCAGACACCCCAGAATAGTTACACAATGCATATTTAGAAATCTGTAACAGAAGTAAGGTATAATAAAATAAATGAAGAACTAAACCAATGCTCCCACAAATGTTTCTTTGCAATGCACGGCCTATTTGTTGCACTGTGCAATCCCTTTCCGTCTGCTGCGCTGACACGCACACCTGCAGCTTAAGGGCTATGTTGGTTGCGCGCAGCATGCTTGTTCTTTCTGTGGTAAGTTTCAGGCTGCTGCGTGCCCATACACCAGTACAGCTCAGAGGGAACACTGAACCAAACATGTGGCGTTGGACAAATTGGTCAGCGCTATCCGTTTGATCCACTAACCGTCACCATCCACCCAGGCCATGAATTTTAGAGATAAATCGAGAGAAAGTTACTGAATCCAAATTGGACCAGTACAAGTCCATTGAAATATTATTTTTGCTTAAAGTTTATTTGGAATAGCTAAGATTCTTCTGCCACAAATTGAAGCCAAGTTTATCATAACTGTAAGAAAGAATTTGGTGTCTGCAACACTGACTTGTGATTGACAGTGATACTTGATTCGGTGATGTGATATGTATGTGACATTTGTACAGTTGCAACATACTGCTCAGTATTCTAATAAAGATCGGTGACCTTTTAGGTCAATAGGATTTGTTATCTTTGAATGGGCAATGAGTGTGACAGATGAGAAAGCATTTATAGAGGGTATTGATTACAAGCCCTGTCCATCTCTCTCTTTATCTTTGCTCGCCTTCATTTTTAACATCCACACTTCACTTTTTAACTATCCCACTTTATTCCGGGTGGTTTTCATTCTTGCTTTTTTTCTCTCCGAGTTCAAAATATTCCCATTTGTCTCTTCCGGCTCTGCCTGCTTCCTAATGGAATCATGATGTCCAGTAAATTTCATCATCCACGGCTCGAGCATGGATTTAAGACATAATGCAGCTTAATTGCTAGCAGACAGCTCTGGCAGCACAGGTGGTGGCCCCGCCATCTTCAATATCATAAGGGTTGTTGGTTAAAGTCCCAAAGCTCTCTGTCATTCAAGCTTGTTTACCACATTCTAATAATGGTATTCAGTTCGAGGCAGACTGTTCGACAGAGCTTTACCCCACATGAGGGATGACCAGCCTCTTTATCTTCGCAGAATCCCTACAGCGCAGAAGGAGGCCATTTGGCCCATCGAGCCTGCACTGACCACAATCCCACCCAGGCCCTATTCTCGTAATCCCACATATTTACCCTGCTAATCCCCCTGACACTAGGGTCAATTTAGCATGGCCACTCACCCTAACCCGTGCATCTTTGGACTCCTTTCTCTGAAAACGTCCTTGCTATCCCCAATCTCCAATCTCTTCCAGGTCTGATGAAAGCTCATCCTTATGAATATATGGATTAGGAGCAAGAGTAGGCCACTCGGCCCCTCGAGCTCGATCCACTGCCATTCAATAAGATCATGGCTGATCTCATTGTAACCTCAACCTACATGCCTGCCTACCCCCAATAACCTTTCACCCCCTTGTTTAGCAAGAATCTATCTAGTACTGCCTTAAAAATATTCAAAGACTCCCACATGAGGAAACATCCTCTCCACATCCACCCTGTCAAGACCCCTCAGAATCTTACATGTTTCAATAAAATCGCCTCTCATTCTTCTAAACCCCAGTGGATACAAGTCTAGCCTGTCTAACCTTTCCTCATAAGACAACCCGCCCATTCCAGATATTTGTCCAGTAAGCCTCTAAACTGCTTCCAACACATTTAAATCCTTCCTTAAATAAGGAGACCAATACTGGACACAGTACTCCAGATGTGCAGGGTGATTTTACCATCGTGTTGCATCTGTTTTCGGGCACGACGCGGTGGTAAAGTCGGGCGTAAAGCGCTGAGCGTGATTAGCGCTGGTTTATGTGACCGGCGCCATTTTCCAAGCGCCAGATTTCCAGCACATGAGCAAGAAGCAGGTTAATATATGGAAATTTATTTTAATTTTGTTTTACATCTGCTTAGCGAGCCCAGCCCCCCTTTATAACCTTGCCGTGAAAGGTTCTCGCCGGCGAGGAATAGACATGCTCCCATGAACGGGCAGCAGTCGAGTTGGCCTCACCGGTGGAACCAGAGGCTACTGAGGCTCCCTGGGGAGGCTGAGGACAAGATAGGGGTTCCCCTTAGGCAGTGCCACCCTGGCACCTGGGCAATGCCCACTGGGCAGTGCCAGGGGGTGGGGCTAATGGGGGTGGGGCCAGTGTGGGCCAGTGGGGGAGGGGCCAGTGGGGGCAGGGCCAATGGAGGAGGGCTTATGTGGGGGAGGGGCTCATGGGGAGAGAGGGCCCCGCTGCCACCCTGCAGGGATCAAGTCTGCGATCAGTGGGGGAGGAGGGGTCCGCGATCGTTCTGGGTGGTGGAGGGGTCAGCGGGGGCTTTATCTCAGGCTGCGGGCCCCCGTGATTGCGGGGGCGGGGGGTGGGGGGGGTGGGACAGCTGCTTCAGGCAGCTTGCACTAGCAGGGGCAGCATCAGAGACCTGCACATGCGCACTACCTCCCTCTGCAGGCTTTCAGGGGCATTACGCCTTGCCCAAAGGCTTCTGCAACAAGCCACAGACTTGGTGATATTTTTGCATGATGTGGTAAGAACACAGTAAGAAGTTTAACAACACCAGGTTAAAGTCCAACAGGTTTATTTGGTAGCAAAAGCCACACAAGCTTTCGAGGCTCTGAGCAGACAGAGTGCGTATGAAGGGGGCCTGAAAACACGCCCAAAAGACGGATCTGAAACTCTCCCAGTTTGAAGTCCACTTAGAATAAAATGGTAAAATCGCCCCCGTGGTCTCACCAATGCCCTAGATAGCCTCCCACCTTTTTTATTCAATTCCCTTCACAATAAACGATAACAATACATTAGCTTCCCTATTCACTAGCTGTACCTGCATACTAGCCTTTTGCAATTCATGCACCTGAGCATCTCATCAACCAGTAATCTGAATCTCAACCACCAAAAACAAGTGGATTGGTATCAAGTTTGAGATTAAAATTCAAAAAATCTGAAACAGAATCCAACCCACCTCAAACACACCAACTGTCATTTTAATAGAGGTGGGACAAGGGGTCAGTGACTAATTTGCGTGTGGGAGATGAGTTATTCGCTGTTGTGATGGCTATGGGGGATCATCAATAGATCTCCCCGTGGGCCTCGTACAACATGAGCTCCCCTCTTAGGAGGCTCACCCAATAGAGAAGGAACAGCTGGGGGTTCAAAGGGAACTGGCTCCACCCAGGCTGGCAGTCGATAGACCCGGGGCTGACCTGTACTCTGTAGCCGCTGAACGGCAGTTTGAACACACTGTAAATAAAAGGCTGATTGGTAAACGGAAATCTGGCTTCAGCGAGATTATTACAGTCGTTTAACTCTCAATAAGCTTACGAGCCTTCATTTTAAACCATTCTATTTTTAATTCATGTCAGTCAGGTCTCCAAGGCTTTGGACCTGGCCTCCAATGCAAGCAGAGGGCATTGCGTTGGGGAGTGTTGCTAGGAGTCGAGGCCAAACAAAGATGCTTCTGTTTTTCCATGCAGCTTTGGAGCAAAGGTGATGGCCCTGATCAGTCACTTTATGGTAGCTATCCATAGTTATGCTGTCTTCATTTTTTTTAGTTGAATGTTTTAATATTTGTAGGGCTATCGGGAAAGAGCGGATGAGCAGGAAGCATTGGATAGCTCTCTCAAAGAGCAGGCACAGGAATGGTGGGCTGAATGGCCTCATTTTATGCTGTATATTTTAAGTGCATATTCAAAGCTATGTACATGCACATTTTTTAATATGCTTGCACAATGCTGTTTAACTTTCTAACTTAAATAGGGATGCAATCCTGTGCACATACTTCACATGCAATGAAATATAATCTGACCTAATTACGGTTCGTGCCGAATGCTCCAGTATCATTTCAGGATGCAGTGGCCTTCAATGCGTCATGTCTACCATGACAAGAAAATCTGAGAGTGGGTTAAAGTCACGGGGCGTTGACTGCACATGTTACAGAGAATAGCACAGGCTGAAATGTGCCATTCATGGGAATTACACATCTCAGCTTCAGGTGACATTAGCAAGTTGTGCTTCACTCTTGCTGCACGTGACACCACCTCAGTGCATTCCTGCTTTGGAGAACACCCCATTCTGAAAATTTAAGGCTACAATTTCCACAACCTGGGGAAGGAGCAACACAGCAGCAGCCATTCAGTTAACGCGCATGATCACTTCCATGGGACCTTCCTCTTTAAGTTCTACTTAACGATGCATGTCACATTCACATCCCTGAGAACTCATAAGTGTGAAGGCCGGATTCACGAATAGAGGGGTCATTTAGATCCAAACCATTGGGGTGAATTTTCCCGTCCCGCCCACCACGGGAATCGGAGCGGGCAAGGGGCGGACCATGGAAAGGTCCGGTGACCTTGGGTGGGATTTTCCGTCCCAAAACCGGAAAATCCCACCCATTAACTCTGTTTCTTTCCCCGTGGATGCAGCCAAACCTGCTGAGCTTATGAGTAAAAACACAAAATGCTGGAGAAACTCAGCAGGTCTGAAAGCACCTGTGGAGAGAGAATAGAACCAATGTTTCAAACCTGCTGAGTTTCTCCAGCAGTTTCTGTCTTTGTTTCAGATTCCAGCATCCGCAATATTTTGTCTTTATCTTAGAGTTTGGGAGTACACGTGTTTATTGTTCCATTCCATTCCCTCTTCCCTCCCCCCACCACCACCACCACCCCCCGCACCCCCCCCCCCCCCCCCCCATCCTACCATACCATACTTACTGATACTGTAGGGATTCATATGTAACAAACTGCAGCTGGAACCCACACAGCTTGTTCAACAAACAAGGTTTCACTTAATCAACTTTGAAGAGAGCGGTGTGAGCAGTAACAAGTTTATCAGCAGAAGGAACTTTTAACACTATATAGACACTGCATACTTCAACATACCTCGGTCGCCTTAATTTCCTTGTTTTCCCGAAATACAGAATCGATTTAGCTCCGAAATTCAAAAAGCTTTTACTACAAATTAGTCGCAATAGGCCACAAAGGCAGTGGTGGGAAAAACTGCAGGAAAACGCTTGTTTTAAACCTTTCCCTTGCGACCTCCAAATAAACCACATCGATTAAAGAAATACTAGAACTATTTTAAATTCAGGTCATGAAGTACTCTAAATTAAACCCCTATTTCATGCAGCTGAAAACACAGAGGTAATTTAAACCTTGCGCCACAGTGTAAAAAAAAAAGAGGATGATAGCAATTTAGCAGCCTGTTCATTTCTCTCAATTTTTATTTCCATTGACCTTAACGGGAATAAAAAAATCAGGAGAGATTTAACAGGGGGCTGCCGATTCACGATCATTCATTCTACACTCACGCACAAAATTAAAATTACCCCCAAAGGCAGGAAAGATTCATATTATTATTTCTCACTAATCCAATTCTGGAAAGCCTACGGACTTGTTTTTTTTTTGAGGTGTTGATGCATAAATCGAAAAGTTTGTCAAATCAAGGGCACCCTCGTGAATGGGAAGGGAATGAGAATGACAGCAGCCAATTCAGGAGAGACACAGGGAATGTTACAGGCTGGGACCCAGCAGAGAGCAGCAGGTTGCAATTTTAAAATCAACCACCAGGGGTGGCAAAATTCCGCTGCCAGCTCTTGCACCCTCTGCCATTGTCAAAGTAGGTTGGGCAGCAAAGATTGTCAACTTTAATGCAAAGACCTTCGGACAGATTCAGTTCCAGGAACTATTACCTGGAGAATGCTCACTCTCAGAGGGACTGAGTGGTGACACTGCACTCTGTTTCCAAACACGAGATTTATGATTTGATTTGATTTGAAATGGTACACAGTGAAAAGTATTGTTTCTTGCGTGCTATATACAGACAAAGCATACCGTTCATAGAGAAGGAAACGAGAGAGTGCAGAATGTAGTGTTACAGTCATAGCTAGGGTGTAGGGAAAGATTAATTTAATGCAAGGTAAGTCCATTCAAAGTCTGATGGCAGCAGGGAAGAAGCTGTTCTTGAGTCGGTTAGTACGTGACCTCAGACTTTTGTATCTTTTTCCCGACGGAAGAAGGTGGAAGAGAGAATGTCTGGCATGCATGGGGTTGTTGATTATGCTGGCAGCTTTTCTGAGGCAGCAGGGAGTGTAGATGGAGTCAATGGACGGGAGTGAGTTGTTTCCGGGTATCAGGATCCGGTATTCCAGCTGGAGGAAGACATCACAGATAGGCTGCTGTGTGTTTCACCTTAAATTGCTGAGATAACCTCACCACCACCACCGCCCGCCCCCCCAACCACATGTTGAATATTTGCATACATCAAGTTCAACCCTGGCTTTGAACCTGCTCACACGCATCATTTCTCTGATCATGTGATATTCCCAAAGGGGCATGACACCATTGGCTGCTGCATCCCCCCCCCATTGCCTCTTGTTGCCGAAGGGTTCCTGATCTTGATTATAGAACCCCTACAATGCAGAAGGAGGCCATTTGGCCCAAGGTATCTACACTTATTGTTCAAGCACCTTACCCAGGCCTAGCCCAGTGCCCTTTCCCCATAACCCTGCCGGGCATTTACCATCTGTAATCCGCCTAACCTACACATTTTGGAACTGTGTGGGGAGCACCCAGAGGAAACCCACGCAGACGTGGGGAGAACGTGCAAACTCCACACAGTCATCCAAAGCCAGAATCAAACCCCGGATCCCTGGTGCTGCGAGGGAGCATTGCTAACCACTGTGTCACTGTGCCCCACCTCCCCCCTCTACCCCCCCACCGCCCCCCCCCCCTCCCCCCTCCCCCCTCATTCCTCTGCTTTGTAACCACCCGTAAAAATTATGCTGGGTCTATATCCTGAAATTCTCCAACCATGGGGACTGTAGCAAAGAGATTGCTCTTCCCCACCCCCCCTCTGCCCCCACCTTCCACCTTCTCAGGGGCAACAGGGTATAAATGAAAATAAGAATTGTCACTGGCAGCATCACCTACATCTCAAGATAGATTGTTTTAAAAAGGTGATTTTGCATTATGTGCTCATGACACCAACAGCTTGTGATGTTATCCTTTCAGTTTCACAGCAAAACAGATCTTCAAAAGAAAAATCACACAAGGGGTATGAAGGCTTGGAATTGTCTATCATTTTTTGATGTGTTTCCTGTGTTACAACAGCGATTGCTCTTTGAAAGTACTTCATTGACTGTAAAGCACTTTGGAACATCCTGAAGTCAGGAAAGGTGTTCGATAAACACAAATCTTCCTTTATTTACCAAGGGTCATATGTCCTGCTCCTGGTTCTCAAGTTCATAGTAATTTATTTTAAAATGTATTCATGGAATGTGGGTGTCACTGACTGGGCCAGCATTTATTGTCCATCCCTCATTACCCTTGAACTGAGTGGTTTTCTAGGCCATTTCAGAGGGCATTTTAAGAGTTGACCACATTACTGTGGATCTGGAGTCACATGGAGGCCAGACCAGGTAAGAATGGCAGATTTCCTTCCCTAAAGGATATTAGTGAACCAGATGGAGTTTGACAACAATCGACAACTGTTTCCTGGTCATGGTCAGATTTTAGTTGAATTCAAACTTCTCCGGCTGCCCTGGTGGGATTTGAACCCGGGTCCTCAGAGCATTACCGTGGGTCTCTGGATTAGTAGTCCAGTGATAATACCTTGAACGTGCCAATGATGTCTTCTCCTTCAGCTGCCTGGATCCTCCAACCTTTGCTCTCTTTCCTATTTTAAGACTTTCCTTAAAACTTTACCCTTTGGTCACCTGTCCTAATATCTCCTTATATGATTCAGTATCCTACTGTGCCTGATAATGTTCCCACAAAGTGCTCGGGATATTTTACCGTATTTTTAAAAATGGTCCAAAGGTTGTTGCTGGTGTGGTTTTGTAGCCTATTGTAATGCTTCTAAAATATTTGCATTTCTCCACTTTTGAGCCTAATTTACAGCAAGGCAGGGATAAATGTAGGTTAACAATAATGGCAGGAAACATGGCTAACACCGACAAACTCCATGATTGTCCTTTCCACCAATGGAAGACATATATATAGTGTAAAATCATTGATTGTTAGAGTCATATATAATAGTGTAAGATAATTGATAGTGATTGTTGTTTAGCCAAGCATTCTAAAGGCACATTGCATGGCAGATGGAGATTACAAATCAAGACCTTAACATCAGGAGAGCCACCAGTGGTCAAACCTTCATTCATTTCATGAGATGTTAAGAATATTTCCATACTATTTAAAGTTTCCACTTGCTGCTTTCTATGTATTAATGTGTGCCTTGATCAGTCAACCTAGTTACAATTCCCACTGAGACCAATAAAGCTTTAAAAAAAAGATTTGAATTCCCAGTAAGGAACCTGATGTAAGGATTTCAAGTGTTAAGACTTTTTCTGTGACTGGATGAACAGAGAGGGTTAGGTAAAGAGTAGAAGTTCAAGGGACCAGAAGAGTAGCTATATACGGTCAGAGACAAAGAGAGGCCAAAGCACAGACATTGGAAATGAAGTTTATTTATTAGTGTCACAAGTAGGCTTACGCTGACACTGCAATGAAGTTACTGTTACCTCAAGTCGCCACACTGAAGCGCCTGTCCGGGTACATTAAGGGAGAATTTAGCACAGCCAATGCACCTAACCAGCATGTCTTTCGGACTGTGGGAGGAAACCAGAGCACCCGGAGGAAACCCATGCAGACACAGGGAGAACGTGCAGACTCCGCACAGACAGTCACCCAAGCAGAGAATCGAACCCAGGTCCCTGGCGCTGTGAGGCAGCAGTGCCAACCACTGTGCCACCTTGGCCCCAGCAACAATTGGTGGAGAAATTGAGAGAAGAGAAAGAAGAAGAATCGGATGTGTAGATAGCCTGGAGACTTGGACTGAGGGAGACTTGAAGAAAGTCTGTTTCTTCGAGTCTTTCTTCAAGAGAGGAAGGGAGATGAGGTTAGTGGCCCTCCTAAGGCTATGGTGACAATGAATGAACAAATTAAACATCGACTAGACATTATTTACTAGCTAGCTAATACTCTAAACTAAGGAAAAGATATCTCTTAATAGCATTTTAACATGACCTAAAACTCGACATCACATTTATATTTTACAGCACACTCTCCTCAGAAATGCAGTCTTTACAAGAAACAATCCAGAGTTACTCCCAATGGGCTCACTCCTCCCCTTTTTACTGGGTTGTAACATCCAGTCAGTGTCAAAGATCCTTTCCTTCAGTTTTCCATAAAATTTCAAGTCGACCTCCATCAGCATGGTTCACTCTGGTGATTCCTTCCCTCGCCATGCCAGGATCAATCTTCCACGGTTCACAGGTTCCAGCTTTTCAACCAGGGAATGTCTTCCCACCACATTCTGTCTGGAGGCTGACAAAGGGCAACAGCCTTTTTCCCTCCTGCTAACCACAGCAGTTCCTGTCTTTCTCTCCCGGACTGTCTCCCTCAGCCTCTGTGTCCAGGGTATTTTATAATCAGACTTCCTGGGCATCTGTAAAGCTGCACAAAGCAAGAACAGCTTCCCAAGAAGAGTCATCTTGGACTCAAAACTATTAGCTCCCCTTCTCTCACCGCAGAAACTTCCCGACCTGCTGAGTTTTTCCAGCACTTTCTATTTTTAATTTCAGACCTCTAGATCTGCGGTGTTTTGTTTTAAATCAAGGATGGTTGTCTCTCTCTCTTTGTGTTCAGGTATGAAATATGGCACTTGAGTTTCAATAGGTTTTGACCTGGATCCCCTGTGCCCATGGTAACCATCACCTGGTCTGTTGCCAGGCAGAGTCCAATACAATTTCACACCATTCCCCTTTTCCAGGGCTTCCTGTTTTCTATTGGATTAAAAGAGCGAGTCAAAAACAAGCCATCTTTTAAAACCTTGCATCCATAACAACCTGTGTAGATGTAAAATGCTCTCGTCGACACGTCAATGATGGCTAGTTCCTTATACTTCCCAGAGAAACATGGCTGCAATGCAACTTTACTTAAGGGACACAGTGGCACAGTGGTTAGCACTGCTGCCTCACAGTGCCAGGGACACAGGCTCAATTCCCTGCTTGGGTCACTGTCTGTGCGGAGTCTGCACTTTCTCCCCGTGTCTGCGTGGGTTTCCTCTGGGTGCTCCACTTTCCTCCCACAGTCCGAAAGACGTGCTGGTTAGGTGCATTGGCCATGTTAAATTCTCCCTCAGTGCACCCAAACAGGTACTGGAGTGTGGCGACTAGGGGATTTTCACAGTAACTTCATTGCAGTGTTAATATAAGCCGACTTGTAACACTGATAAATAAACAAACATTTCTGTGTTGTAATTCCTTTACTTTTAACTGAAGAAAATGACTTTCACATTATAGTCAAATCATAGCCTACTTTATTGAGACAATCTAAACCCTAATCTCATGCTGCTAATTCCATGTTGAGCGGTGCCTCCAAGGGCAAAGGAAGCGTTTCTGAGGTGTCGTAAAGCACCTAGTTTTTTCTGTCCACTTCATGACTCATTCTTTTAATCATCATCACAGGATAGAGGCGGTTTTGGGATTAAAATCCATTTTGAAAAGTGCTCAGCTACTTTCAGGACAAGCTGATAATCTCAAGAAGCAGAGAATGCTGCATCTTCTTTGGATTAAAAAGCCCAAGTCACTCTTAACGTCAAGGACAAACAGATTACAGGCCAAATCCGCACCAAAACAGAACAGGAAATTATTGCCGTTTCTGTTTCGTCAAACTGTCGATCCACAATAAGATGTGATTAATGAAACTCCCAATAAAACCCCAAATATTCCTCATTCCTTTTTACCTACTACTAATAATCATTGGCAGATCAAATGAGTTTTGCCCTTCTGCTAATAGAGACAGCAGCAAGCTATCCACAGATGGTAGAAGCAGGGATGAATGATCTGAAACACTCATGTATCATTCGCTTTGCTTTCTTAAGCGTTGCACAGACAAGGTCAACAGAGGTTAGTACGTGATATTTGTTGAATAAAGTAATCCCTATTTCCTCCCAGACTCAACTGGGGTCCAGTTCTCAGCAGGTCCTGACCTCCAGTGTGCCAGTGGGTCTATGCCAGGACCCAGAATGGGCACAGTAGCAGAGCGATTAACAGGGAAAATTGAGTTCAAACCCCAATACCACAGTTAGAGAACCTGAATTCTCGTTAAATAAATCTGGAACGAGATCTGTCCGGTTGTTGTTTAAGCCAAAAACCAACTAGTTGTATTTTAGGGAAGACCATTAGCTGCAGTCTCGCCTGTGTGTGATTCCTAGCCCCCTCCAATGAGGTGGACTCTGAAATGGCCCAGCATCACTCAGTTGTGAGGAACTACCACAAACAAGAAAAGGAGCAGCAGACAAGAAATCACGACTTTATCAGGGCAACTGGTACTTAGACACTTACACAATTTACAGATGCATCATAGAAGCATCCTTTCCAGATGTATCACAGCTCGGGGTGGCTCCTGATCTGAGACCGCAAGAAACTACAAAGGGTTGTGAGCCCAGTCCATCACGCAAACCATGCAATCCCATCCATTGGCTGGAATTTTACCGCCTCGCCCGCCCCAGAATTGGGGCCGGCAAGGCTCGCAGAACAGAATTCTCTGTTGGCCTCGGGCGAGATTTTACGAGCCTCACTCGAGCGAGATGGTAAAATCCCACCCATTGACTTGGAAAAGCAGCCAGCATAATCAAGGACCCCACGCACCCCAGGCGCTAACTCTTCCACCTTCTTCTGTCGGGAAAAAGATTCAAAAGTCTGAGATCGTGTACCAGCCAACTCAAGAACAGCTTCTTCCCTGCTGCCATCAGACTTCTGAATGGTCCTATCATATATTAAGTTGATCTTTCTCTTCACCCTACCTGTAATGACAACACTATATTAAGCACCCTCTCCTTTCCTTCTCCCTATGTACTCTATGAACAGTATGTTTTGCCTGTTTAGTACACAAGGAACAATACTGTTCATTGTGTCCCAGCACATGTGACAGTAATAAATCAAATCAAATCACTTGCCAACAGTGGCCACGTCCCATGAATCAATAACTAAAACCTTTAAAGAGATTTAACTTCTTGCAACTCTGCCCCTATTTACAACTAGAATAAGCTTTACCTCATCCACATTCAGCCATCAACAGCGACACATGAAGTGGTGGCCACACTCTTGTAGTAACTCTGGACAAGTGATTACTTTCTCTGAGCAAAACAAAGTTGAAATAGGGAAAAGCATCAAAACTACAACGATTGATTGATCAAGAGAATTCTGAGGTTGCGTTTATGAGTTAGCGCTGGCGTTTAAGTTTAAGTTTATTTATTGGTGTCACAAGTAGGCTGAAATTAACACTGCAAAGAAGTTGCTGTGAAAATCCCTCAGTTGTCACACTCCGGTGTTTGTTTGGGTACACTGAGGGAGAATTTAGCATGGGCAATGCACCTAACCAGCTCGTCTTTCGGACTGTGGGAGGAAACCGGAGCACCCGGAGGAAACCCCCGCAGGCACGGGAAAAATATGCAGACGCCACGCAGACAGTGACCCAAGCCGGGAATTGAACACAGGTCCCTGAGGCCGTGAGGCAGCAGTGCTAACCACTGGAGGATAGCACTCTGTGTTTTTGGGAGCCCCTGCTGAGGGAGTGGTTTTCAGAGGTCAGTGTGCCTCGCACCAGTTTCTGTAAATTGGTTTACGAGCTGACAGCAGTTAGATGACATGCTGAATCGCTTCTTGGTGGAAAAGGAACTCAGGTGGAGTGTGATAAATCTTGTTTTATTCGACCACCCAAAGCTAACTTCACCACTAGGCATACCCAATAGAAACAGAGAATTTCCCCAATGAAGTGTGTGTAAGGACTCATTATTTAATCTTAATCTTTCTAACCTGCGTTGGCTTTCAAGTATTCTATCGCGTAAGGTCGCTCCAGACCAAGCAAGACATCGAGTTCTCTCTGATGTGTTTTTCACATTTTTAAAATTTCTCTGGGAGAGAACATAACGGATACATTATAAATATTTCATTTAATCAACTACAGCTGTAGTTATTATGGCTCATTAGTCACAAAGTAATTGTTCCCGGAGCTTTTGCGTACAATGTAAAATAATCACTTTGCTAATCCACTACTTAATGCAAATTAGCATTGCTATATAATATATGAATAATAAATATTGTCAGTCTGGAGTAGAGAATTTAAAGCTGCAGCAATTGTGTAAGACTGGCCCAAAAGGGTGATAGCGACCTGGTTGGAGAATGAAAGCATTCTGTTTGGAATTATGGCAGTGCCTGTTTCCTATCCCTGGGACAGATTCTGACTGAAATTCTTATTGCAATTTTAGACACAAGCTGCTATTCCTTCCAAACAAACGGGTAACCTCACTTAATCTCTGCAACCCTGGTCGATGAAGCCTCTATGTGAGGCCCATAACTGAGCAGAACACAGAAATAATGTTGCACTAGATATTCATCACGTAGGTGCTTTGCATTCGCCAACCACCAAAAGGACATGCAAGCTTTGGAGAGAGCAAAGAAGGTTTACCAGGATGTTGCCTGGTATGAGAAGAGATTGAATAAACTCAGATTGTTTTCACTGGAAAGACGGAGGCTAAGGGGTGACCTGATTGAAGTCCACAAAATTATGAGGGATAGATAGGGTGCATAGTCAGAGGATTTTTCCCAGGGTGGAAGGGCTGATTACAAGAGGACACAGGTTCAAGGTGAGAGGTGGTAAGTTTAGGAGAGACGTGCAGGGAACGTTTTTCACACAGAGGGTGGTGGGTGCCTGGAACGCATTGCCAGTGGATGTGGTGGAAGCAGACATGTTAGCTGAAGGTGTACCTTGATAGACGCATGAACGGGAGGTGATCAGAGGGATAGAAACCACATATCGGCGCAGGCTTGGTGAGCCGAAGGGCTGTTCCTGTGCTGTATTGTTCTTTGTCCTTTGAATCCTCAGAGGATTTAGACCATTCGTGCAGATGGAAAAAGGGCGCATGACAACATAGAAGGAATCCACAACCATAGATCATCTACTGCGCACTGTATAATATGATAGTTGTGAAGAAAGGTGGTATTACTTTGGAGGTTTATTGTGTTATTCTGTGAAGCAGGACTGTTTGTCTTGTGTGCGTGACTAATTTAATGAAACTGATGACAATCGGACTTCAAGGTTGAGGATATCAAAGGGGTTTAAGGTGTGAAAGCCATTGAAGTAAATATCGCCAAGCCAAATTTTCTACAAGTCATGGGTAGAAATTTGCATTAGGAGATAAAGAATGTTTGTTGCATTCAATCGTTAAATTTCAAAGGAAAATAAAAAGGGGTTTGCAGCTGGGAAAAGTTTATGAAAAATACAACATAGTTGAAATATGACATAATTAAAATTTGCATTAGGAGATAAAGAAGGTTGTTATGTTCAGTTGTTAAATTACAAAGGGAAATAAAATGGGGTTTACAACTTGGAAAGTTTCATCAATAAATGAGGCAATGCTATAAAATGTTATTTTCACCAAAAGTGGAGGCATTGGGAAAACATAAGGACATTTATATTCTGGGAAAGGTAAGTTTCACAGAAGGATAAGGACAATGGAATAAAGATGAAAGAGGGAAAAAATACTCAAGGAGAGATATGAGAGCTGTGTGAGGTGTGGCTATGGAAGATCAGCCATGAACATATTGAATGGTGGAGCAGGCTCGAAGGGCTGGATGGCCGACTTTATGTTTCTATGTCTTTGTTTCTATGTAAAACCTCCTGGAACGTTGCTCTGTGCTGGGAACAGAGAAAAAGTGGAATAGTCTTCAGCCAGCCCAAAAAGGTATTTTTCATAAAGCAGGATTTTGTTAAAAATGTATTCCACAGCAGAATGGAAGGTTTTACATTGTGATAATGTTAGTGGAATTGTAAATGTTAAATATAAAGGATCGTTTTCTGAATAGGGTGTTTATTTTGAGGGCATGATCTGTAAGACTAATTTAACTGTGTAAGTTTTCTATTCTTTTGTTAACAAATATTTAATTTAATATTTAATATCCCCAAAAATACTATGGGAATATGTGGCTTCTGACTTTAATATACATATCTTCTCGTGGTCAAAATACAAAAAGGCATTCCATCGGGGCCACTCAGCTCATTATAGTCTTCGTTCAAACATAGACTAAAGAGTTGAATTCCAGAGGTGAGGTGAGAGTGAATGCCCTTGACATCAAGGCAGCATTTGACTGAGTATGACATCATGGAGCCCTGGCAAAACTGAAGTCAATGGGAGCAAAACTCTCCACTGGTTAGAGTCATACCTGGCACAAAGGAAGATGGTTGTGGTGGTTGAAGGTCAATCTTCTCAGCTCCAGGACATCTCTGCAGGAGTTCCTCAAGGTAGTGTCCTAGGCCCAACCATCTTCAGCTGCTTCATCAATGCCCTTCCCTCCATCATAAGGTCAGAAGTGGTGATGTTCGCTGAGGATTGCGCAATGTCCAGTATCAATCACAATTTCTCAGAGACTGAAGCAGTCCATATCCATACGCATCAAGACCTGGACAATATTCAGGCTTGGGCTGTCAAGTGGCAGGCAACATGCATGCCACACAAGTGTCAGGCAATGACCACCTCCAACAAGTGGGAACCTAACCTCTCAGTGACTTGGAAATATGTTGTCGTTCCTTTACCGTCACTGGGTCAAAATCATGGGACTCCTTTCCTGCAGCACTGTGGGTGCGTCTACACTACATGGACTGCAGTGATTCAAGAAGCCAGCTCACTACAGCCTCGTCAAAAAAAATTAGAGTTGGGCAATAAATGCTGGCCTAGCCAGCGATGCCCACATCCCATGAACAGAGAAAATCCATCAAGAATTTAAATTGTCTTTCTGCAGAATCCATAAAAATCACCAAACACAGCCTGAAACCATCCAGTGCATCAACCTACAGGATACTATTAGACACATTTAAACAATTTAACCGATCCTCCCTCCTTGCAACCTTTTTTCGTTTGTGTTTGGGAGTCACTTGGGTGCATGTGTGAGTTGGAGCATTCTTATTTTATCTATCAGGTGTGAAGGGCAATAAAAACAATTTCCTTTTAAAACTTAGTGCGTGTCTTTTACAGTCATAGCACTTAAACAGTTTAAAAACTCAATAGATCCTCTTCACACCTAGTCTACCAAGACCTGCAGTGCAGGGTCAGGAATCCTTGGTGTGCAGCTACTGTTCATTCCTGTGCAGCACCATTGCAAATGATCTCAGCACCTCCAGCAGTCATGATGCACCTTCTCATTATGAGGTGCTGGCTAGCTTTAGCACTAGCAAGTAACAACATTGCACAGTAACAATAGCAGCACAGTTAGAATCATAGAATCCCTACAGTACAGAAGGAGACTATTCGGCCCATCGAGTCTGTACCAACCACAATCCTGCCCAGGCCCTATTCCCGTAACCCCATGCATTTACCCTGCTAATCCATCTGAAACTAGGGTTAATTTAGCGTGGCAAATCAACCTAACCCGCACATCTTTGGATTGTGAGAGGAAATCGGAGCACCCGGAGGAAACCCATGCAGACACGGGGAGAACGTGCAAACTCAACACAGTGAGTGATCCAACGCAGGAATTGAACCTGGGTCCCTGGTGCTGTGAGGCAACAGTGCTAACCACTATGCTGCCATACCGTCCACAGTTAGCACTGACTGAACTCAGAAACCATCTTACTAAACAGGTAGCATGGAGATTGTGTGCGGCCTGCATGAACATGAACAGGGGTAGGCTATTCACACATTGCAATTCCCCACACCCATTTCCAGGGGCTAACCAGTTCCACACAAAATGCATCTATGCAGCACATCCCAAAACGCTTTACAGCCAATGAGGTGTATTTGAATTGTTGTCACTGCTTTATCTATGAAAATACAGGAGCCAATTTGTGTACACCAAGCACAAGATATGATCAGGTAATTTGTTTTTTAGTGATGTTAGTTGAGGGATTAGCCAGGGCACCAGGGAAAATTCTGTTTTTCCTGAAAATGATGCGCTGGGATCTTATCCGTCCATGAGAGAGGGCAGACAGGGCGACAGTAACTAGGTTGTTCCTCTGATCCATTGGGGAACTCTTCCAGCTCATTCCACTTGGGTAAGCCTCACTTTAAATGTGTGTTACAGACGCACAGAATGAGGGAACTTGAAAGCTGAATACTTTGACACAAAGTATTTTAACAAGCTATTGCTAAATTGCTAACAGAATCTCCTGACACCTATTTCAAACAGGGAGGACTTGGGGGGGCAAGTGCAAAGATTGGGCGAACATTTAACTTATGCACAAACCACACGTTCCTCCACATTAAAACTTAAGCTGCCTTTGAGGTAAATACAACAAGGAGTCAGTCCCAGGATTGGCCACTTTTATGATCAGCATGCATCGAATGTAAGGAGCAGCTTCCCAGAGGATAGCTTGCGGACTAAACTCCATTTCAGAGATGGGACACCGAAACCTCCTTTGCCCAACTTCTTGGCTGAATGAAAAAATGCTGAAAGCCCCGCAGTGAAGGATCGTGACGGCAAAGGAGCTGGTGGGGTTTTATAAAGCAGACAGCCTCATGAGATGTTTTGGAAGTTAAACTACAGAAAGCCTCCCAGCTTCCCAGTGGAAATGCCAATCCACTAAATGTAATGAAATATGAATCATCTTTATTTTGCTTCATTCTGCATACATTTTCAATTTCTCTTTCTTTTTATTTTCTCAGCTTCCACACATGAGCCATAAGAGCAATTGTCAGGATTAGCCCACTGCCCCATGATAAATATTTATTTCCAAAAGCTCAAACACAGAGAGGTTCTGAGGAAAAGAGCCTCGTGCTTTGGATCATTTCTGTTTTGCATTCTTAGTGGATCATTTTCACTTGACATTACATCGAAAGAGACCATTCAGTAGGTGGCACAGTGGTTAGCACTGCTGCCAAACAGCGCCAGGGACCCGGGTTTGATTCCCCACTTGGGTTACTGTCTGTTCGGAGTCTCCCCATATCTGCGTGGGTTTCCTTCGGGTGCTCCGGTTTCCTCCATAATCCAAAAGACATGCTGGTTGGGTGCATTGGCCATGCTAAATTCTCCCTCAGTGTACCCGAACAGGCATCGGAGGGTGGCGACTAGGGGATTTTCACAGTAACTTCATTGCAGTGTTAAGGTAAGCCTACTTGTGACACTAGTAAATAAACTAAAACTGTTGGTGTTTGTACTCCACCATAACCTCCTTATACCTCACTTTGTGTAACCCACCTTGCACTGCTTTCTATTTCTTTAACCCTCTTGTGTTTGTCCAGCTTTGCCTTAAATGCACCCACGCCATTCGCCTCCGCCATTCAATGTGGTGCAAATTCCACATTCCGCGCAGAGGTGTTTGCTTTCACAAGCCTTCCAGTTCCCAGGTTCTCCCCATCTCTGTCGCAATGATGCATGTCCAATGGGCCATTGTCAGAATGCCTATTGAAATTGCCTGATCAATCTCAATAAGTACCCTGGGCAGTGGACCATTGGAAATGCATTCACTGCAGGAAAAGACAATGATGGGAAAAGTACATTTTGGTCAGTATCTCATTTAATTTACAATTGTGTTGCTTCGCGGATAGGTAGCTGGAGATTGATGGAGTTCATGATGTTTTCATTTCCATTTCCTGCGATCAGTATTCACCCGATGCTCTCTGATCAATGGGTTTCTCCATTATGGAAATTACTTGATAAAATGGGAAGATTCAGGGAGCAATTTTCAGCAGGGCATTCAGCCCCAACCAGGTGGGCAAGTTGGGGTCTTGGGTTAAAGTGCTGGTTTAGCCCATATTGAATGTGCCGCTTTGGTAAAGGTGTTGAAAGGTAGGCTGAGAGCAGCCACACAGAGGCTTCTTAAACAGCTGATTACCATAGAAATGCCCAAGAGCGCACATGAATCGGCTGCATGGTGTTTTGATGGCTAGCACTTCAACTAATGCCAACTCCTACCAGCTGTTTGGGGGTTTGATGTCACTCTCAAGCACCACTTAAAAATTATACTCACCATTTCATGGTCATTGACATGGCAGCTGTGGAGAACCCCTCTGAAACCCTTCTGGGAGACTTTCTAGGACACTTTGTCAAGACTTCACCAACTCTTTGGCTAAATTTATTCCAGAACTCTCTGAGGACTTTAAACAAAAAGATTAAGAATGGGATTTTCCAGGCTCCAATGTGGTGGGATCCATCGCGGTGGAAGCAATGGGTTAGTCAATGCTCCATTGACACTCAGTGGGACAAATGGTGGGTGGGGTAGGAAAATTCTGCTCTAGGGCTGTGCTACTGATTGGACATAATATACACCAGAAGAAAGGGAGTGTTCAGGTTTCCTTGGACGAGGAATGGGAAGGAGACATGAGGCCAGACACATCAGTCCAAGCTGCTGCCTTAGGACAGGAGGGCGAGTGGTGTACCTCCCTCCTGTTTTTATGGACATCTCTTCTTCTCTGGACTTCCCCCACAAGGAGATTCAGTGAAGCATCTGAGGGCTCCGTACCCTCCTCTTGGTTCCTCAGCCATCCTGCAGTATGCCTCTGGTCCAGTAAAAGCATTCCATCGCCGAAAGTTTGCTGCCATGCATGCCGTTTTACTTGGCATTCCATGGAAAGAGGGATTCAACTGCTCTGTGCTGATGCTTGTACTCTACGAGAACCTCCTTCCACCTCACTTTGTGTAACCCAATCTGCACTGCCCGCGGGTTTCCCAGCGACGAGGGGTGCGTTCAACCCCGTTGACAGCGGCAGAACAGTAAAATCCCACTGCCCGTGAGTGGTGTGCTGCCTCCCACCAGTGCCAACCACGCTATGGAGAGGCAGGAAAATCGCACCCCAAGTCCTCAATGGAAGTGATGTGAGGAAACTATCTAAACCACTCCACAAAACCTGCAATTGATCAGCGATTGTATCCTAGAGGTGCAGGTTTAGCCACTTTGGGCAACTTCAACTTATAGTAAGCAGCAATTAGGACCAAAATTATTAGCTAAATCCAGACTTTGAATCAGACATATTTTATTCCTATTTAACACCTATTTTCAGCCTCTGACATGCTTCTTGGGGATAACTTAATGAGCAGACTTCAATTGAAGTTGAATAATTCTGTCTTCGCTTTAGGACTTTGACTTCAATAAAATAGATTGTGATCTAAAGGTGCAGAGTAAGGGTTAGATAACCCAGAGAGCCAATCAGGGAGCAGGGTGGGGGATCACCCAGGTGAGCTTGTGTTACTGTTCCAGAACCTTCTCGGGAGCTGACTGCAGTCATGAGGCTGTAAGTCTCTGTATGGCCTTTACATCACGGGACCAGAAATTTCCAGCTGAGGTCACCGGGCCTTTGGCTGATCCATCAGAATTTCCCTTCCACCCATGGCGACTCCCACAATCAGCGGGACTGGAAAATCCAGGCAGCATAGTTTTAGAATTTTTTTTAAACTCCTGAGTGCCTTAATTGTCAGGAACAGGAAAGAGCCAGGTTTTCGTAAGTTTTAAAATAAAGATAAATACTTATTGTTCATCACCAGAATATTCACAATGACCAAGGTTCACACATACACATGCACTCATATTGCAATGACAAAAGTAGCATGTGTTTATGTTTTAGGATTTCAAGAATTCTTTGTTACATTTGCCTTTCCCCGGAGTGAAGACATAAAATAATATAGGCCTGTAATCCTTCTAGTCCACTGAAGGAAAGCTCTGTTAGTTTCGAAGGATGAATTTGCTGTTGTTTTATGGTCATGGGAGCAGATTTCTGTTATTATACTCCAGTCAAGGTGCATGGTTCCTCGGGAAGAAAGGTCAAGGCCAACTTGAGTCTCTTCCTGCATGTGGCTCAAGAGCAGGTGTTCTTAGGCAGGGTCTCTTCCCTTCATTAGTGGCACGGTAGCACAGTGGTTAGCATTGCTGCCTCACAGTGCCAGGGACCCAGGTTCGATCCCCAGCTTGGATCACTGTCTGTGCGGAGTCTGCACATTCTCCTTGTGTCTGCATGCGTTTCCTCCGGGTGCTCCAGTTTCCTCCAAAAGACGTGCTGGTTAGGTGCATTGGCCATGCTAAATTCTTCCTCAGTGTACCCGAACAGGTGCCAGAGTGTGGCGATTAGGAGATTTTCACAGTAACTTCATTGCAGTGTTAATGTAAGCACACTTGTGACACTAATAAACTTTACTTTAGCCTGGATGTTCCTGCCTCTCTCACCAGATTGTGCCTCATTAAAACCCTTATCAGAAACCGTTAGTCTCTATCATGTGACCAGAGCATCTCTATACACATTCCTCACACTTAGTTTCTGATGCTTAGTCCATTGTCAGACAATGGAGTCCAGATATCATGTTTCCACATATCTTATTGATAATATAGAGCTTTTCACATCCATTGTTTCTGGATTTCAAGGTTGGAGTTGAAGAGGCTTCAACAGTATTGTGATCTCAGTCTTTTTAATTAGTTGTAGAAATGTAGCCATTATCATAGGAGAGGTCATTTGCATTTTAATGACTTTGTCAAAACTTGTCCTGACAAGTTTTTACAGTTCCATGTGTACTGGCAAGGAGAGTGGTCGCCTGACCTCTGAACTCCATTTTGTTACAGGAAGGTGTCCATTTCGGGTTTGTACTTCATTAGTTCATATTTCTAGTCTGTACGTTCATGTTGTGTGAAAGTAGATAGAGAAACCTGTTCCTGTTGGCAGAAGGGCCAAAAACTAGAGGACACCAATTTAAGATGATTGGCAAGAGAATCAATGGTAACATTAGGAAAACCATTTCACACAGTGAGTGGTTAGGATCTGGAATGCACTGCCTGAAAATGTGGTGGAGGCAGATTCAATCAAGACTTTCAAAATGGAATTGGATAAATATCTGAAGAAATGTTGAGGCAACACGGTGGCACAGTGGTTAGCACTGCTGTCTCACAGCTCCAGGGACCTGAGTTCAATTCCCGGCTTGGGTCATTGTCTGGGTGGAGTTTACGCATTCTCCCTGTGTCTTGCTTGGGTTTCCTCCCACAGTCCAATAGAGTGTGGGTTAGGTAGATTGCCCATGCTAAATTGCCCCTTAGTGTCAGGTGGACTAGCTAGGGAAAATGCATGGGGTTATAGGGATAGGGCCTGGGTGGGATTGTGACCAGTGCAGACTTGATGGGCCGAGTGGCCTCCTTCTGCATTGTAGGATTCTATGATTTTATGATAAACGCAGGGGGGGAAATGGGGAAAGGGCAGGGGGATTGGGACAAGTTAAATTGTTCTTGCAGAGTGCTGACATAGAGTTGATGGGCTGAATGGTTCCCTTTGCTGTAACTATTCTATGGTTCCGTCATTCTATTGGTTTGTACAAACATTTTTATTTATTCACCATTTGGATTTTCATGGATAATGGACATTCCCAGAGGATTTTGCCTGGAGCAGGAGTATGGAAATAATGGTAAGGAGAATAACCTACACCCAAGCCCAAGCCAGAGTTAACTCCAGTTCAGTTACCATCTGCATCTGGTGCTGGACATTAAATTATCAACTAGCAGCCTCGTATCTGGGAAAAAAGGGCCATCTGGAGATCTCTGTTCGACATACGCTTTCTGTTTTATGTTGATAGTTCAAAACTTCATTATCTCAACTCAAATAACTACATTCAACAATTCGACATCTGTTGTTCTCTGTTTTGAACGCTACTTTTACCAGAATTACGTGTCCCTATTGTTCTTCTGGGACATAAACACATTCGCAAACCGATAGCTCTACAGGAGAAGGCCAAAGTCCAGGCAGCCCGTGGTGTTCAGCGATCAACAACAAGAACGATTCTGGGGCATCTTCTATTTTGAACTTAAAAAGTGGCAATTATTTTACAGAACCACATCATAAACCTTCAGAGTGACACAGTGGCACAGTGGTTAGCACTGCTGCCTCACAGCGCCAGGGACCTGGGTTCAATTCTCGGCTTGGGTCACTGTCTGTGTGGAGTTTACACGTTCTCCCTGTGTCTGTGTGGGTTTCCTCCAGGTGCTCCGGTTTCCTCCCACAGTCCGAAAGACATGCTGGTTAGGTGCATTGGCCATGCTAAATTCTCCCTCAGTGTACCCGAACAGGCTCCGGAGTGTGGCGACTAGGGGGATTTTCACAGTAACTTCATTGCAGTGTTAAGGTAAGCCTACTTGTGACAATAATAAATAAACTTCAGAACAAATTTGGGAATTGCTATGTAGCTGGTGCATCCTGAGGCATATTTACTTAAAATGCTGACTCTTGTATTTACTGAGGTGGCTTTCAGAGCGGATGGGAGGTGTAACTCCGGGCTCTGGATCCTGGCTTCACTGCACACTGTGCATTTTCAATATTATACCATGTATCACTTATTTCAAGGTGGGGCTGGGGGGTGGCTTATGATTTCCAGTACCCAATCTTTGATCTCACGGGTAAGTGGGAGGTGCAATCCAGGTTGAAATCTTGGGTTTCAGGTGTAGAAGAGTCTATTGGCAGGCAGAGAAGATGATAAGTTTCAGGGGGCTGAGGGGGAAACACACCTGCTCCTCTTGGTCCACAAGCAGTGCTGTAAAAGGTACCCTCTCCCTGAAGCAGTCTTCACGCCTCTTTATCTGGACCAGGCGGCAATAGGCTGAAAAATGTGTCAAGTTTGAGGACACTGATTACCGGCTGCACAATTCCACTTCCATTAAAACCAGAGAATTGAGCAAGCTGGAGATTGACTCAAATTTGACCTTATCAAGCCAAACTACAATTTGGGATTAAAATTTCCTCCCATATTCCATTCACAATTGATCACATACTTTTCTTCACACACTCTCCACGCACAGACAATGAAGCAATCTGTGCATGAAGCAAGACCTGGGCAGCATTCACATGTTGGCTGATGTGTGGTGTGAATGTTAGGTATCAAGCAACAACCATCTCCAACAGGAGAGAGCACCTTGCCCCCTTTGATGTAATATGGTATTACTGTCACCGAATCCCCCACCATCAACATGCTGAGGGTCACCATTGAACAGAAACTTAACTCACCTGCCACAACTACTGTAGGTCAGCGGCTGAGAATTCTGCAGAGAGTAACTCACCTCCTGACTCCTCAAACCCTGTCTGCCATCTTCAAGACACTAGTCAGGAGTATGATGGAATACTCTCCACTTACCTGGATGAGTGCAGCTCCAACAACACTCAAACAGCTCGACACCATTGAGGACAAAGTAGGTCACTTGATTGGCACCCCTTAAACATTCACTCTCTCCTCCAGTGGTACACAGTGGCAGCAGAGTGTACCATCTACAAGATGCACTGCGGCAACTCACCAAAGCTTCTTCGACAGCACCTTTCAAATGCCCACCTTCTACCATGTGGAACAACAAGGGCAGCAGACATGGGGACAGCAACTTCTGCAAGTTCCTCTCCAGGTTACCCACCAACTTGGGAATTGGGAATATATCACTGTTCTTTCCTCGTCACTGGGTCAAAATACTGGCACAATGGTGTGCATGTACCTTCACCACACTAATTGCAGTGGTTCAAGAAAGTGTCTCACCACCACATCCTCAAGGGCAACTAGGACTAGGCAATAAGAACATAAGAATATAAGAAATAGGAGCAGGAGTAGGCCATCTAGCCCCTCGAGCCTGCCCCGCCATTCAATAAGATCATGGCTGATCTTATATAAACACTAGCCTGACCTGCAATGTCTATATCCTTGACTGAATTAATAAAAATACTTGGCTCTCACATTTTCCAGTATATTCTTTTTCCTGATGCTCATTAGAAATACTCACAAAGTCCTTCTCTCGCTCCTGTCTGGTAAACTCACAACCTATCCACAATCTCTCTTGCTTATTGTCTCACACACACACATACTCTCACTCATACTTTAGCGCATCCGAAATTCCAAGAAAATCCAGGCAATGCCCTTTCTTCCACACTTACCCTCCACCACTCACATATTCTCTCAGACACTCAATCCTTCTGTCAAATACTTCCCAGACACTCACAAACCTTCCTGTATATAGAATCATAGAATCTACAGCACTGAAACAGGCCCTTCGGCCCAAACTGGTCCATGCTGACCAAAAGCCCATCTAAGCTAACCCCATTTGCCTGCATTTGGTCCCCCATATCCCCTTAAACCTTTCCTATCCATGTATCTGTCCAAAAGCCTTTTAAATATTGTCAATGTCCCTGCCTCAACCACTCTTTCCGGCAGCTCAATCCACGTACGTACCACCCTCTGTGTAAAAAAGTTGCTCCTCAGGTTCCCATTAATTCTTTCCCCTCTTAACTTAAATCCATGCCCTCTAGTTCTCGATTCTCCAACCCTGGGAAAAAGACTGAGTGTTTTCACCCAATCCATGCCTTTCATGATCCTATACACCTATATAAGATCACCCCTCAGTCTCCTACACTCCAAAGAAAAAAGTCCTAGCTTGTCCAATCTCACCCTATAACTCAGTCCCTTGAGTTCTGGTAACATCCTTGTAAATCTCTTCTGCACTCTCTCCAGTTTAATAACATCTTTCCTATAGCAAGGCAACCAAAACTGAACACAATACTCCAGGTGCAGCCTCAGCAACGTCCCGTACAACTGCAACATGGCTTCCCAACTTCTATACTCAGTGCTCTGACTGATGAAGGCCAGCATGCCAAAAACCTTCTTCACTGCCCAATCTACATACTCCACCCCCCACCCCAAACTCAAATTCTTTCCCTCCCCACACACTCACAATGTTTCTCACATACTCACTCGTACACTGGCAAACTCAGACTGCTGCCATTCCAGGGCACACAGCAGCCCCATCCCTCTGATCCCCAACATATGTCTGGAAATGATGTGGTACCACCTGGGAAGGCCTCTCAGCCTGAGGCACTGCACTGAGGGACGTCACAGAGGCAATTAATCTTTTTCCCTCTTATAGAGAAACACAGACAGCGTTAGTACAAGGGATTGCACGGATTGCAGGCTTCCCTATGACGCAGGGTACCCGCATGTGTCTCCTAACACATACAAGAATAAGAGATTCACTCTTGTGCAGCCTCTCAGTGTCCATCTTCCAGGTGCCTTTGTCTCCACGCAGTGCAGGGCCTCATGGAGCACCAACCTGCTCTCAGGATGACAGTATTACTCCTCATTCTCCTGCCACTCAACTAATACCTTTGTGTTAGCCTAGGCCAGACAGCTGCAAACCCCAGGCTGAGATAGTGCGGGCCCAATCTCGGCTTTGTAAGCCCAGAGCTCCTTGAGGCCATCTTTTTTTTAATTTGTTCATGAGATGTGGGTGCCATGGGCAAGCCAGCATTTGACGCCCATCCCTAATTGCCCATGAACTGAGTGTTTGCTCGGGCCATTTTGGAGGGCAAGTAAGCATTGTTGTGAGTCTGGAGTCACATGTAGACCAGGTAAAGATGACAGATTCCCTTCCCTAAAGAATCACAGAATCATAGAATTCATATAGTGCAGAAGGAGGCCATTTGGCCCATCAAGCATGCACTGACAACAATCCATCCAGGCCCTGTCCCTGGGACCCCTTGTATTTACCCTGCCAAGAGCAGCACGGTGGCACAGTGGTTAGCACTGCCAACTAATCAGTGTCCCAAAATGTGCAGGTTTGTTGGATTAACCATGGGAAATGTGTGGGATTACGGGGATAAGGTGAGGGTCTGGGTAAGATACTCTGTCAGAGAGTTGGTGCAGGCTCGAAAGGTCGAATAGCCTCTTCAGCATTGTAAGGATTCTATGATTCTATGATGTTAGTGTTGAAGGGCATTCAAGATTATCTCAGTGCCTTTAATCAGAGCTGGACAGCATGTAAATCTTGAGACGATCAAGCAGTAATCAGATGCCAGATTTGATTAATTATTGGGGATTAATCAATTAGAGTACCACAAACCGTCCAGAATAACCCATTAAATAACAGCTCTCTAACCGCCTCTTGTAGGTATTTTTTATGTCAGGAAATTGAAGAGGGAAGTTATGAAACGGATATTGTTGATTATAGGTTTATGAGGATTTTAAAAATAATTTGCGACAGAATGGACAATATGTTAATGAGTATGAAGTAGTATGTGGTGTTATAGTGGAAGACAGATTGACGAGATTATAATGGGGCAAGACTATTATTGGAGATTAACGGAGTATGTGGTATATTAAGGTAAGTGGGCTATTTCACTCATAGGCACGGACTGGAAGTACGGCTACACAGTGGCAGCGTCAGTAACTACAGCTGTGTTAAAATCGGGAATCGGTCAGAACGGAAAGGCAAAAGAGTCACTCTATTTTCGCTGCTGCAGCAGATGGTTCCCACCAATCAGGGGTGTTTTTGCTATTTTTTGTGGGGATGTGCGTGTCACTGGCTGGACCAGCATCTATTTCCCATCCCTAATTGTCCTTGGCTGGCTAGGCCATTTCAGAGGGCATTTGAGAGCCAACAGCATTGCTGCGGATCTGGTGTCACATGTAGGCCAGACCGGGTAAGATTTCCTTCCCTAAAGGGGCATTAGTGAAGGAGGTTCACTCATCAACAATGATTCCCTGGTCATCCTTAGACTTTTTTTAAATTCCAGATTTTTATGGAATTTAAATTTCACATCTGCCCCCGGTGGGATTTGAACCCTGGGTCTCTGGATTATTAGCCCAGTGACAATATCAATACACCACCAGCCCTAAATCTGAGCTTTGGACGATTCTATGAGAAACCATTAAACATCAGGGCCACGCAATGATTTGCAGATGGGCATTTTGTAAACGAAAGGAATGGAACCCTCCAGTAAGACAACAGAAGAATGTGACACAAATGTACAAAAGTTTTGTACAATGGAGGGTGATTGAATCTGTGGAACGCATTGCCACAGAGGGCTGTGGAGGCCAGGTCATTGAGTGTTTTTAAGACAGAGATAGATCCGTTCTTGATCAATAAGGGGATCAAGGGTTACGGGGAGAAGGCAGGAGAATGGGGATGAGAAAAATATCAGCCATGATTGAATGGCGGAGCAGACTCGATGGGCCAAATGGCCTCATTCTGCTCCTATATCTTATGGTCTTATGGCATCATATCACTCGAATTCCATTCGCATGTTTAGTTTCTGAGATATTTTTATTTTCGAAATGTATCCAATTCTTCTTATTTCTATGGCTAAAATGTCGCTTCGATTTTTTCTGTGGTAATAACAGCTGCTGTTTGCTATGACTTAATTTAAATAACATTGCTTGTTGTTGGTATTGTACGTTTGTTTTAATGTCAGCGTAGTGGCAGATTGAAATTAATTGCCCTTCGCTTATGAAATACAAATTATGTAATTATTTAATGGTGGAATTTGACATTACTGACTAAATAGCTTGGCTCTGAAAAATGGGGCATGATGCGACAGAGGTTCCATCGGAATTACATCCAACAGAGATTGCAGGGTCTGTGAGAGGGCATCTTTGAGTGCATTTAAGACGGAGATAGATAGGTTCCCGGTTGGTAAGAGATCAAAGGTTACGGGGGAAAAGCAGGAGAATGGGGTTGAGAAACTTATCAGCCATGATTGAATGGTGGAGCAGACACCATGGGCTGAAAGGCCTAATTCTGCTCCTATATTTTATGGTTTAACGGTCTTGTTTAGACCAAGTTGGCAAGCGCAGGCACCACTGCAGGCACAGCTCAAATGCCCATGAAGCTGGAAGATCCAACGTGGGGCCAATGAGGTAGAAGGGGATCTCAAGTCTCCCTCCAACACCATGCCCACCACACCCCAGCTCTCACTTGGAACCCAGCCATCGCCCACGAAATCCTGTGTAAAGAGGTTGACCAAGACGTTTATTTGAGGTTGCTTGTAATGGGCGCAACCTTAAGTGTTTTTGAAATGGTTTTTTGCAAGTCCCAACCATTTTCTGGGTCCCGACCCACACCAGCTGGCAATGTACCCCCCCTGCAAGATCTCCCTTGTGACAGCCAATTAGGAGGTTGTACCCACCCCCCCCCCCGCCCCCCCCACACTCCCCCGAACAAATCAGCATCCAATTAATAATGGCAGATGGGTTCCTGAAATTGCAGAGCCAATCAGAGGTAGTCAGACCAGCGGGTGGGTCAGGGGGTAATTGGTGGGTCAATGGGGGCGTGTAGGGCATGGGGGGGGGGGTTGCTGTGGAGTCAGGGGTCAGTGTGAATATTTGGAAATGGGTCAATTCTATAGTTACCCCGGGGGTTAGAAGAGCATATTGCTGTCTAAATAGTTCCTGGGTAATTTTCCATGAAAACTATCTAAAAGCTGTGACTCAACATCAGAACCTGGGAAGGACAGCAACCCCAACTATTCCCCACACCTCTTCTCCACCGCTCCTCTCCCCCACCTCCTGCAACCCCCCAGTGGGGATGGGAGCTGCCACTGTAGGAGGGTGGCTGCAAGGGTGCCGCCATCTTGAGGTGGCATCTGAAGAAGTTTTTCCTTTTTAAAAAAGAAACTGTGACTGCCAGACCTCCATTCTGGAAAGGGAATCCACCAACAGAGTATAACCAACAGCCACAGCTCTAGCCCACAGTCTCTCCTAGCCTGGCGTGGGAGGTCACACAGGGCCCTTAGGCCTGCCTTTCACAAGTCATCTCCAGGCACTTGCCAGGCTTGGGCCTTGGCACAAAGGTTCAATCCCAGCTTGGGTCACTGTCTGTGTCTATACGTTCTCCCCGTGTCTGTGTTTCCTCCAGGTGCTCCGATTTCCTCCCACAGTCCGAAAGATGTGCAGGTTAGGTTGATTGGCCATGCTAAATTGCCCCTTAGTGCCAGGGGGACTGGCTAGAATAAATGCATGAGGTTGCGGGGATAGGGCCTGGGTGGGATTGTGGCCAGTGCAGACTCAATGGGCCAAGTGGCCTCCTTCTGCACTGTAGGATTCTATGATTCTATGATTCAAATCCGACCAGGATAAGAATGATAGGATAATTGTCCTGTCAATCATGCTTGGAGACTGCATTGCTATAAGTGACGAGGATTGATTTCACGCACATAATTTAATTATTAGATATTCAGGGCCCTTATTATCATTTTTGTTTCGATCATGTTATTTTTCCATACTCCCAGTTTGTGGCCCATTCTTATTTCATATCTAACAGTGAAGATAATCTTTCCATTGTGTACAATTCTTGTAGCTGAGACCTTCCACAAAGCCACCATCATCATCGGATTGATAGAAATCATAGAAATCATAGAAACCCTACAGTACAGTAAGAGGCCATTCGGCCCATCGAGTCTGCACCGACCATAATCCCACCCAGGCCCTACCCCCATATCCCTACATATTTTACCCACTAATCCCTCTAATCTACGCATCCCAGGACACTAAGGGGCAATTTTAGCATGGCCAATCAACCTAACCCGCACATCTTTGGACTGTGGGAGGAAACCGGAGCACCCGGAGGAAACCCACGCAGACACGAGGAGAATGTGCAAACTCCACACAGACAGTGACCCAAGCCGGGAATCGAACCCAGGTCCCTGGAGCTGTGAAGCAGCAGTGCTAACCACTGTGCTACCGTGCCGCCCTACTGAGCTTGAATTTTTCAACTCTCCAATGGCTCTTCACATGTCTGTCCGGCTCTTTTGAAATACAGTCTCACAAAGAACTTCATCCCAGCACTGTAGCGTCAGGGTGGGTGGCTGGGAGTGGGGAGAATGGGGCGGCCGAGACAAAGCACACTCCCTTTTTACAACACCAGCTGCCTTAAGGTAAGTCTAAACACCCAGTGTGGATGGTAGAGAATGGGTGGGCGGATGAATGAGTGGACAGGGCAGTAGGATGGGTAAGTAGGTGAGATAAAAGAGTAAGTATTAGGGTGAGGAGGGTAGGATGGTAAGGGGATAGGGTGGCAGGTGGGCAAGGGGGCAAGAGGATTGTGTGGCAAATGGGTGAGGGGGCATTTGGGTAGGGTCATAGGTTAGTAGGATGAGAGGTGGGTGGGGTGGCAGATGGGTCAGGTCGCAGGTGGGTGAAGTGGGCGGGTGAGTGAGGGTTGAGGGGTATTTGGTAGGTCACTTGGGGTGGTCAGGTTGCGAGGCGGGCGGGGAGAGCACGAGTCAGTGTGAATGGTTCAGGGGGGTCAGTTCTACTATGGTGCAGGGATTAAACTAGAATTTTTCTGTCTAACATTTCCTGAGTAATTAACCAGGTAAATAATGGGAACTGACCCACATCTCAGACTCTAACCAGAATCGGAGACATTTGCCGAGGTTTCGGGGAACTTACCTATCAGAAGTCGGAACATCCAGGGCAATTCCCAAGGAAGTCAGCGCATCAGGTCATCTTTGACGTGAATCTTGGGGTGTATGTCTAGTGTCCGACCTTCCAGAAACCAGAGCATCTAGGCCAACTCCTTCTGGAACTTTCTCCACTTGTCCCATGGATGCTGCTTTCTAACAGTGGCTGAGATTGTGACAGATGAAATGTATGAATCCTGCCATGCAGCAACATACAGGGTTCAGCAGGGTTGTGGTTGTGGGCATTGTACCCAGAGGCATTGGCTTGTACAGCAAACGCAAGTTCAAATCCCACCATTGCAGCTTGAGATTTTAAATTCAGTTTAAGATAAAAATGTGGCGATAATGGGAGCAGTGAAAGTGCTAACGAGGCTCTCAGATTGTCAGAAAAACCCCAATGGCTTTATTAATGCCCCTTGGGGAGGAAACCTGCTGCCCTTACCGGACTGAGCTACACAGAGCACAGTGGCACAGTGGTTGGCGCTGCTGCCTCACAGCACCAGGGGATCCGGGTTCAATTCCGACCTCGGGTCACTGTCTGTGTGGAGTTTGCACGTTCTCCCCATGACTGTGTTGGGTTTCATCCAAGTGCTCTGGTTTCCTCCCACAGCCCAAAGATGTGCGGGTTAGGTTGATTGGCCATGCTAAATTGCCCCTTAGTGTCAGGGGGAGTAGCAGGGTAAATACATGGGGTTACAGGGATGGGGCTGAGGTGGGATTGTTGTCGCTGCAGGCTTGATAGGCCGAATGACCACTGTAGGGATACTATGACTCTACATGTAACTCCAGGCTCATGCAAGCCATTCAGCTGTATCCAAGACAACTGGCGAGGCCCAGGTCCCAAGAATGGAAATAGTGTCCACAAAAAAACATTGCAAGTGCTGCTTTTCCCCAAGTGAATCTATATTGCAAGACTAATAGACTGCACAGCAGTATCAGAAAACATCATTTATATTGCTTTGTGATGAATCAATGTTCCCACTAAGGCTTAAACTCATTAAAAATACAAATTCCCTCATAAATTAAAAAAAAATGAAATGAAATATATTGACCTGCGTCAGTTGGTGGTAATAAAACCTGGCTGATTCATGATTTACAGCAACAGACGACTAAGAGGTTTATAATATCAAACAAAATGGCAGACTGATCTTAGAAACCTCACTCTCCGAATAATAGACCGTTCAGTCCATCAACAGGAAGTATTTCGAACTCTGCTGAAGATTTCTGTGGAGAGCAGGATGACGAGAATGGCTGAGTAACAATCCTTAATGTGAAAAAACTGTATTTACTCCCTTCTGAAGCGTCCCCACTTTAAGAATCGGCTGTTCAACCCCTCCAAGCCTTAGAGACACAGCAGTTAGCATTACTGTCTCATAGCACCAGGGACCCAGTGGGACCCACTTCTGGTCTTGGTCTGGTCGTGTTTGTGTGGAGTTTCTCCAGGTGCTTCGGTTTCCTCCCAATGTCTGAAAGATGTGTGAGTTAGGTGCATTGACCATGCTAAATTGACCCTTAGAGTGGAACTTTCCTGTTCAGCTCGCCACGGGAATCGTAGCGGGCGTGGGGCGGACAATGCAAAGGTCCGTTGACCTCGGACGGGATTTTCCAGTCTTGGGGTGAGTGTGGCCAGAAAATCCCGCCCTTAGTGTCGGCGGGATTAACAGGGTAAATACATGGGGTTACGGGGATAGGGCCTGAGTGGGATTGCTGTTGGTGCAGGCTCGATGGGCCGACTGGCCTCTTTCTACACTGTAGGGATTCTATGATTCTATGAATGGCAGGCAGATTCTCTTTTAAAGGTGTATTCAGGTTGTTGGAGACGGGGACGGGTGGGGGATGCAGTCTCACAGCAGGTTAACGGCTCCCATTGGCAAAGCTATTCAGCCTCCCACGGTGCCAGGGACCCGGGTTCAATTCCCGGCTTGGATCACTGTCTATATGGAGTTTGTACATTCTCCCCACGTCTGCGTGGGTTTCCTCCAGGTGCTCTGGTTTCCTCCCACATTCTGAAAGATGTGCTGGTTAGGTGTATTGACCCGAACAGGCGCCGGACTGTGGCGACTAGGGGAATTTCACAATAACTTCATTGCAGTGTTAATGTAAGCCTTACTTGTGACTAATAAATAAACTTTAAACTTTATTCAAGGCAAGGGGTGCTGAGTGGCCATTTAATAACCTCGCATAAAAGTTAGATTGGGCAGATAAATGACAGGCAAGATTCCCACCGGCCTTTCCACAGCTGCAGCAGGTGAGAAACAGGTGGCCATGTCAACTGTCCCCACCGTTGAACATTGCAGTACAGAATTCAATCCACCAGTACATGGCAGTGCCTTTACTCCACAAGGCAGCTGCTCTCATTCTAATCCTAATCCCCTGCCTATACCCTTGAATATTCATTTTCTTGAGCAACTACCTAATTATTTTTTTAAAATATTAATAGACTTTGGTTTGTGGCAGGGAATTTCACATTTCCACGTTGGTTTATTTGCCTCCAATCTTCCCTTTCGTGCTTTTTGTGAATAAGGGAAGATGCTGGAAACACTCAGCAGGTCAGGCAGTACCTGAGGTGATGAAAATAAAGTTAGTGGGATTAATTTTGCCACGGAGGCACAGGCGGGCTTGGAGGTGGATGAGGTAACGCGAGGAAATTCAGATAGTCGCAAATCAGAATGGTTCCGTCACATTGTCCAACATTGCTCCAGACAAGTTTCCCAGGGCGGGCTAGAGTCAACAACTCACTCCATGATGGCAGACGGGCAATTACGCCAATTATTCATTCGTGGGATGTTGGGCGTCGCTGGCAATAAATGCTGGACAGCCAGCAATGTCCATGTCTCAAAAATGGATAAAAAAAACTTAGGGGGCCATTTTGAGAACATGGCAAAATTTTCCAATGGTGGGAATGGCTCCTTCCAGAGCCCGGAGGCCAATCAGCAACTTGCTGGTGGCTTCCCGGAGGTAGAGAGTGAGAGTGTCTTCTCTCACTGGTCCAATGAATGAGCCACAAGGATGAAAAGGTTGCAGTTGTAGCTCAATCTAACCCAATACAGGGAGATTTTCTGTCCACTCTGATGGCTTTAAACACTGTGGAATTTTTTTCATTTTCACTTTTCCACAGGTGTCTGCAGAAACCTCCATTCTGAGGTGCCCTCATGCATGCCTTTCTGCCTCAGCAGTCCCCATCTGTCCAATGGGGCTATCAGCCATCCAATGATGACAGCCCCTCTGATAGACTCATACGCCAAAATTCTACCTTCCCGCCCACCATGGAATCGGAGTAGGCAAGGGCCGGACAATGGAAATGTCCATTGACCTCAGGCAGGATTTTCCGGTCTCAGGTCGAGCAAGACCGTAAAATCCCACCCATGGAGTCATAGAGCAATACAGCACAAAAGGAGGTCTTTTGGCCCAATCGGTCCATGTTGACCATGGTGCTCTTCCAGCTAGTGCCAATTGCCCTCGTTTGACACCCCCCACCCCCCACCCCCCACCTCAGGAGACCACTCACCATCCTTAATTGGAAGATAAACATGGAGGCCGACCATTTAGAGCCTAGCTCACATAAAGTTGTGCCATTGGTCACCTTGACAACTACAGCATGGGACCTAGATAAGGGTCCCAACATTGGGTTCCCAATGTCCATGCCATGGCAAATTCAGCCCAATGGTTCAGGCCAATAGCCTTTCAACAAACCTGGAAGATGTTAGAGAGGAACAACTCCCAAGCAAGTACAGAACCGTAGAGAAAAGGTGGGATTGACAGGGTAGCAAAAGGGAGAGACAGAGGTCAGTGACTCAGTGGAGGGCAGGAGTGATTAAATTACTAAAGTGATGATGGCACAAAATAACAGGAGGTGATAATGGAACAATATCGAAAACAAAAGAGGAGCTGAGTGGATGTGTAAATGGTTACAGCAGACTAGCAGCAGCGGAGGAAAGTCTGGAAATCTGACAAATAAAAGCTTTCATGGCCCTGGAATGTGCTGGAAGAATTTTTCAAGTCTTCCTTCATCCTTGGTAGCATCTTAGTGTCTTATTTTGCACCTTTTCCATTGCTTTTATATCTTTCCTAGAAGGGGGTCTCTAAAACTCTAAACAATATTTTAACTGCTGTCTAATTAAGACTGAAAAGAAAATCTTTTTTGCTTTTGTATTCTTAACCTCAAAATAAAGTAAAACAAGGATTCACTTTCAATTTTTTAATGGCTTAATCTACCATTTAACAGAAAATTAATATTATTCCCAGCAAGGCAAACATGCTCTCTCCTCTCAATCTTTAATGAGTTCAATGTAAAGTTGCCAATTCTGGTTGGGTGTATTGGAAGTCTCTTTTGCCAACCTCTCCACCCAGTTAAATAACTTTATTTTCCCTGTCTCACGAATAAATAAACTTAAGCTTATATAACTGATGTGTCAGCCGTACCCCTGTTGGTAGAACTCTCACCCCTGAGTCGCAAGGTTTGGCATTCAAGTCTCACTCCAGGTCTTGAGTACGAAAAACAGACTGACACTCCAGTGTAGTACTGAGGGAGCGCTGCAATTTTATAGGTGCCATCTTTTGGTTGAGTTGCTAACATAAAGCCCCATCTGCTGGCTCAGGTGGATGGAAAAGATCCCATGGCACTCCTTTGAAGAAGGCTGGGGAGTTATCCGCACTGTCCTGACTCCTATTTATCCTTCAATCAGCATTGCAAGTCAACAGATTTTCTAGACATTACCACATGCCACTTGTGGGATCATGATCTGTCCAAATTGGCTGCTGTGTTACTTACATTACACCAATGATTCTACTTCAAGACATCCCGGTGGTCAGGAAAATCATGATACAAATACAAATCTTACCTTTTTTTAATAAATGAGGGTGTAATGCAAAACAAGTTGGAGAGGAAGAAAAGTCATATGGACTCCAAACGTTAACTCCGTTTCTCTCTCCACAGATGCTGCCAACCTTGCTGAGTTTATCCAGCATTTTCTGTTTTTATTTCAGATTTCCAGCATCCTCGGTATTTCATTTTTATTGAAGAAAAACACAGCTGTTTTTAATGCCCCTTATGATTTTTCTCCTGGCTGACTGACCCGGAGGGTTGGCAACTTGTGCTGGTGCTACACACCAGCCATCCCAATGTGGACTATTTTATAAATGGTGGGAAGCAAATCGGAACCAAAAACTCAGGATGGGGGAAGGATTAGAAAACACATAGGGTGGGATTTTCCAGCCTCACTCATCCTAAAACTGTAAAGTCCCACCTGAGGTCACAGAATCATGGAATTCTACAGTGCAGAAGGAGGCCATTTGGCCCATCGAGCCTGCACCAACAACAATCCCATCCAGACCCTATTCCCGTAACCCCACATATCTAGTTTAATTTAGTTTATTTATTAGTCACAAGTAGACTTACTTGTGTAGACATTGCAATGAAGTTACTATGAAAATCCCTTAGTCGCTACACTCCGGCGCCTATTTGGGTACACTGAGGGAGAATTTAGCATGGCCAATGCACCTAACCAGCATGTCTTTCAGACTGTGGGAGGAAACTGGAACACCTGGAGGAAACCCACACAGACATGGGGAGAATGCGCAAACTCCACACAGACAGTGACCTGAGGCCGGAATTGAACCTGGGTCCCTGACGCTGTGAGCTAGCAGTGCTAACCACTGAGCCACTGTGCCGCCCCAAACGCAGGTCAATGGACCTTTCCATGGTCTGCCCCTCGCCCGCTCCAATTCCCGTGGCTGGTGGAACGGTAAAATTCCGGCCAAGGAGTGTTTAAGTTCCAGATAAAAAATCTTGGGAGAATGTGACTTACTAGGTTTGGCTTTGGGGGACGTGTATGTCAAAGATTGTACTAAGTATAGCAATAATGATAAATGTGGTATACCTTTAACATCCTGACTTTGCTCGAGTTAATTGGTAGTCTCAAAGCAGTTTAGTCAATTGTGAGTGGAGCCTTAATTGGCCTGGGAATCAGCAATTAATACAGGCTTGCTTAGCAAGTAAAAGTACATTTCTAAACCTCCCTTTCTCCCATGAGGAAGGGACATTACAATGTCACCATAATGACATTTAAATATTTTTCACTCTCTGTTGCTTTTCCTCAGCTCCACAGGCAGCTAGCTGATCACAATCAAGCTGGAGCTATGCATAGCATCTTACAAATTACTCTGCCACTGGTCGCACGGCAACCTATGGAATGATATAAGGAAAAGGGGGAAGGGGGGGCTGCACGGTGTGTGGGGTGCAATAATGCAGCTCTTTGCATTATTGGCCACTGCATTACCAAACTGGGTGGAAGATTATCAACGCAGCAGATTAATCTGTGGAACGCAGTGATTTTTGGTACAGGGGAAAATTGAGATCAAATCAATCGTCCTGGCGCTCATTCACTAGTCTTGGAGAGGGAGTAGAGAAATGCAACTGCTGCTCTCTCTCCTTGTCAAACATTTTAATAAATGTTTCCCACTTCCTACCACTCCGCACAATCTGATTAACTGTCTGACTCTGTTAGAGAGGCCCAGTCCCTTCTATCATCTCAAAGCAACAATTCATCTCGGGCAAGTTGTAAAAAGTTGTATTTTTATGGCAGAAGAGAGCATCCCTCAACATTGTCACATCCAGTGCATCGCTCTTGCTGTGCCAATGAACACCGAGGCCACTTCTTGCACATCGGATGTTCCAACAAGTGGCAGTGAGATGAATGACAATGAATCTGTTTTCTTTGATGTGTTGAGTGAGGCAGTAATGTTAGTCTTTTTTTATTCGTTCATGGGACATGGGCGCCACTGGCTGGTCAGCATATACTGCCCATCCCTAGTTGTCCTTGTTCAGAGGGCAGTTGAGAGTCAACCACATTTATGTGGCTCTGGAGTCACATGTAGGCCAGACCGGGTAAGGACAGCAGATTTCCTCCCCTAAAGAACATTAGTGAACCAGATGGGTTTTTCCGACAATCGACAATGATTTCATGGTCACCAGTAGATTCTTAGGACAGGATTTTATGGCCTCGCTCAAACATGACCAGAAATTCCCGCCCAAGGTCAACGGACATTTCCGTTGTCCCACATGGCAGGTTGGTTAAGAAGGTTAAGGCTCATGGGATTCAAGGAGAAGTGGCTCGATGGGTGGAGAACTGGCTAGGCCATAGGAGACAGAGGGTAGTGGTCGAAGGGTCTTTTTCTGGCTGGAGGTCTGTGACCAGTGGTGTTCCGCAGGGCTCTGTACTGGGACCTCTGCTATTTGTGATATAAATAAATGATTTGGAAGAAGGTGTAACTGGTGTAATCAGCAAGTTTGCGGATGACACGAAGATGGCTGGACTTGCGGATAGCGAAGAGCATTGTCGGGCAATACAGCAGGATATAGATAGGCTGGAAAATTGGGCGGAGAGGTGGCAGATGGAGTTTAATCCGGATAAATGCGAAGTGATGCATTTTGGAAGAAATAATGTAGGGAGGAGTTTGATGCGCATCAATTGGACACGAGGCACAAAGCTTCGGTAAAAGAAGGCTTTTATTAACTAACAATGGAACTATCAGAACTTTAACACACTATCCCAGACTGAAGGGGTCCCACCCGAGCAGGGGGTCTTATACCTCTCCCAGGAGGCGGAGCCCGACTGGGATGTGCCACAACAGTAACAACCACAGGTGTATCAATCCCACCCTAGCCCAACAACAACATTAGAACAACCCAACAACAACATTAGAACAATCCCACAGTGGGAACCAACGATGGTTCACCACAGAGTTATACAATAAATGGCAGAGTCATCAGGAGTATAGAAACACAGAGGGACCTAGGTGTGCAAGTCCACAAATCCTTGAAGGTGGCAACACAGGTGAAGAAGGTGGTGAAGAAGGCATATGGTATACTTGTCTTTATAGGACGGGGTATAGAGTATAAAAGCCGGAATCTGATGATGCAGCTGTATAGAACGCTGGTTAGGCCACATTTGGAGTACTGCGTCCAGTTCTGGTCGCCGCACTACCAGAAGGACGTGGAGGCGTTAGAGAGAGTGCAGAGAAGGTTTACCAGGATGTTGCCTGGTATGGAGGGTCTTAGCTATGAGGAGAGATTGGGTAAACTGGGGTTGTTCTCCCTGGAAAGACGGAGAATGAGGGGAGATCTAATAGAGGTGTACAAGATTATGAAGGGTACAGATAGGGTGAATAGTGGGAAGCTTTTTCCCAGGTCGGAGGTGACGATCACGAGGGGTCACGGGCTCAAGGTGAGAGGGACGAAGTATAACTCAGATATCAGAGGGACGTTTTTTACACAGAGGGTGGTGGGGGCCTGGAATGCACTGCCAAGTAGGGTGGTGGAGGCAGGCACGCTGACATTGTTTAAGACTTACCTGGATAGTCACATGAGCAGCCTGGGAATGGAGGGATACAAACGATTGGTCTAGTTGGACCAAGGAGCGGCACAGGCTTGGAGGGCCGAAGGGCCTGTTTCCTGTGCTGTACTGTTCTTTGTTCTTTGTTCTTGTCCTCGCCCGCTCCGATTCTGTGGTGGGCGGGCGGTAGAATTCCAATATTAATTCCAGATGTTTTTTATTGAATTCAAATTCCACCATCTGCCGTGGCAGGATTCGAACCTGGGTCCCCAGAACATTAGCTGAGTTTCTGGATTAATAGTCTGGCGATAATACCACTAGACCATCGCCTGGAGATGGCCGGATGCCAGTAAAGCAAAAAGGGAAAAAACCCGAAGGCTGAAAATTGGAATTAAAGCCAAAAGATTTTGCATGCACAGCAGACCGGACAGCATTGGCAGAGAGGGAAACAGAATGAGTACGTATCTCAGGTCTTTTTCATCAGAAGGGGAAGGTGTTAGAGAAGAACAGTTTAAGCAAGTATGGAGCCCGGGGAAAGAGTGGGGAGGGAAGGGAAAGAATAATAGGTCTGTGAGAGGATGGAAGGCAGAAACAACGAATTATCAAAAGGGATGATGGCGCAAGTGGTAATACTTTGATTTAAGTAAGAAACAAAGGCTATAGGGAAGTAAAGTCAAGGTCATGTAAAATAAAGTAGTATAAGTAAACCAAAGTAATGAAAGTTAACACAAGGAAAATAAATTGGAGCCGTGGCAGGACAAAACGGTTGTGTGGAATGCGTGTCCTGTAATATGTGGGAAGTCATGGGCAGTACCTGTTAACCACATGTGCAGGAAATGTCACCAGCTGCAGAATCTTGAGGTCCGGGTTTTAGAGCTCGGGTGGTGTTTGGAGTCACTGTGGTACAATCATGAGGCTGAGAGCTACATAGGTAACACATTCAGAGGGCTGATCACATCACAGCTTAGGAGCCTGAACGCAGAAAACAGCACAACTTCAGATTGCTACCATCTTCACCAATTAATTTTTATATGGAAGATAGGCTCACATTTAAGGTCCCAATCTCAGTCCTCCACCACTTAGTCATTTTTTTGGAGGAGGGTTGATTTGCATTGTGAATGAGAGGGGCGGGGCCACAATATGCCCGCTATGGGCTCACCTACAGGCTCCCATTCAGGACCCGCTCCCTTCAGGCACTGTCCCTTTGGGCCACGCCTCCTTCAGGCCCCATCCCTTGGCAGTGCCAACTTGGCTGTACCAACCCAGCTTCAAGTCACATTGGCAGATGGGAGAGTTTAAAGAGGTTGGAGAATTCGGATTGAAGCCAGTTTTTTATATTTAAATTAATATCTAAGAACCAGGGCGGCACGGTGGTTAGCACTGCTGCTTCACAGTGCCAGGGACCCGGGTTCAATTCCCAGCTTGGGTCACTGTCTGTGTGAGTCTGCGCATTCTCCCCGTGTCTGCGTGGGTTTCCTCCAGGTGCTCCAGTTTCCTCCTGCATTTCAAAAGATGTGCTGGTTAGGTGCATTGACCATGCTAAATTCCCTCTCAGTGTACCCAAACAGGCACTGGAGTGTGACAGCCAGGGGATTTTCACAGTAACTTCATTGCAGTGTTAATGTAAACCTACTTGTGACACGAATAAATAAACTTTACTTTTACTTTACTTTAAGAACCAGAATTACATCACCGGCCGAGGTTGGGGAAATTCTCAAAATGAGATCTCTCCCATGCAAATCCCATTGTGGTCCATCTCGCGAGAGTCTCCGGCTATAACGGGACTTGCGCCTGAAAAAGCAGGCCTGAAGGATCGTCCCCATCGTCACTGCAATTTTATAATCCTACTGAGACAAGTGTTCTGCAGACAGATGCTTCACAGAAAGGTCTGGAAGCAAGCATACTACAAAAAGGCAAAGCAATTGCATTGGCTTCAAAGTCTCTGCCCACAATGCAATCCAATTACTCCAACGCTGAGCAGGAAACATTAGCTTTAGTGTTTGGAATCATGTATTTTCATACCCACCGCTTTGGCAAAAGATTAGATTGACGTCAAACTTGAACATGCTCTCCAAATCGATCTGGTACATTTTGTGCAATGAAAATGCCAACAGCTACAAAAAGAAACTGTGAAAGGTTCCGTGTTACAGAAATCATGGAAAACCATCATCCAAGGATGGCTTGATTCCATTCAGCATCTCCACAAGCCAGTGAGAGTGCTTTGACCTTATCGGTCTGAGCCAGACATCTCCCAGGGAGTCAGTTTTAAAGGCAGAATGCCAGAATCTTTCCCAACTGATATTCTTCAACAACTTCAGTCACACTTCAGTTTATGGGTGTAAATTGGATGATAAGACTTGCAAGAGAGACAGTCTTTTGGCTGAACTTGAACAATGACATTGAAGTCATCATCAAGATGTGTGAGGCATGTCAAAAGCATAAATCAAGTCAGCTCAAAGCACCATTAAGCCCACATGAAATTCCTACCCATCCATTGCCCAAAGCCACATCCTACCTCTTTCATGTCGATGGCACTGACTTTACCGTCATTGTCAACTACTTTGCCACATAACCCATTGTTCAACAATTCCACAATACAACACAAACAACTGTTGCATGCTATTTTCTGTTTATATGGTGTTCCCAGAGAGATCACTACAGATTACAGTCCACAATTTATTGGTAAGCCATTTCAAGATATGTGTGAGAAGTGGAATATTGATCACACTACCTCTTCTCCTCATTTCCCAATATTTAATGGCCTTCCTGAACAATTATATTGCTCAATGAAATCCCTAATTCTCAAATGTAGACAGAGCAAACAGATCTACATGTTGCAAATTTACATCTGAGGGACACCTTTAAGTGCAACTATTCCATCCACGCAGAACTCATGTTTGGCAGACCAATGCAGACCAATCTACTTACTCTTATCCATTATACTCTCCCAGAACCCAGAGAGCAACTTTTAAAACTACAAGAGAACTCCGGCGCCTATTTGGGTGCACTGAGGGAGAATTTAGTATGTACCTAACCAGCACGTCTTTCAGCCTATGGAAGGAAACCGGAGCGTCCAGAGCAAACCCAAGCAGACATGGGGAGAACATGCAAACTCCACACAGTGACCTAAGCCGGGAATCGAACCTGGGTCCCTGGTGCTGTGATGCAACAGTGCTAACCACTGTGCCACCATGCTGCCCTAAACCAAGGATTATATCACTATGATAACACGGCATCACTGTACATCATTTGTGGGGGGGTTAATCTTTAGTGTAGTGGATGAGATGCCAATCAAGCAGACTGGTTTGTCTTGGATGTTGTCAAACTTCCTGAGTGTTGTTGGAACTGCACTCATCCAGAAAAATTCAGATTATTCCATGATACTCCTAACTTGTGCCTTGTGGTTGACTATGGGAGTCCGCTTGAGATCTACTCGCTGCAGAATTCCCAGCCTCTGACAAACATAGTATTTTTATGGCTGATGCACTTAAATTCTGGTCAATGATAACATCAGGATGTTGATCGTGGGGGTTTCAGCGGAGTCAATCCTGCTTAGGAGTTGATCGTGGGGGTTTCAGCGGAGTCAATCCTGCTTAGGAGTGAAAGTAATAGGGCAATTGTTATGGGGGATTTTAACTTGACTAATATTGACTGGAATTGTTATAGCTCTAGCTCGTTAGAGGGGTCAGTTTTTGTTCAAAGCGTGCAGGAAGGTTTTTTGACTCAGTATGTAGACAGGCCAACTAGAGGTGAGGCTATATTGGATCTGGTGCTGGGAAATGAGCCAGACCAGGTGCTAGACTTGGAAGTTGGTGTGCATTTTGGTGATAGTGACCACAATTCGGTTACGTTCACCTTAGTGATGGAAAGGGATAGGCATGAACCTCGGGCCAGTGGTTTTAGCTGGGGGAAGGGTAATTATGAGGCTATTAGGAGAGAATTAGGAAACATAGGTTGGACTAGGAGATTACAGGGACTGGGAACGTCCGACATGTGGAGTTTTTTCAAGGAGCAGCTACTGCGAGTCTGTGATAGGTATGTCCCTGTCAGGCAAGGAGGAATTGGTAGGGCTAGGGAACCGTGGTGCACCAAAAAAGTTTCTTTGTTGGTTAAAAAGAAAAAGGAGGCTTATGTTCGGATGAGACGTGAGCACTCGGGTAGTGCACTAGAAAGCTTTAGATTGGCTAAGAGGGAGTTGAAGAGCGAGCTTAGAAGGGCTAAAAGGGGACATGAGAAGACTTTGGCGGATAGGGTTAAAGAGAATCCTAAGGCGTTCTATAGGTATGTCAAGAACAGAAGGTTGGTTAGGGCAAGTTTAGGGCCAGTTATAGATGGCAGAGGGAAGTTATGTGTGGAACCGGAGGAGATTGGTGAAGCATTGAACCAATATTTCTCTTCGGTGTTCACGCAAGGGGACATGAATATAGCTGAGGAGGACACTGGGTTGCAGGGGAGTAGAATAGACAGTATTACAGTTGATAAGGAGGATGTGCAGGATATTCTGGAGGGTCTGAAAATAGATAAATCCCCTGGTCCGGATGGGATTTATCCAAGGATTCTCTGGGAGGCAAGAGAAGTGATTGCAGAGCCTCTGGCTCTGATCTTCAGGTCGTCGTTGGCCTCTGGTATAGTACCAGAAGATTGGAGGTTAGCGAATGTTGTCCCATTGTTTAAGAAGGGGAACAGAGACTTCCCCGGGAATTATAGACCGGTGAGTCTCACTTCTGTTGTCGGCAAGATGTTGGAAAAAATTATAAGGGATAGGATTTATAGTTATTTGGAGAGTAATGAATTGATAGGTGATAGTCAGCATGGTTTTGTGGCAGGTAGGTCGTGCCTTACTAACCTTATTGAGTTTTTTGAGAAAGTGACCAAGGAGGTGGATGGGGGCAAGGCAGTGGACGTGGTATATATGGATTTTAGTAAGGCGTTTGATAAGGTTCACCATGGTAGGCTTCTGCAGAAAATGCAGATGTATGGGATTGGGGGTGATCTAGGAAATTGGATCAGGAATTGGCTAGCGGATAGGAAACAGAGGGTGGTGGTTGATAGTAAATATTCATCATGGAGTGCGGTTACAAGTGGTGTACCTCAGGGATCTGTTTTGGGGCCACTGCTGTTTGTAATATTTATTAATGATCTGGATGAGGGTATAGTTGGGTGGATTAGCAAATTTGCTGATGACACCAAAGTCGGTGGTGTGGTAGACAGTGAGGAAGGGTGTCGTAGTTTGCAGGAAGACTTAGACAGGTTGCAAAGTTGGGCCGAGAGGTGGCGGATGGAGTTTAATGCGGAGAAGTGTGAGGTAATTCACTTTGGTAGGAATAACAGATGTGTTGAGTATAGGGCTAACGGGAGGACTTTGAATAGTGTGGAGGAGCAGAGGGATCTAGGTGTATGTGTGCATAGATCCCTGAAAGTTGGGAATCAAGTAGATAAGGTTGTTAAGAAGGCATATGGTGTCTTGGCGTTTATTGGTAGGGGGATTGAATTTAGGAGTCGTAGCGTTATGTTGCAACTGTACACAACTCTGGTGCGGCCGCACTTGGAGTACTGTGTGCAGTTCTGTTCCCCACATTACAGGAAGGATGTGGAGGCTTTGGAGAGGGTGCAGAGGAGGTTTACCAGGATGTTGCCTGGTATGGAGGGGAGATCCTATGAGGAGAGGCTGAGGGATTTGGGATTGTTTTCGCTGGAAAGGCGGCGGCTAAGAGGGGATCTTATTGAAACATATAAGATGATTAGAGGTTTAGATAGGGTGGATAGTGATAGCCTTTTTCCTCTGATGGAGAAATCCAGCACGAGGGGGCATGGCTTTAAATTGAGGGGGGGTAGTTATAGAACCGATGTCAGGGGTAGGTTCTTTACCCAGAGGGTGGTGAGGGATTGGAATGCCCTGCCAGCATCAGTAGTAAATGCGCCTAGTTTGGGGGCGTTTAAGAGATCCGTAGATAGGTTCATGGACGAAAAGAAATTGGTTTAGGTTGGAGGGTCACAGTTTTTTTTTTAACTGGTCGGTGCAACATCGTGGGCCGAAGGGCCTGTTCTGCGCTGTAATGTTCTATGTTCTATGTTCTATGTAATGCCATTGAATGTCAAAGGAAGTTGGTTAAATTTCCTCTTGTTGGAGATGATCACTGCCTGGCACTGTGGGGCGTGTATGTTACTTGCCACTCATCAACCCAAGCCCAAACGTTGTCCAGGTCTTGCTGCATACATGCACGCACGGCATCCTTTTCAGAGAACACTGTAGAATTATCAGAAAACCTGCTCACTTCTTACTTTAAGATAAAAGGGAGGTCACTGAGGAAGCAGCTGAAGATGATTGGGCCTAGGACAGTATCCTGAGGAAGTCCTGCAGCGATGCCCTGGGACAAAGATGATTGACCTCCTATAACCATAACCATCTTCCTTCCTGCTGGGTAGGACTCCAACTGGGGCTCCTTGACGCCACAGCCAGTCAGATGCTGCTTTGATGCCAAGGATAGTCAGCACTGGAATTCAGCTCTTTTGTCCGAGTTTAGACCAAGATTGTAATGATCTCTGGAGCCAGGTGTCCCTGGTGGAAGCCAGACTGAGCGTCAGTGAGCAAGTAATTGGTGAGTAAACACTAATTGATAGCACTCTCAATGAGACTAATGATTGAAAATAGACTGATGGGGCTGTAATTGGACAGATTGGATTTCTCCATCTTTCTGTACATGGGACACACCTGGGTAATATTCTACATGTCTAGGTCGACGCCAGTGTGTAGCTCTATTGGAACAAATCGGCCAGAGATGCAGCTAGTTTTAGAGCACAGGTCTTCAGTACTACAGCCAGGCTGACCTTGGGGCCAGGAGCCTTTGCTTTATCCGTTTACTCTGTCTTAAGCTCCGAGTTCGAGTCTCACTGCAGGATTTGATGCATTCAGGAAGTGCGTTCAGAACGCAGGCAAATAGGGCTGAGTATCAACTTGTAAAACTGGTCATTATAGACCGGTTAGTCTTACTTCGGTGGTTGGTAAATTGATGGAAAAGGTCCTTAGGGATGGGATTTACGACCATTTAGAAAGATGTGGATTAATCCGGGATAGTCAGCACGGATTCGTGAAGGGCAAGTCGTGCCTCACAAATTTGATTGAATTTTTTGAGGAGGTAACTAAGTGTGTTGATGAAGGTAGGGCAGTTGATGTCATATACATGGATTTTAGTAAGGCGTTTGATAAGGTCCCCCATGGTCGGCTTATGATGAAAGTAAGGAGGTGTGGGATAGAGGGAAAGTTGGCCGATTGGATAGGTAACTGGCTATCTGATCGAAGACAGAGGGCAGTGGTGGATGGAAAATTTTCGGACTGGAGGCAGGTTGCTAGCGGAGGGCCACAGGGATCAGTGTTTGGTCCTCTGCTCTTTGTGATTTTTATTAATGACTTAGAGGAGGGGGCTGAAGGGTGGATCAGTAAATTTGCTGATGACACCAAGATTGGTGGAGTAGTGGATGAGGTGGAGGGCTGTTGTAGGCTGCAAAGAGACATAGATAGGATGCAAAGCTGGGCTGAAAAATGGCAAATGGAGTTTAACCCTGATAAATGTGAGGTGATTCATTTTAGTAGGACTAATTTAAATGTGGATTACAGGGTCAACGGTAGGGTTCTGAAGACTGTGGAGGAACAGAGAGATCTTGGGGTCCATATCCACAGATCTCTAAAGGTTGCCACTCAAGTGGATAGAGCTGTGAAGAAGGCCTATAGTGTGTTAGCTTTTATTAACAGGGGGTTGGAGTTTAAGAGCCGTGGGGTTATGCTGCAACTGTACAGGACCTTGGTGAGACCACATTTGGAATATTGTGTGCAGTTCTGGTCACCTCACTATAAGAAGGATGTGGAAGTGCTGGAAAGAGTGCAGAGGAGATTTACCAGGATGCTGCCTGGTTTGGAGGGTAGGTCTTATGAAGAAAGGTTGAGGGAGCTAGGGCTGTTCTCTCTGGAGCGGAGGAGGCTGAGGGGAGACTTAATAGAGGTTTATAAAATGATGAAGGGGATAGATAGAGTGAACGTTCAAAGACTATGTCCTCGGGTGGATGGAGCTATTACAAGGGGGCATAACTATAGGGTTCATGGTGGGAGATATAGGAAGGATATCAGAGGTAAGTTCTTTACGCAGAGAGTGGTTGGGTGTGGAATGGACTGCCTGCAGTGATAGTGGAGTCAGACACTTTAGGAACATTTAAGCAGTTATTGGATAGGCACATGGAGCACACCAGGATGATGGGGAGTGGGATAGCTTGATCTTGGTTTCAGATAAAGCTCGGCACAACATCGTGGGCCGAAGGGCCTGTTCTGTGCTGTACTGTTCTATGTTCTATGTTCTATCCAACACACGCCAATAGCAGGCGGTAAGAGTGGAGAGATTTCAGACATGCGATGGAAAGTAATTGGAGATTCTACCGTTGCAATCCATAGCTCCAGACTACAACATGAATGCAAAAAGTGTTTGTTGTTACAGCAACTCAGACTCCTTTTGGGGTGAGGGTGATGGGGGGGTGGGGGGGAGAGGGAGGTGGATGCTGGGTGGCCAGTCTGCACCAGATTGGTGGGAGCAGCACAGGGTTCAATTCCTCTTCCGACTGAGATGGATTCGGGACCTGCCTCCTTGGCCATATGTGTTGCAGGTTGTTGCACTGTGAGTCAGACTGCCTTCAGGCAGAGAACTGGAGAAGAGTAAGTGTGGCCAGCTGTATAGAGCATCTGGCACTGCAGACCACTGAGTGCATGTTGGCTCTCACCAACGCTCAGACTGCCACCTTACGCAGGATGGAGGAAAGCCTCCATTCAAAATCTCATTGAAGTGCAGCAAAGTGTTCTCCAGCTCATGGTGAAGAGTCAAGTGCCAATAGCCAATGAGAAAGAAGATAGAGAAAGGGCAAATAAAGCTGGGAACTCTGCCTAAAGCACTTTCATTTCTCACCCACTCCTCCCAAGGAAAAGTCATGGATGCTCCCTTTGTCCTGATGGCTGAGTCAGCCCCTGTCCCTGTATGAGTGCGGGGGAAGGGGGGGGGGGGGGCAGTCATTGGCAGGGTCATCACTCACTCCAAACCCAGAGAACATCAACCAGGAGCAACAGTTAGAGAAAGGGAATGAGCAATCTGTCTCGAGCGCTGCTGAAACTACAGTGCTAGCACAATATCAGAGTAATAGAGATAGGATTTGTAGCTGTACAAAGGTAATTACTTAGATGTTTAACACTGTGTTAAACTGTTACATTGCTGTTTCATGTTCATGCACCATAAACTTTACTACAAAGCTCCATTTTTCAGACCTCTCCATTGTTGCCACCAAGCTGCATTCTGTCTTGTGAAAATTAGTATGGTGAGACTAGAAGAGCATTCAGCGAGAGGGATGGATTGTTGACTGTGAGAATGCTTCAAACTGCGTAAGACACACTCTCACTCTGGAAAACCTTGCAGCTGCATATTGAAGGAGATTACAGATCTGTCCAGGCACCTGAGGTGCATCTTCAGCATCCCGATTGCTTGCTCAGTGACACTTACGATGCTGATTTGGTTTTGGTTGTACCTTTGCTGTGCCCAAGATGCATGGCTCCTCAATAATGTACAAGCCATGCTCTGAGAGAGCAGCCCTTGTCTCCAAGGAGCCATCTGCTGATTTGACTCGGAGGTGTGAATATTTGTTGTAAGCTTGACTGGCCCAGGATGAAGGCATCATGGCAGCTTCCTGGATATGTTGCGCAGACATTTACGATAATTGTTTGGGTGGTTGCGTACTAGCTGAACATTACTGGAGTCGGATCAGTCTCGACTAATGGATACTCTGATTGGTCAGAGGGTGCCTTGTTTGCCATTTTGTGCACAAACTATGACTTCCTGTACCTGCGGCAATCCGGCATGAGCAGCCAATCCAAGCCAGCCGTGGAAAATATGGCATCATCACCTGGGAGATGTACTTCCAGGTAACGAATCAAAAGATTTTACAAATATCTCCTGCAAATCTCTGGAAGAAGCTGGAGGCGAAGAAATTCAGGGCCACTGTGACCTCGACCACCATTGGCAGCATGTGTCTACCTGCTCCACGTAACAGAAGAGTTTTTTTACCCAGAGGCTGCAAATGCCAGCAACTGTCTGAAGGGACTGGCTAAGCCTCCTAATGTACTGTTAATTAGCCATGTCCAGAAAACTAATCTTCTCTCTTTATAGCCTAGTTTCAAAAGTTTATATAATAGTGTCACAAGTAGGCTTACATTAACACTGCAATGAAGTTACTGTGAAAACCACCTAGTCGCCACATTCCGACGCCTGTTCAGGTACACTGAGGGAGAATTTTATCATGGCCAATGCACCTAACCTGGGGTTTAATTCCTTTCGAACTGGAGCGCTGTACTCATCCACTTTGTCCTGTGGTGTGGCAGGTTGATGAGGGGAAGGCTCCCGCTGTTGCTGTTGCTGCTGTGTGCCACCCCCTGTACCTCCCAGAGGCCCAAGGTAGGTCTGCATAAGCAGTGCCCTCACTAATCCGAATGCTGGCATCAGCAGAGTGCCAACCAAATTATAATATCCTAATTATGTTAGGGGTTGTGGGTTTTAAACAAAAAGAAAAGATGTGGTTTCCACGCATAGATTCCAACTAACGTACAACAGGCTTATTGAAAGAGATGTTCTCTGCACTGCGCAGAGGACAAACTGAATGTAAACAACAGCCTCTGAAACACTATAATGACATCACAAATCATGTGGTCAGCTCTTGAAGCAACCAGGCAACTATTTAAATATATAACAAAAGGCAAAGAAACAACCATCAACATTTTGAAAATCATCTCCAATGAATTGAAAAGCCCTAGAAACACTTGTGGTCAAAGGTAAAGACAGGATTCAAGATTAAATCTGTGGTGGATAAGGAATATTTGATTTGATTTGATTCATTATTTTCACATGTATTAACAGACAAAGCATACCATTCATAGAGAAGGAAATGAGAGAGTGCAGAACGTATTGTTACAGTCATAGCTAGGGTGTAGAGAAAGATCAACTTAATGCAAGATAAGTCCATTCAAAAATCTGACAGCAGCAGGGAAGAAGCTGTTCTTGAGTCGGTTGGTACGTGACCTCAGACTGTTGTATCTTTTTCTCGACGGAAGAAGGTGGAAGAGAGAATGTCCGAGATGCGTGAGGTCCTTAATTATGCTGGCTGCTTTGCTGAGGCAATGTAGACAGAGTCAATGGATGGGAGGCTGGTTTGCGTGAGGGATTGGGCTACATTCATGATCTTTTGTAGTTCCTTGTGGTCTTGGGCAGAGCAGGAGCCATACCAAGCTATGATATAACCAGAAAGAGTGCTTTCTATGATGCATCTGTAAAAGTTGGTGAGAGTCACAGCTGACATGCCAAATTCCCTTAGTCTTCTAAGAAAGTAGAGGCGTTGGTGGGCTTTCTTAACTATAGTGTCGCCATGGGGGGACCAGGACAGGTTGTTGGTGATCTGGACACCTAAAAACCTGAAGCTCTCGACCTTTTCTACTTCGCCCCATTGATGTAGACAGGGGCATGTTCTCTTTTACGCTTCCTGAAGTCGATGACAATCTCCTTCGTTTTGTTGACATTGAGGGAGAGATTATTGTTGCCACACCAGTTCACCAGAATCTCTATCTCATTCTTGTACTCTGTCTCGTCATTGTTTGAGATCCGACCCACTACGCTGGTGTCGTCAGCAAACTTGAAAATCGAATTGGAGGGGAATTTGGCCACATAGATCATGGGTGTATAAGGAGTTTGGTAGAAGGCTGAGAACACTGCCTTGTGGGGCACCAATGTTGAGGACGATAATGGAGGAGATGTTGTTGCCTATCCTTACTGATTGAGGTCTGTGAGTTAGGAAGTTCAGGATCCAATCGCAGAGGGAGGTGCTGAGGCCCAGGCCACGGAGTTTGGAGATGAGTTTCGTAGGAATAATGGTGTTGAAGGCTGAGCTGTAGTCAATAAATAGGAGTCTGACATCGGTGTCCGTGTTATCTAGGTGTTCCAGGGTTGAGTGCAGGGCCAGGGAGATGGCTTCTGCTATGAATCTGTTGCGGCGGTAGGCAAACTGTAGTGGATCCAGGTAGTCTGGGAGGCTGGAATTGATTCATGCCATGACTAAGCTTTCGAAGCATTTCATAATGATGGATGTCAGAGCCACCGGCCGACAGTCATTAAGGCACGCTGCTTGGTTTTTCTTAGGTACCGGGATGATGGTCATCTTCTTGAAGCAGATAGGGACCTCAGATTGTTGTAAAGAGAGGTTGAAGATGTCTGCGAATACTCCCGCCAGCTGATCCGCGCGGGATCCGAGTACTCCTCCGGGTACCCCATCCGGGCCAGTTGCTTTCCATGGGTTGACCCTCGAGAAAGCTGCTCTGACAACTGCAATGGTGAAAAAAAACAGATAAAAGCAAATTACTGCGGATGCTGGAATCTGAAACCAAAAGAGAAAATGCTGGAAAATCTCAGCAGGTCTGGCAGCATCTGTAAGGACGCTTACAGATGCATCCTTACAGATGCTGCCAGGCTTGCTGAGATTTTCCAGCATTTTCTCTTTTGATCTGCAATGGTGACCCCAGATACAGGTTCATCCAGGGCTTCCAGGATGGAGGGCATGCTCGCGCTGACCTCTTGCTCTAGACGGGTGCAGAACGCATTGAGCTCATCAGGAGGAGTGCGCTGGAGCCAGCGTTACATAGGAACATAGGAATGAGAAGTCGGAATGGGCAATTCAGCTCTCCGAGCCCACTCTGCCATTTAACTTGATCATGGCTGATCTTATTCTGGTCTCAACTCCACTTTCCTGCCTGCTCCCCATAGCCCTTTATCCTGCTTGAGAAACGTATGTATCTGTCTCTGGAGGTTCTGCCTCCACTATATTCCGGGGCAACAAGTTCCAAACATTCACAACGTTCTGAGAGAAATAGTTTCTCCTCATCCCAATTTTGAACCTACCTTGTCTCACTCTATATCTATGGCCTCTTGTTCTGGACTGCCCCACAAAGGGGAACATCTATTCAACATCCACTTTATCAATCCCCTTGAGCATTTTATAAACCTCGATCAGATCCCCTCTCATTCGTCTGAACTCCAGCAAGTACCATCCCAAGCTATCCAACCGCTCCTCGTACGATAGCCCTTTCAACCCTGGAATCAATCTGGCGAACACTCTTTGAACTGCCTCCAGTACCACCACATCGTTCCTCAAGTAAGGAGACCAAAACTGGACGCAACATTCCAGGTGTGGTCTCACTAATGCCTTATACAATTCTAACAACACTTCTTTACTTTTAAAATCCAGTCCTTTTGCAATAAAAGCCAAGGTTCCATTTGCCTTTCCTATTCTATGCTGCACCTGCATACCGACTTTCTGCGATTCCTGCACAGGGGCATTTTACATATGGAAATGAATCTGACTGACCCGCCAGAGGGGATTCCCATATGCTAATAGGTGCATTCCCCCCCACCCTGAGCAGGTAAAGGTTCAGCCTTTGGCAGCAAGCTTTGGCAGCAAGCCCCCAACAACAGCAATGTGGTGGTGTCATTTGTCATTGATTGAGGTGTAACTGTTACAGGTAAGAAAAGGTAGGAAGAGGGTCCCATGCTCCTCTTCATACAGTGCTGGGGCACATTTCACATCTACCTGAGGGAGTGGCTGGATCTCCCCTTTAATGTCTCAACACCTTGTATTCCCACAATCGGCCTAGAGCTGGCACTCAGGTGGATGGGGAAGGAGGTGAACCCACAGCTTTCTGACTAAGCCAAGACTGACAGGTGTGTTGAAATTATACCAAAATCCAACCATCGCCAAATGGTCAAAATTTCAGAACCCCTGACAGGTGCCCATACATTACAGTTACCGTGTCTATCACTGGATAATGTCAAGTTATTTTTTGATTTGAATCCTTTACCTGCTTCCTTCGAGCACTGGTGAATTTACATTGCATTATTCCTAATATTCACACCTCAAGAAAAAAAGTCAGGCAGATGTAGCGTTCAGGATCTCCTTGGTACATGTAGTTTGATTCCTGCCATTACAGCAAAGTGTTACAGTAATAGCAACACCTGATAGTGTTACCCCAAAGTGTTGATTTAACCTGTCTCAGCTTGTTATCACATATGCATAGCTAAAAGAGGCGGCATTTAACTCAGCTCATCGTGAACAAAGCCTTGAAGATTTACTAGGTAGTTATATAAATGATGATCTTTTAGCCATGTGCAGTTTTAAGATCTAAAAAAAAATCCAGGAAATACATGATCTCTAGCGTTCTGGCTTGGTGTTGTTTCCTGTACACCTGTCTAGCAGGATAATGATTGAATAGAATGATATTGTCTCCAGCGAATGTATGAGATCACCGCAGCCCGCTTATTTGAGTTGGACTAGTTTCTCTCTGCTTTTTGACCTTCCGAAGCTGCGTCTTTCAAGAAGAATTGTGTTCAATTTTATAATTAAAACAACATTGTCTAATTAGATTGCTGGATTTCTGTAGGATAAAAGATTTGTTACAGTGAAGAAATACGGTGGGTTTCAGCTTCATCATATGGCACTCAAAGTGAAAGGACAAGAAAGGAAACACTTGCATTTACATAGTGCCTTCCTCAACACCAGTATGACTAATGTTACTTCACAGCCAGTGGGGACTTTCTGAAACGTCTAATGTATAGCCACTGTAGGAACAACAGCAGCTGACTTGTGCAGAGTAGGCTCTGGCAAGCAGCTTTGCGATAAATAGGGGATGGTGGCACAGTGGTTAGCACTGCTGCCTCACAATGCCAGGGACCCGGGTTCGATTCCTGGCTTGGATCACGGACTGTGTGGAGCTTGCACGTTCTCCCAATTGTAAGTTTTTCGGGCAACTCAGGCCTTTTTCATGAGCTGGGAAAAGGACTTGAACCCTAAAGAACTGTGAAAGTGGCCACACTGGGCTTTAGGACTTGACCAAAAATGTCCCAGGGAGCTCAGCCAGCCTGTGTGTGTGTGTGTGTGTGAAGGGGCCCAGTCCAAAAATTGCAAGCAGCCAGAAACCAGACAGACTGCTGATTAGGTTATCAGCAGCACAAAAAGACCTGACGACATCACCAGACTAGGCCGGCAGCAAGACAATGCACCTGGTCTGGACTCAATACAGGTGATAATGGCCTTGTCCCAGAGCGAGGAGAAGCCCATTTCCCTAATGGGAAAACAATTAAACGATCTCCGATGGAACAATACAGGACAGCAAGGGACCTATCACCTGGGATGGGACCATCTGGTCTCTATGGACTGTAAGATCGCAGCTGCAGATAACCCTAGCAAGCCTTTGTCTGTGGAAACTGCCGGTTGGAAGGGGGGCGAAGTTGGCAGGAAAAGAATTCAAGTTTACAATATAAAAGGATGGTCAGGCCGGCCATTTTTCTCTCTTTTCTCTTCGGACCAGCATGACAGCACTCTCCACTCGGTCGCCTCCAGCACGCAGCCTGAAGCCCACTGAGCAATTTAAACTAGGATTGTGAGTACCCTCCGGTAATTCGCGAAGTTCCCGAGATCATCATAGTGGATGAGGCTTTGGGGAAAGGGGGGGGCTTTTGCATGCATCTTTCATAGTTTAAGATGTGGTAAACTTGTATAAAGTAAGAATTCCGTTGCGTCCGTTTTAGTATTCCTTCCATAGTTATAGTCTCATAGAGCATAAGGCAGTGTGTGTTGTTTTCCTGGTGTTTGGTGACCTTTGACCTTGATGTTTTAATAAATATATATATATATATACATCTTTGACTTCCGTTGGAGTCCGTTTTGATCTTTTCAATTTCTCACCAATGATCTCTGACTAAGTCACAATATAAATATTCCTTACCATAATTCCGGAGTCTAGAACTGAGGGTACCCTGGGCGCTTCGAAACCGCCCACTCAGGAAAGGCTGCCAGGTAGTGGATAGGCAGCAGTTTCCTTTTCTCTCTCTTGGGAGCGCTACTCTAGTGAAGTAGACGCAAGGTGGCCATTGTTCCATCGGCAAGAGAGAGAATCACTCGGGCATTGGTGGGGTTTGGGTGACGGAGAACCCAACCTAAAATAAGCCCAGTGGAGTTAAAAAGAGGGATCCCGCTACACAATGTCTACGTGGGTTTCCTCCGGGTGCTCTGGTTTCTTTCCACAGTCCAAAGATGTGCAAGTTAGGTTGATTGGCCATGCTAAATTGCCCCTTAGTGTCACGGGGATTAGGAGGGTAAATGCATGGGGGATAGGGCCTAGGTGGGATTGTTGTCAGTACAGGCTCTATGGACCGAATGGCCTCCTTCTGTAATGTAGGGATTCTTTGATAATAATCAGACAATTTGTTTCTGTAATCATAGTTGAGGGATAAATATTGATCAAAATGGCAGGGAGAACTCCCCTGCTCTTCTTTGGAATGGTGCCATGGTATCTTTTATATTCACCTGAGAGGTCCCGCTTTAGCATCTCATCCAAAAGGCAGTATTTTCAAGTGTTAAGCTTGGCTAAGATTTTGTGATGTGGAGATGCCGCTGTTGGACTGGGGTAAGCACAGTAAGAAGTCTCACAACACCAGGTTAACGTCCAACATGTTTATTTGGCAGCACAAGCTTTCGGACTGTCACTCCTCCAGACTCACCTGATGAAGGAGCAGTGCTCCGAAATCTTGTGCTACAAGCATTCCAGCCAGGACTGCTGACCCTGAATCTTAGAGAAACGGAGAGGAAGGGCCAAGGTCAGGTCACGGCAAAGGGGAGAAGGTGAGCGGAAATTGTTCCTGATCACACATTCGATGTTGGGCCTGAATCAAACAGTGATTGATTCATTCGTACTGCAGCCCAAAGTGAATGAAATAGGCTGCTCCACCAATAGTAAGCAGTCTCACAAACACAGCATATATATATACAAAGAAACAATTGCAAGATAATGGTTGGAATTTGAGTCTTTACAGGTAATCAAGTCTTTACGGTGCAGACAATGTGAGTGGAGATAGGGATAATCACAGGTTAAAGAGGTGTGAATTGTCTCAAGCTCACCCCAGTCCAATGCCAGCATCTCCACATCATCTTCACCAATGATGGTGTGGGAACAGAGGTTTCCAAGGAATTAAATGTGAAGAGGCTTTTAAATGTGACAAGTTCTTTTTTCATCTATTTCAGGGAGGTGTGCAACACTGGCATGGCTGAATTTATTGTCCATCCTAGATTGCCCGGAGCACATTAAGAATCAGCTGGAGTCAGATGCGTTGAGTTAAAAGTGACAGATTTTTTTTCCAACAGGAAATTAATGAAACATTTGAGCTGCGACAGCACTCTGGCATCTTCTCTCATCATTAGCTCTTACACCAACCCACAGATTAAATCCTCTTTCAGAATTTACCATGATGGGATTTGAATGCCAAATTATAAATTAGTAGTGATGTAAGAACCACAACTTGCATTTATAATGCACCTTTGATTTAGTAAAACATCCCACAGAAGGATAGAGATAGGGATGGGTCAGGATGAGAATGTTAAAATTGAGGCATTGTCAGACCAAGAACCAATGTAGATCAGCAAGCAAAGGGTTAAAGTGACCAGAGTTTGGTTGTCGACAGCAGGGTTTAGAATGGGTTCAAGTTAACAAAGTTTGTAAGATGGGGGGGTCAGCCAGGAGAGCATTGGATTGGGCAAGGTCACCAAGACATGGTCGAGGGTGGCAGCAGCAACTGAGCTGAGGCAAGGGTGGAGACAAGCAATGATACTGAGGTGGAAGTAGCCACTCTTTGTAATGGAGTGGCTATCGAGTTGCAAACAGCCTGCTTCAGCTTGAGAGAGTGACCAGGCAGAGGGATGAAACTGGCGGCTAGGAACCAGGTCAATGTTCATAGAATCATAGAATCCCTATAGTGCAGAAGGAGGCCATTCGGCCCATTGAGTCTGCACTGGCCACAATCCCACCCAGGCCCTATCCCCTTGACCCCACATATTTACCCTGCTATTCCCCCTGACACTATGGGGCAATTTAGCATGGGCAATCAACCTAACCCGCACATCTTTGGACTGTGGGGGGAAACCGGAGCACCTGGAGGAAACCCACGCAGTCACGGGGAGAATGTGCAAACTCCACACAGACAGTGACCCAAGCCGGAATTGAACCTGGGTCCCTGGCGTTGTGAGGCAGCAGTGGTAACCATGTTCCCCTAAGCTGTGTGGGTGCGTGGCAATGCCACAGCCTGGATGGTATCATGCAGGCCTTGTCCATAATTAATGCCATGTGTGCGCAACAGCACAAAAGAAATGTAAAGGGAGACGCAGTGAAATAGCTGACCACACACAACAGCTCAATTTTGAAGAGAACGTAGATATTTAATACAAAGGGTCTGTTTTAGAAGCAGATTAAATTCGTTACTCAAGGACACAGTCAGAGAAAAAGACATCAAGTTTTCTGATGACACCACTGGAGTGGGTCAGACCTCAAACAATGATGAGGCAGAGTACAGGAAAGAGAGATTCTGGGGAATTGGTGCAAAATGAAGGAGATTGTCATCGGCTTCAGGAAGCATAGTGGAGGACTTGCCCCTGTCTACATCAATTGGGTGAAGTGGAAGTGATTAAGAGCGTCAAGTTTCCAGGTGTCCAGATCACCAACAACCTGCCCTGGTCCCTCCACACCGACGCTATAGTTAAGAAAGCCCGCTGATGGCTCTACTTTCTCAGGAGGCTAAGGAAATTCGGCACGTCGACTACGACTCTCACCAATTTTTACAGATGCACCATAGAAAGCATCCTTTCCAATTGTATCACAGCTTGGTATGGCTCCTGCTCTGACCAGGACCACAAGAAACTACAAAGGGTTGTGAACAAAGCCCAGTCCATCACGTAAATCAGCCTCCCATCCATTGACTGCGTCTACACTTTCCGCTGCCTCGGAAAAGCAGCCAAGATAATCAAGAACCCCACTACCCCAGACATACTCTCTTCCACCTTCTTCCGTTGGGAAAAGGATACAAAAGTCTGAGGTCATGTACCAATCAACTCAAGAACAGCTTCTTCCCTGCTGCCATCAGACATTTGAATAGACCTATCATATATTAAGCTGATCTTTCTCTACACCCTAGCTATGACTGTAACACTTCATTCTGCACCCTCTCCTTTCCTTCTCCCCTATGTACTCAATGAACGGTATGTTTTGTCTTTATAACACGCAAGAAACAAGAATTTTCACTGTATCCCAATACTTGTGACAATAATAAATCAAATCAAATCAAATATTTTTGTGCTGATCAAGATGTGAAATGCCAATACTAAGGAGTCAAACACTTTCCCATATCTTGGCACCCAGATAGGTCAGGTGAAGCTGACTCAGTGCCAACAAGGTATTTCAATTTCAAAATGAGAAGGGCACCCAGAATAGACCAACTTGGCATTATCCACTTCCCATACTTGTATTATGACCTCCCTTGAATGACTGACAATATCAGGCAAGTCTCTGGTTCAATGCCAAGTCCCTACTCAGCTAATCTGTTCCAGTCAGAGAAGCGACGTAGCAATGTAATTGAGTTCAGCACTCCTTGTCTGAAGAGGTGTAAAATCAACCATCGTTCCTGATGACTATCGACTGTATCCTGCTTGGCTATGTACTTTGCCGTGGTCCAATAACCCATCAGCGCTCATTATACAGACTGACACACAGGGGTGGTTCAGCTGAATAAAAGAATTGATGGGATAGCGAGAGAGAAACTATTTTCTCTGGTGAGAAAAATCCAGGACTAAAGCTATCACCTTAAAATCAGAGCTGAGGCTGGTCAAGGGGTGTTGGAGGTGCATACACGCAAATCCTTGAAGGCAGCAGGACACATTAATGTGACGGAGAGGAAAGCACATTGGCTTTGTAAATCAGAGAATACAAAGACACAAAAGCCATGTTAAACCTTTACAGCTCACTGATTAGCCCTCAGCTGGAGCATCCAAATAGTCTGAGCACCACACTTCCAGAAGGATGGCAAGGCTTTGAAGATGGCACAGAGGAGGTTTTCCACAGGTGAGGGAGTTCAGTTGTGGGAGAGATTAGAGAATCTGATGTTGTTCTCCTTGAAGCAGGGAAGGTTAAGGGCAGATTTGGCAGAGGTGTTCAAAGTGACGAGGGGCTTTGATAGAGCAAGCAGTGAGAAAATTATTCTTCTGCCAATGGGTCAAAAACCTGAAGTCATAGATTTCAAATAATTGACAAGAACTCGGGGAGAAATGTCGAGACATTTACAAACACACAGATTGTTGAGATCTACAAAGCAACGCCTGAAAATAATAGAATCTGATTCCTTTGAAACTTTCAAAAGGCAATTGGACATATAGGCCGGAATTCTCCGGTCTCGCACGCCCCGCTACCACTGCCAGTGAGAACGGAGACTTTGGCACTCGGTCTAATCTCCATTCACTTCAGCAGGACTGGAGAATCCCAACCACAGGTGAGGTCGGAGAATTCCGGACATAGTGGGCGGGATTTTACAGCCTTGCTCGTCCCGAAACCGTAAAATCCATCCAAGGTCAACGGACCTTCCCACTGTCCGCCCCTCGCCCACTCCGATTCCCGTGGTGGGTGGGGTGGTAAAATTCCAGCCAGTAACTTGCAAGCTTATGGGAAAGAAGCTGGGATATGGGACAAAATTGGATAGCATTTTCAGAAAGCCAACCAACAATGGGCCAAATGGCCTCCTTCTCTGTTGTAAGATTCTATATTGGGAAACACTTCTTCCTCCAAAGTGGAAATCTGGAACTCTCCAGAATGTTGAGGCTAGGTCAAGTGAAAATTTCAAAATATAGATTTTTATTTGGCATGAGCTCTGGTGCCCAGGTGGCTGAATGGAGCTGAGACTCAGATCAACTAAAATCTCATTTGAATGCTGGCGCAGGCTGGTGGCATTTACCCCTGTTTCTCTGTTTGTCCTCTGTGCACTTCAATGATCTCAAGTCGTCATAGTCGCAGATGACCATAGGCTCTTCTCCCCTTTGAGGGGGAAAGCTGACTGGTGATGATTTAACCTGAGGATCACCACACCTCAGGCAAAGGGTAATGTTGAGAAAGCTTGATAACCTCAGCCAGTGTGGGGACTGAACCTGCGCTGTTGGCATCACTCGGCATCACTAACCAGTGCTCGATCTATGGTCTATGAGAGTGCAGCTCACTAATTGGAAGTGCACCACAGTGTTCATCAGTGACTTCCAAAGGGAAAGGGGCAGAGCAAGAGCTAGTTAATTTGATTTGATTTGATTTGATTTATTATTGTCACATGTATTCACATACAGTGAAAAATATTGTTTCTTGTGCACTATACCGACAAAACGTTCATAGAGAAGGAAACAAGAGAGTGCAGAATGTAGTGTTACAATTATAGCTAGCATGTAAAGAAAGATCAACTTAATATGAGGTAGGTCCATTCAAAAGTTTGATGGCAGCAGGGAAGAAGCTGTCTTGTGTCGGTTGGTATGTGACCTCAGACTTTTGTATCTTTTTCCCGATGGAAGGTGGAAAAGAGAATGTCCGTGGTGCGTAGGGTCCTTAATTGTGCTGGCTGCTTTGCCGAGGCAGTGGGAAGTTCAGACAGATTCAATGGATGGGAGGTTGGCTTGTGTGATGGATTGGGCTATATTCATGACATTTTGTAGTTTCTTGCGGTCTTGGACAGAGCAGGAGCCATACCAAGCTGTGATACAACCAGAAAGAATGCTTTCTACGTGCATCTGTAAAAGTTCGTGAGAGTCGTAGCGGACATGCCAAATTTCCTTAGTCTTCTGAGAAAGTGAAGGCATTGGTGGGCTTTCTTAACTATAGTGTTGGCATGGAGGGACCAGAATACGTTTTTGGTGATCTGGACACCTGAAAACTTGAAGCTCTCAACCTTTTAGTACAAGTTAGGAGCAGGTCTGTGGTTTAGGCTCTAAGTTGACCTGAGTTGAGACAGTCTAAACCTATTTCACATTGGGCCTTGACACATATAAATACAATGATGTTAAATATTCATGAGTTGGCAACAACTGAGGGTTGATGAACACAGTCACATTAACAAAATGCACAAGCAAAGTAATATAACAAGAAAATACTGGGGATCGCTCTGACTCTTCTGATGTGATAGGTACACATTAATATTTTAGTGCTATTTCCATTTGGCTCAGTGTTGGGGTCATAAATATAAACTTAAGTATGCATAAATAATTGATAAGTTTACTCATTGATTTTTTTAAATTTATATTAAAGACCAGTTGTCAGTAGTTAAGGTATTCATCAGCCATAATGTCGCTCATAATTTAGTTCTGCCATTGAACAGTGGGAATTAGTAATGTCAAATTATGGTGCTCCAGAGAACCAGTGACCACTCTGTATTGCTGAGAACAATTTGCAAGTTGGTATTGGAAAATGAAGATTGCATGTCCCTTGACTGACTTATTATTATTACTATGAAACATTTCATTTATAAACATGATTTCAATGCAGACACTCATTGGAGCATGAAATGCCTGGCCACAGGGAGCCATTAAGGCGGAGACCATTGCAAATGCGTTAACATTCGAAACATAGGAGGACTTGGGGTCATGGAGGGAAAGCAGGGAAGTGGAGCCAGCTTTAGATTGCTCCAGTAAAATGCTAACGTGGACATGATGGGCTGAATGGCTCTTTCTGCGCTGGTAACTTCAATAATTGTACTGAAGCAGTAATAAATGGGGCCAAACGCAAAACAGGCGCCATTGGCACCAAATGCCACAAATCTGACCTCTGGTTCAAAAACTAAATTATACAAAGTAAGAGTGTGCAAGTAGTCAAAGTCCTACGTGGCAGAGTAACTGAACAGCAATTTGCTAAACTAATGCTGAAATTCTAGCTCTGCACACAGAGCAGGTTTTTACATAAAGAATCTGTATCATAGACCTAAGGGAGGGAACAAAATATTGCTAAACCTTCTAAACGCAATTAGTTTGCCAAAGGAATGTTATTCTTGGATCTGGATCTATTTGGCACATCATCAGAACATTTTGATTCAGTTACAGCCTTGAAACTCACTGCCAGGTGCCTATTAGTATTTCTGTAACTCAGTGCCAACCATTAGTTACACTTTATGAAACTCACTCACAGAGCTTTAGAATCCCGCATTCAACTGGCTGTTTTCGATATAATGGATGAAATTCACCACTAACCAAAAACCCAACGTATATCACACTGTCACTGATCTTACAGTGGCACAGTGGCACAATGGTTAGCACTCTTGCCTCACAGTACCAGGGATCCTGGTTCAATTCCCGGCTTGGGTCAGTGTCTGTGTGCAGTCTGCACATTCTCCCCGTGTCTACGTGGGTTTCCTCCGGGTGCTCCGGTTTCCTCCCACAGTCCGAAAGATGTGCTAGTTAGGCGCATTGACCCGAACAGGCACCAGAGTGTGGCAACTCAGGGATTTTCACAGTAATTTTGTTAATGTAAGCCTACTTGTGACTAATAAGTAAGCTTTAGCTTTAGATCTACAACCCCACATATACAACAACAACACTTGCATTTATATAGCATCTTTGTAAAACCTCCTCAGTCAGTTCATAAAAGCGTTAACAAATAAAGTATGACACCGACCCTCTCAGGGGACATTAGGGCAGGTAACCAAAAGCTTGCTCACAGAGGGATGTTTTAAGAAACATCTTAAAGGGAGCTTACAAACATTGAGAAGGAGAAGAGTTTAGAGAGGGTATTTCAGGACTTTGAGCCTCAGTTATTGAAGGCACAGCAATGTGCAATGCACAAGGGGGTCAGAACTGGAGAGGGCACAGCCATCTTATTTATTTTTATTTATTAGTCACAAATAGGCTTACATTAACACTGCAATGAAGTTACTGTGAAACCACAATCCAGCGCCTGTTTGGTACACTGAGGGAGAATTTAGCATGGCCAATGCACCTGACCAGCACGTCTTTCGGACTGTGAGAGGAAGCCGGAGCACCCGGAGGAAACCCATGCAGACAAGGGGAGAACGTGCAGACTCCGCACAGGCAGTGACCCAAGCCGGGAATCGAACCTGAGTCCCTAGCGCTGTGAGACAACAGTGCTAACCACTGTGCCACCGTGTGGGAGCGAAACAAATATGAGGATTTTAAAATTGAGGAATAGCTGAACCAGTAGCCAATATAGGCCAGTGAGCACGGACAGGGGAATGGAACTTGGACAGGTTTGGATATGGGATGCAGAGTTTTGATTGAAATTAAGCTTAAGAAGGTGCAAGATGGGAGGCCAACCAGGACAGCATTGGAATAGCAAAGTCTATAGCCAACAAAGACATTAATGAGGGTTTCAACAGCAGCTGGACTGAGACAGCATAGGATTCAGGTGGTGTCATAGAGTTGGAAAAAGGTACTGTTGGTGATGGAGCAGGTTCAGACACTCCTCCAGGACCAAGAAAGACACCAAGGGCGAAAGTGGTTTACATGATGTGGAGATGCCAGCGTTGGACTCGGGTGAGCATAGTAAGAAGTCACCTGATGAGGGAGCAGCACTCTGAAAGCACGTGATTCCAAATAAACCTGTTGGACTTTAACCTGATGTTGTGAGACTTCTTACTGAAAATGGTTTGGATCAGTCTCAGACAGTGGCCAGGGAGAAGGATGGGTCAAACGGCCGGGGGATGGAATTTTTAGGTGGAAATAGAGACAGTGTTTTCAGTCTTTCCAATATTTAGACAGAGGAAATTCCTGCTCATCCAACAACGGATGTCAGACAAGAAATGTGACAAATTTCAAGATGGTGGAGACATCAAGAGAGGTGATGGTGAGGTGAGATAGGTGTGGTCAGAGACAGGTGGAACTTGATGTGGGGATTCACTAAGCAACCTGCCATGAGTTTTGCAGAGGCGGGTCGCCAACTTCTGGTCCCGTCGCTGTCAATGGGGTTTCCCACTGAGTGCACCCCTTGCCACCGTGAAACCCATAACATCAGCGGGACTGGAAAACCCCGCCAGTGTGAATGGTCAGAAAAGCTCAGCCAGTGTATTTTCTGTTGATGAGGAGCAAATGAGAAATACATAGGAGTTATAGATACATCCTTGGGGATCTCCCGAGCAGGAGCAGGAAGGGAAGTCGTTGCTGGTGGTAGTTATGACGGGACAGATTAGGATGGAACCAGGGTAAGAGTAATCCCACCCAACTGGACAATAGTGGAGAGGCATTAGGGGAGGATAGTGTTGTCAAACATGTCAAATGCTCCAGATATGTCAGGAAGGTTGAGGAGGAGTAGTTTATCATGGTCACCGTCACATAGGATGTCAACTGGTGACTTTGAAAGGGCTGTTTATATACTGTTGCACAGACAGAAACATGAATATAGGGATTCAAACATGGAGCTGAAGTAAAGATGAGCATGAATTTATGAAATGGCAGCAAGTTCAGGGACTGTGGGTTGAAAAGAGAGGTTGGAGTGTAGTGGTAACTTGGAAGGATAGAGGTTTTTTTGGAGGAGAGATGTGGGCCAGAATTCTGCGGCTGGTGGGATTCTCCAGTCTCGCCGACAGTGCACCCCCGCCCGTGGGTTCCCCGATGGCATGTTGTGACATCAGTGGAAACTCCCATTGACAGCGGCGGGACCAGAGAATCTCGCCGCGAGCAAACAACACGCCACCTCCCGCCGGCGGGAAACACACGGCTGGGAGGATGAAGAATCTGACCCCTAATAAGGGCAGATTTGTACCTGGGAAAGATTCATAACAACTAACACAGGGGCCGAGAGATGAGGATGAGTGGTCAATTCACAGCTTGCGCAACGGGAAAACTTAGCAGGAGCTTGGCTGGGGAAAGCAGCAGAAGCAGTCAGACAGCTGGTCTCAATCTCAGTGACAAATTAGTTCATGAGCTAATCGTACAAGTTTTTGGAGGTGACAGTGGAAGAGGCAGAGCAAGGGGTTTCAAATTCTACTCTCAGTCGACCGTCCTGAGTATAAAGCATGTTACAGCTAGGAAAATATATGTTAAGTGGGTATTTCTGTGTATCATAATACAGAGTAAAGAAGTGTAAGTGGGTGTGTGTTCTGACCTTTATGAGGGAAGACTTTCAAATTTGCCTGTAGTTACATTCTGTGCAGTCACATTGCTGTTCTCCAGAATGAGTCGGCAAGCACTTGCTTGTGACAAAGAAGCCATTCTCTGTGCAGATCAAAGAAATGTGGCTAATTCGGGAATTCCAGAAAAAAAATTGTCAGTGTACACAGCAGGCACATCAGAGGAAGTGGGGAAAGGAAAGAAATTCAGATATTGATATTGTATTTTTATCTGCTTCTCAGTAGCTTCTATGAGTTCTTCCCACACAAAGAGTTATTAATGCCTTTACAGTACTTTCCACTAAGAACTGTACTTCAGAATATTCCCTGCAGAATACAGTCAAAAATGAAAGAAAGCTGGAGTAACATTAAGACACATTTTGTGAAATTCAAAGTTCCTGGTTACCAAACACCGTATTTTCTTGTATTCATTCCTGGGACATGGGCGTCGCTGGCTGGCCAGCATTTATTGTCCATCCCTAGTTGTCCGAGGGCAGTTGATAGTCAACTACATTGCTGTGGCCCTGGATTCACATGCAGGCCAGACCAGGTAAGGACAGCAGATTTCCTTCCCCCTAAAGGACATTAGTGAACCAGGTGGGTTTTTCTGACAATCGATAATGGTTTCATGGTCATTCTTAATTCCAGATTTTTTATTGAATTTAAATTCCATCATCTGTTGTGGCAGGATTTGAACCCAGATCCCCAGAACATTAGCTGAGCTTCTGGATTAATAGTCGAGCAATAATACCACCAGGCCAACACCTCCCCTATCATAATGTGTCCTGAAGGACTTAGCCAGAAACCTCTCTACAACACACATACCTCGAATGACGTGATGCTCCTCACTATCTTCTTGGTATCACTGTCCTCATCTGTATGGCATACCTATTAAACCAGATAGATGTTTGGTGACTTCTTGAGCTCGTTGTTCCACTTTGCGTGTTTGCTACACAATTGATCTTTCTGTTTCAACCTTTGAACCTCCATTTGTGACCCTCTCAAGCTGTATGATGTTTGTCTTCTTTTGCTGTCTGGGAGTTGCCTTTTGCCACATCGTGCTCCCTCTACTCCAGCAGTGCAAGCCTACGATGTCTCAATCACACACAGTTCGCCAGGACACATTACAGATCCTGAACAGTTTATTTGATGTGTGCCAAGCCCATCATGGGTTACCCCTGATCTTACCTGCATTATACTGTCCAGCTTTTCACTCTCTGGGCGGAATTTTACGAGATTTTTTCTAAGTGTCGGGCGAGCATGAAACTGGGAGAGTTCCAGATCTGTTTTTTGGGCGGGTTTTCAGGCCCAATCTTATGCACTCTGTCTGCAAGCTTTTGGACAATTGAGCGCCGGGCTCGCTAAACACATGCTAATAAAGATTTAAGCAAATTTAAATACATTAACCAGTCCCTCGCCCATTTCCAGCGAGAGGCTGACCACGCTGGAAATCCGGCTGCCGGTCGCAAAAACCAGCACCATTCGCGCTATCCGCTTTACGCCCGATTTTACAGCATTTGCCTGCCGTAAAATGGGCGTAAAGCACTGGTAAAATCCCGCCTCCTATGTTGGTTAGTTTGCAGTCATGGCAATGCCTGAAATTGCAGGTGATTCAAGTGGTCATTGCCTCGTGTGTGACTACTCCCAGTGTCTCAACTATCACCAGATGTCTCACTTAGTTCCTGGGGCCTTGTTTAGCCTCTTTTGTTTATTTTGTTCATAGAGATGCAGACAAGGAAGTGCCTATTGTTCATCCCTTGCCCTGAGAGAGCGGTGGTGGTGATGGGCCTTCTACTTGCACATGACTGGTTCCTGGGATGATGGGACTGACGTATGAGGAGAGAGTGAGTCAGTTAGGATTGTATTCGCTGGAGTTCAGAAGAATGAGGAGGGAATCTCGTAGAAACCTAAAAAATTCTAACAGGACTAGATAGGGTAGGTGCAGGAGGGCTGTTCCCAATGGTAGGAGAAAGTTCTTCACCCAAAGTGCTAAGCTTATGGAATTCACTAACATAGAAACCAATTTAGGCCAAAATATTGTATGTTTTCAAGAAGGAGTTAGTTATAGCTCTTGGAGCGAAGGGGAGCAAAGGATATGGGGAGAAGGTGGAATCAGGCAATTCTCTTCTCTGAATAGAAGGGCTTTGCTTTAACATCTCATCTGAAAGGTGGCATCTGCAACAGTGCAGCACTCCCTCAGTGGTGCACTAGATTATATTCTCAAATTCTCTGGAATGAAATTATGAACACACAAAGGCCTGATTCCAAGGTGAAGTCCTACCCCTGCCACTTATGATGGACTTGACTCAAAGCAACTTTGATTACTAGAAGGCCAAAGTACAGCGACAAACCAATGGACACCTGTCAGTGGCTGCACTCTGCAATGCTGCTCTCTGCAATGCTCCACTGTGCAATGTTCTGCACACTGCAATATTCACTCTGCAATGTTCACTCTGCAATGCTGCACTCTTGTGCAATGCTGCTCTCTGCAATGTTCACTCTGCAATGCTGCTCTCTGCAATGTTCACTCTGCAATGCTGCACTCTTGCACAATGCTGCTCTCTGCAATGCTCCACTGTGCAATGTTCTGCACACTGCAATATTCACTCTGCAATGTTCACTCTGCAATGCTGCACTCTTGTGCAATGCTGCTCTCTGCAATGTTCACTCTGCAATGCTGCTCTCTGCAATGTTCACTCTGCAATGCTGCTCTCTGCAATGCTGCTCTCTGCAATGTTCAGTCTGCAATGCTGCTCTCTGCAATGCTCCACTGTGCAATGTTCTGCACACTGCAATATTCACTCTGCAATGTTCACTCTGCAATGCTGCACTCTTGTGCAATGCTGCTCTCTGCAATGTTCACTCTGCAATGCTGCTCTCTGCAATGTTCACTCTGCAATGCTGCACTCTTGCACAATGCTGCTCTCTGCAATGCTCCACTGTGCAATGTTCTGCACACTGCAATATTCACTCTGCAATGTTCACTCTGCAATGCTGCACTCTTGTGCAATGCTGCTCTCTGCAATGTTCACTCTGCAATGCTGCTCTCTGCAATGTTCACTCTGCAATGCTGCTCTCTGCAATGCTCACTCTGCAATGCTGCTCTCTGCAATGCTGCCCTCTGCAATGTTCAGTCTGCAATGCTGCTCTCTGCAATGCTCCACTGTGCAATGTTCTGCACACTGCAATATTCACTCTGCAATGTTCACTCTGCAATGCTGGACTCTTGTGCAATGCTGCTCTCTGCAATGTTCACTCTGCAATGCTGCTCTCTGCAATGCTGCCCTCTGCAATGTTCAGTCTGCAATGCTGCTCTCTGCCATGTTCACTGTGCAATGCTGCTCTCTGCAATGTTCACTCTGCAATGCTGCTCTCTGCAATGCTGCACTCTGCAATGTTCACTCTGCAATGCTGCTCTCTGCATTGTTCATTCTGCAATGCTGCTCTCTGCAATACTGCTCTCTGCAATGTTCACTCTGCAATGCTGCCCTCTGCAATGCTCACTCTGCAATGCTGCTCTCTGCAATGCTGCTCCCTGCAATGTTCACTCTGCAATGCTGCTCCCTGCAATGTTCACTCTGCAATGCTGCTCCCTGCAATGTTCACTCTGCAATGCTGCTCTCTGCAATGTTCACTGTGCAATGCTGCTCTCTGCAATGTTCACTCTGCAATGCTGTTCTCTGCAATGCTGCCCTCTGCAATGTTCACTCTGCAATGCTGCTCTCTGCAATGTTCACTCTGCAATGCTGCTCTCTGCAATGCTGCTCTCTGCAATGTTGCTCTCTGCAAAGTTCACTCTGCAAAGTTCACTCTGCAATGCTGCTCTCAGCAATATTCACTCTGCAATGCTGCTCTCTGCAATGCTGCTCTCTGCAATGTTCACTCTGCAATGCTGCTCTCTGCAATGCTGCTCTCTGCAATGTTCACTCTGCAATGCTGCTCTCTGCAATGTTCACTCTGCAATGTTCACTCTGCAATGCTGCGATATCAAACGATACCTATCACTCACCACTCCTGACTTCTGCCCAGCCTCTCACAGAGAAAGTCCAACAGAATAGAGGCCAGAAGAAGAAATTTCAATTCGACAGTGAGAACCAAGGCTGAAACATGAGGGAGAAATGCTATTTACATAATCCAGAGCAGCAGAGTAACCAGATGTATAGACAGCACTGTCTCTGGGATACGAAACGACAGAGGAAGATGTATTTGCTGACAATCTGGGTGTGAAGTGGATGAATGGAAGAATTGCAATATTGTGCTTTTTGTGTTGGCCAAATTTACAGGCTATTGGCGGGAGGGGGTGGGATGTTAGGTGCTCCCAAGGTGGGCAGCATGGTGGCGCAGTGGTTAGCACAGCTGCCTCACAGCGCCAGGGACCCAAGTTCAATTTCAGCCTCGGGTGACTTTGTGGAGTTTGCACTTTCTCCCCGTGTCTGTGTGGGTTTCTTCCGAGTGCTCCGGTTTCCTCCCAAAGATCTGCGGGTTAGTTGGATTGGCTGTGATAAATGTGCAGGGTTACAGAGAGTCAATGCAGACTCCTTCTGCACTGTAGGGAATTCTATGGCTCTACGAAGTGTAAATTACACTTTAATTGACCTAATGCAGTGATTCTTAAATGTGGTCATTGCAAGGGAGTGCACAGGCAGATCCAAAATGCAAGTTGCTGCTGCATAATGCCTTACGGAATAACCCGAAACCCTCATCCCCAACATCCATGTGATGTTGCACAATGGGCCAACTTCTGCATGTATGTCTTAAGTTGTCACAAGTGTGAGCAACAACAATGTGATTTTATAACCAAAATTTATATTACTGTTAGAAAATACCGCAGTGAGATTGGACTTTCAACACTGGTAGGGCTGAAAATATTGGAGGGGAACCAGCTGAATGTGAAGCTCAACATGACACTAAGGCTCTCCAGCTTCAAGAGGGAGATGGTGGCATAGCGGTAATGTTGCTGGATTAGTAATCCAGAGGCCCAGGCTAATGCTCTTGAACATGGCAGGTTCAAATCCCACCATGGCCGCCAGCGGAATTTGAATTCAATTAATAAACCTGGAATTGAAAGCTCATCTCGGAAGGATGACCATGAAACTATCATCATTCGTCGTAAAAACCCATCTGGTTCATTAATGTCCTTTAAGGAAGGAAGATTTAGATCTGGCCTACATGTGACTCCAGACCCCAGCAACGTGGTTGACTCTTAACTGCCCTCTGAAATAGCCCCAGTAAGCCACTCAGTTCAAGGGCAATTAGGGATGGGTAATAAATGTGAACCTTGCCGAAGATGCCCACATCCCATGAAAAAAAAAATGAAAAAAAAGCTTGGAACCAGATATCACCTCATCGGTGTCTCATCAAAGGCAGTGTAATTCTTTCCATTAATTCTGATGAGTATTTTTGTGGAGTCACAACGGGTGGGGTAGGGCCGATAGGAGGTCCGTGGGGTCTTGCCCAACACAAGTGGTGGGAAGGCTCGAATGCAAGTCTAAAACTCCACAAGGCCAATCCCCAATCCAAACAGACTTCAAGCTTGGCTTCCCATTGTGATCATGGCATTGGTGAACTTACCCTCAAATCAATGATTATCCAAAAACATGGACTATCTGGACACACAACACTAGGAAACGTGCAAAATATTGTGCATCCTCATCATGTTACAAAATGAGGGTGACATCTTTAAAACCAGAACGAATGGCCTCTGGCATCTGAATACCTGTGAAGCGCAAATCCCCTTCAGGCCATTTTGTCTATTTTGGGCAGATTTAGATTGGGTTATTAGTCAATATTCATTGGAAGATGTGGGAGGTGGTGTTGCAGTGGTGTTGTCATTACATTAGTAATCCACAGACCCAACGTAGTGCTCTGGGGTTCGAATCCCACTATGGCAGATGGTGAAATTTGAATTCCATAAAAATCTGGAATTAAAAATCTAATGATGACCATGAAGTCATTGTGATTTGGTTCATTATTGTCACATGCATTGGGATACAGTGAAAATTTTTGTTGCACGCTTAACAGACAAAGCATACTGTTCACAGAGTACTCAGGGGAGAAGGAAATGAGAGGGTGTTACAGCTAGGGTGTAGAGAAAGATCAGCTCAATTTAAGGTAGGTCCATTCAAAAGTCCAACGGCAGCAGGGAAGAAGCTGTTCTTAAATCGGTTGGTATGTGATCTCAGACTGTATCTTTCTCCCATCGGAAGAAAGTGCATGTGGTCCTTGATTATGCTGGCTACTTTTCTGAGGCAGCGGCAAGTGTAGACGGAGTCAATGGATAGGAGGCTGGTTTGCGTGATGGACTGGGCTACATTCACGATCTTTTGTAGTTTCTTGCGGCCTTGGTCAGAGCAGGAGCCATACCAAGCTGTGATACAACTATGTTTTCTCTGGTGCGTCTGTAAAAATTGGTGAGAGTCGTAGCTGACATGCCAAACTTCCTTAGCCTTCTGAGAAAGTAGAGGCGTCGGGGGGCTTTCTTAACTATAGCATCAGCATGGGGGGACCAGGACAGGTTGTTGGTGATCTGGACACCTGGAAACTTGAAGCTGTCAACTATTTCCACTTCCTCCCCATTGATGTAGACAGGGGCATGTCCTCCACCATGCTTCCTGACGTCGATGAAGGTTCACTAATGTCCTTTAGGGAAGGAAATCCGCCGTCCTTACCCGGTCTGATCTACTCATTCCATGGCAGTTAGGGATGGGCAATAAATGCTGGTGACGGCCACGTCCCATGTAAAAATAAGAACAAAATGTGACTTTCATTTTATTAGAAGAACATTATCCATAAAGAAACAAAGAAAAGCTGGACGTTCTACAACAATTTTACACAAGCACACTGCTCCAGTTTTCAAATAACTTTTTCAAGTTATGGGCTATATTGCTAACAGTAAACCGGTTGCTCTAACCTTAGATTAAGAGTCACAGGCGAATGGGGAGAGCAGCCCGTACGACGGAAGGGAGTGATTTGGATGAGCCTGGAGAATTTATTTCTGAGGAATCAGGAAACCGGAGTTTAGACAGAAATGAAAGATGAATTCCTTCCCTGTTCGAGCTGTTAATTTATGGGATGGAACGCCACCTTGTGTCGTGAATGTAAACTTCATCTAGACAAATAGACACAGTAAGAAGTCTCACAACACCGGGTTAAAGTCCAACAGGTTTATTTGGAATCACAAGCTTTCGGAGCGCTGCTCCTTCATCGGGTGAGTGATAAAGGAACCCAATGAAGGAGCGGCGCTCCAAAAGCTCATGATTCCAAATAAACCTGTTGGACTTTAACTTGGTGTTGTGAGACTACTTACTGTGACCACCACAGTCCAGTGCCGACATATCCACCTCAGAGACAAATAGACAGCGGTGTAAAGTTGTATAAATAACAGGAGGACCTGTTCTCATCTGTACTTTATGAACAAAATAACTTATTAATTCACTTTCCAATGAGATTATATTATTAGTTAATGTGTGCGAGATGAGATAATAATTCAGCGTGCAGGGCTATGCTCCTGGTTAGGAAGGGCCCAGATGGGACCCTAGGCCTGGGCTCAGCTGGGGGATGGTAGGAGGAGATTCCTGGGCTCAGTGTCCCCAGGCTAGCCCACAAAACCAGCTGTATTTGCTGCTCCTATATTGCCATACCTGTGACCCCATACCCCTTCCAAAGCCCCCACCCCTCCCACCCTCACACTTACTGGAAAGTGCCTGCATGAGGGTGTCGGGTGAGGTCAATATCAAGCTATCCTATGATGCCACCCACGGTCAAGCAGCTGGTCCAGTCTCACTGTCTCGGCTCACACACAGGGGGACTGGTTATGGCCCAGAGAGCCTGGACTGGGTGTCTGACAACCTCAGGGTTGAGGGAGAGAAGTAACTTGGCCAGTGGTGGGGAGGAAGGAAATAAAACCCAAGTTACTCCTCAGCCATTCTGTAAGCAGAATATTTCAGCCACGGTTAGAGGATCTGGATAAGGTTTATGCACCCACACAAGCCTTCTCTGAATTTTCTTCATCTCACCCTATCAGCATAACTTTCTCTTCATTTTCTTTCTCATGTGTTTAGCTAACTTCTCCTTAAATGCATCTATGTTAATCACCTCAACCACTCCTAGTGTTAGCAAGTCTATAATACTCAGGTCACTGTCTGTGTGGAGTTTGCACATTCTCCTCGTGTCTGTGTGGGTTTCCTCCAGGGGCTCCGGTTTCCTCCCACAGTCCAATGATGTGCGGGTTAGGTTGATTGGCCATGCTAAGTTGCTCCTTAGTGTCAGGGGGATTAGCAGGGTAAATATGTGGGGTTACAGGAATAGAGCCTGGGTGGAATTGTGGTCGGTGCAGACTCGATGGGCCGAAAAGCCTCCTTCTGCACTGTAGGGACTCTATGAAAATAATGAGGGGCATAGATGAGCTAGATAGTCAACGCCTTTTCCCAAAGGTAGGGGAATTTAAAACTAGAGGGCATAGGTTTAAGGTGAGAGTGGAGAAATGCAAAAGGGTCCAGAGGGGCATTTCTTTTACACAGAGGGAGGTGAGTGTCTGGAACGAGCTGCCAGAGGTAGTAGTAGCGGCGGGTTACAATTTTGTCTTTTAAAAAACATTTAGAAAGTTATGTGGGTAAGATGGGTATAGAGGGATATGGGCCAAACGCAGGCAATTGGGACTAGCTTAGTGGTAAAAACTGGGCGGCATGGACAAGTTGGGCCGAAGGGCCTGTTTCCATGCTGTAAACCTCTATGACTCTATAAGTTCTACATTCTAACCATCCTCTGGGTAACAAAGTTGTTTATTGGGTTTATCGGTGACTATGTTATATTTATGGCCCCTAGTTTTTGACTCTTTCATAAGCTGAAAGATCTTCCCTCTCTCTGCCCTGCACTAGGTCACCCCTCAGCCTTCTCTTTCCTGGAGAAAAGAGCCCCAGCTTGTAAATATCAACCCTGGGATAACCTCTAGTTAGACTGAGTTCTTTGTCTTTCTCTCCTTTTGGGGGGCACTCAATGTTGGGAAGTTATTGAATATCATTGCCTATCATTTCAGCGTAAGGGAAATTCATTACTTAACAGGATTTATGAGCTCTCTCAGTAAAAGACCATAAACTGCAATTGCTACAGATGGAAATGACTTACACAGATCACGTTCGAGTGAGATATCATCAATTTCTTCTTTGACCTCCCCACCCCTCCAATCCCATTGCCCAGATTCCCTGGAGCTGTCAGCAACTTAGTGAAGCACAGAGGAAGGAGTAAGTTCATCTTCTTCAAACCAACCAAGGTGTCAGGAGAGTTTACTTGTTTATGTCGCCCTAACAGATTAAGCTATAAAATAAATGTTTCCTATCAAAAGACTTTCTCAGTACAAGGAGCACCACTTTAGTCAGCGCCGTATTACGCTGCAGCAACTCCGATCAGGAGTATTTATGTACAGTAGCCCACTGGCAATGTACCTTTCTACAGACCAATCAGGAAAGTGTCCATTTTTAACTTTAAAATGACAAGTATTGCACAAATGGCGTGGTATCTTCAGAACTAAAACATTTGACTGTGTTCCTTCAAAGTGCCTTTGGCAAATTTATTGAAGTATGAATCCACATGGATCATAAATTATCACAACTTGATTCCCAGCCTGTGGCTGAGGCAGCTAGGCCTAGGAATCAGATTATGCAATAGGTCAAAAGGATGGTGTTGTGAGGACACGGACTTGTCTTTCCTTGGAAAAAGAAGGATAAGGAATGCTTTAAGCGAGATGTTTAACATGATTGAAGGAATTGGTAAGGATGAAATCCGAAGGGCCCTACCTTAACTCAGTGTGAGTGAATGGGTTCTGAATGAGGTAAATTGGACCCAAAGTAGAAATTTCTCCAGCGGAAGCAGCCAGAACAAGGGTGCATCAGGTTAAAATCAGAGCTAGCCTATTCAGGGGTTGCCAACTGTGGCTGGACATATTCCAGGAGATTCTGGTGAAAGTGGCATCACAGAAAGCAGGTGGTGAGGTGCAAGTGGTTTCACAGGAATGTGAGAGAGGAAAAGAAGACAATTTTCATGAGGCAAAGAGGATGAATTCAAAGTGAGGGTGAATAATGAGTAGCTTCAAGGGAATAACATCTTTACTCACTCTTAGAACCATAGAACCAAAGAATCCCTACAGTGCAGAAGGAGTCCATTCGGCCCATCAAGTCTGCACCAACTCTCCGAAAGAGCATCTTTCCCAGGCCCACCCTCCCACTCTCTGTCCATAACTCCAGACATTTACCATGCCAATCCACCTAACCTACATATCTTTGGACACTAAAAGACAATTTGGCATGGTCAATCCACCTAACCTGAAGAGGTTTGATGTAAGATCATGGTTTAGAGTTAATAAACCAGTGTATCCCCTGCCACCGCACTGGGACAGGAAGTTGGTGTCACTGATGCCATCATTCTGTGCCTGGAACAGGAGGTCAGCACCCACTCCGCTGCAGGTGCATGCACAGTGCTGCTGACATCATCATTAGAGGCCCAGTGAACACTTGCCACCCTCTTGCTCACCTCACTCACTGCCACACCTGCCGCTTTGCTCGCCACCCCATTCACTGCCTGTAGATAGCATCAGTACAGGGTGGTGAGTGGGAGAGAGGCAGTGAGGGGGTGGGAGGGGGGCACTCAATCAGGCAGTCAGCAGAGAGGCGAGAAAATTACTACCATGATCCTGGGAATTTTAACTGGCTTTTTGGGGTTCAATATTTTGTGAAAACTGCAATTCTTAACCGTGATGAAAAGAAACATGTTTTGTTGATACTGAACTTGTTTAAATACTTACACCTTACTCAGTATCACGGATGGTCCTATTCTTTGATGCACACTGCTACCTGTGGCTGGCAGTGACGTCGCAGGCACTGCAACTGCATGTCTGGTTAATGCGCCCCCTGCAGGTTGCAGCAAACACAGCCACGATTAAAAGCTGCTAAAACTGAGGAGAATATTTCTCTCTCACTCTCTTCCTCTGGGTTTTTAATGAAATGAAGCCAGCCGAAACCCTACTCGTGCCCAGCACACTCGGACTAAGACTCGCAACTCGCATCCAACCCTCAAACCCCACCAAACCCTTTGCAGCCTGCTAAAAGAGCAAAGCGGTGGCACAGTGATTCGCACTGCTGCCTCACAGCGCCAGGGACCCGGGTTCAATTCCGGCCTCAAGTGACTGTCTCTGTGGAGTTTGCACATTCTCCCCGTGTCTGCATGGGTTTCCTCCCACAGTCCAAAGATCTGATTTGATTTATCATTGTCATATGTATTGGGATACAGTGAAAAGTATTGTTTCTTGCGCGCTATACAGACAAAGCATACCGTTCAGAGAGAAGGAAAGGAGAGAGTGCAGAATGTAGTGTTACGATCATAACTAGGATGTAGAGAAAGATCAACTTAATATGAGGTAGGTCCATTCAAAAATCTGATGGCAGCAGGGAAGAAGCTGTTCTTGAGTCAGTTGGCACGTGACCTCAGACTTTTGTATCTTTTTCCCAACGGAAGAAGGTGGAAGAGAGTATGTCTGGGGTGCACGAGGTCCTTAATTATGCTGGCTGTTTTTCTGAGGCAGCGGGAAGTGTAGACAGAGTCAATGGATGGGAGGCTGGTTTGCGTGATGGATTGGGCTACATTCACAATCTTTTGAAGTTTCTTGCGGTCTTGGGCAGAGCAGGAGCCATACCAAGCTGTGATACAACCAGAAAGAATGCTTTCTATGGTGCATCTGTAAAAGTTGGTGAGAGTCGTCACTGACATGCCAAATTTCCTTATTCTCCTGAGAAAGTAAAGGCGTTGGTTGGCTATCTTAACTATAGTGTCGGCATGGGGGGTATCAGGACAGGTTGTTGGTGATCTGGACACCTAAAAATGTGAAGCTCTCGATCATGTGTGGGTTAGGTGGATTGGCCATGCAAATTGCTCCCTTAATATCCAAAGATGTGTGGATTAGCGGGGTAAATACGTGGGGTTACGGGGATAGGGTCTAGCAAGATACTCTGTCAGAGTGTCAATGCAGACTTGATGGGCTGAATGGCCTCCTTCTGCACTGTCGGGATTCTGTGATTCTATGAAACCTCCAGCCAATCAGAGTCCTCCTGTCTTTTTTTTGGTTTGAATTTGATTGGACGATGCTGTGTCAGATGCGATGTCACTGCGATGTCACTGTGTGGCAATGCCTCATGATGAGAGTTGTAGTCCCTTCTCCTTTTTGGTTGTTGCTGATGACAGTACCAACTTGTTAAAAATCACACTGATTGCTTTCTTTGGCTACTGGGAGATTGGTGTCAATTTGGATAGACTCCTGGCCATTCTGGAAGGTTAGCAACCCTAAGGATGTTGTCAGGAGGTTCTTCTTCACATAAACTATAATGGAATATCTGGAACTCTCTCCCTCCAGAAGCTATTAAAGCAGGGGAGGATTCGATTGAAAATTTCAAAACTCGGATTGATAGATTTTTGTTAGGCCAGGACATTGAGAGACAGGGAACCAAGGAGGGTAAATGAAGTTGAGGTACAGAACAGCCATGATCTAAATGGACGGCAGAACAGACTCAAGGGTCTGGATGACCTATCTCTTATCCTATGTTTAGGTTTCACAGGTGAAAAATGAGCACGGAAGAGTCCCATATAGCGATTATCCCTCAACCAACAGTGTCAAAAACAGACCATCTGACCATTATCTCATTGCCGTGAATGGGACATACTGGTGCACAAATTGGGTGTTGCATTCCATACATAGGGCAGCACAGTGGTTAGCACTGCAACCTCACAATGCCATGAATCCAAGTTCAATTCCAACCTCAGGTCACTGTCTGTGTGGAGTTTGCACATTCTCCTCGTGTCTACGTGGGTTTCTTCCGGGTGCTCCAGTTTCCTCCCACAGTTCAAAGATGTGCAGGTAGGTGGATTGGCCATGCTAAATTGCCCCTTAGTGTCAGGGGGACCAGCAGGGTAAATCCGTGGAGTTACGGGGATAGGGCCTCAGTGGGATTGTTGGCAGAGCAGGCTCGATGGGCCGAATAGCCTCCTTCTGCACTGTGAGGATTCTATGAATATATTATTATAACTGGCAACTCCACTTGATTGTTTGGCTTTGGGCATCTTTCTTTCATTACTTTAGCCCGAGTAGGATGACATAATCTGCTATCCGAGTCACATTCTGAGAACTTTTTATACGATAGTTATGGGTGGGAAAGTCTGCGGGATAGATAAATGATAGCACAGGTTTTGTGGTTTTACCCAGACTGCGACGCATCAAAGCCACAATAACATAGCTCCAACAGTTTATGAATCAAGCTGAACCTTTCAATGTGTTATATCGGTTCACTTGCTTCAATGTGAACGATGAAATTTATTCACAAATGGGAAGTTAGTGTGAGAGTGAGCGGCAGTGAGGAGATCAGCTGTTGTATCACAGTGCTCCACATTAAAGCAGTTTCTCATCTTGGAGCTCATGCTAGGATATTGTGTAATCTCATTTTGTACTTTTCTAAATGCAATTATTCTTTCATTTTAGCACATTGCGTTGTGTGTTAGCCGTGGCTTATTGGCAGCATTCGCAATCATCTCTTACGTAGATGATTATGGGTTCAAGTAACTCTAAATACTTATGCACCAATCTTAGCTGATCCTCCAGTCTAGTACCATAGGAGTGCTGCACTGTCAGAGGTGCCTTCATTCAGATGAAACGTTAAACATTTTTTCATTCATTCAAGGCATCGTTGGCTAGGCCAGCATTTTATTGCCCAGCCCTCGCTGCCCTTCAGAGTTGGTGATGGTAAACTGCCTTCCTGAACTGCCGCAGTCCTTGAGGTGTAGGTACAGGGAAGAAATTCCAGGATTTTTACCCAACATTTGTGAAGGAACGGCAATATACTCCCGAGTCAGGATGGTGTGTGAATTGGAGGGGAACTTGCAGGTGGTGGTGTTCTCATGTGTCTGCTCTCTTGTCCTTCAAGATGGTTATGGTCGTGGGTTTGGAAGGTGTTGCCTATGGAACCTTGGTGAATTGCATCTTGTAGATGGTACACACGGTGCATCGGTGTTGGAGAGAGTGAAAGTTTGTGGAAGGGGCTGCGATCAAGCGGGCTGCTTTGTCCTGGATGGTGTCGAGCTTCTTGAGTGTTTTCAGAACTGCACCCACCCAGGCAAGTGGGGAGTATTCCATCACACTCCTGACTTGTGCCTTGTAGATGGAGGACAGGCTTTGGGGAATCAGGAGGTGAGCTACTTGCTGCAGGATTCCTAGCCTTTGACCTGCTCTGGTACCCACAGTATTCATATGGCTAATCCAGTTCAGTTTCCAGTCAATGGTAACCCCCAGGACGTTGTTAGTGGGGAATTCAGCGATGATAATGCTAAACTGAGTTCCCATCTGCCCTCTCAGAAGGACATAAAAGATCCCATCGCACTATCTCAAAAAGGAGTAGGGGATTTCATTTTGGGCATTCTGGCAATATTTATCCTTCAACCAATGGCAGTAAAATAGATGATCTGGTTATTGCTGTCTGTGAGAGCTTGCTGTGTGTAAATTGGCTGCCATGTTTCACACATTACAACAGTGAGTGCACTTCAAAAGCAATTTGTTGGTTGTAAAGTGCTTTCTAACATCTCAAGGTCTTGAAAGATGATATATGCAAGCCTTGTTAACTTGTGGTGTTTTAAGTTGCTTTATGTATTGCCTTCAGTGTATAGACTGCCATGTTTGCATTCCGACCCTATTTTAAGTCCACGAAGGATAAGAAAATAATGCTAAGCCGCTGAGTATTGAAATTACAGACTATTATTAACGTGTTTTTAAAATCATTCTCAAAGTGTGGACGTCTCGAACAAGGTCATCATTTATTTAATTTCCATCTCCAGTTGACCTTGTTAAGCCACTTAAACCATAAGACCATAAGATTTAGGAGCAGAATTAGGCCATTTGGCCCACCATTCAATCATGACTGATATGTTTCTCAACCCCATTCTCCCGCCTTTTCCCCGTAACCTTTGATTCCCTTACCAATCAAGAAGCTATCTATCTCTCTCTTAGATATACTCAATGACCTGGCCTTCCCAGCCTTCTGTGGCAATGAATTCCAAAGATTCACCAGCCTCTGGCTGAAGAAACTCCTCCTCACCCCGGTTCTTTATTCTGAGCGTAAAACACAAGATGTACTGCTGAGGCTGTATAAGGCTCTGGTCAGACAAAATTTGGAGTATTGTGAACAATTTTGGGCCCCGTATCTAAGGAAGGATGTGGTAGTCCTGGAGAGGGTCCAGAGGAGGTTCATGAGAATGATCCCTGGAATGAAGAGCTTGACGTATGAGGAGCATTTGAGGACTCTGGATATGTACTTGATGGAGTTTAGAAGGTTGAAGGGGGGATCTCATGAAACTTCTTAGTGTCAAGTTCTTGGATTGATGTGGGACCACAGTTATCTATAGGTCAGACTAGATAACAACAACAGGTATCCTCTTTTTAGTAGAAATTAGTTGAACCAGTCGAGTTTTTAAACAACAGTTTAACAGCTTCATGGTCACTTTTACTGTTCATTTTTATTTTACACTTATCTGCAGATTTTGTTTTAATGAACCACATTGGCGGCACGGTGGCACAGTGGATAACACTGCTGCCTCACAGCGCTAGGGTCCCGGATTTGATTCCAGCCTCGGTTCACTGTGTGGAGTTTGCATGTTCTCCCCGTGTCTGCGTGGGTTTCCTCCGGGTGCTCCAGTTTCCTCCCACAGTCCAAAGATGTGCGGGTTAGGTGGATTGGCCATGCTAAATTGACCCTAATGTCAGGGGGATTAGCAGGGTAAATGAGGGTTACAGGAATAGGACCTGGGTGGGATTGTGGTCGGTGCAGACTCGATGGGCCGAATAGCCTCTTTCTGTACTGTAGAGATTCTATGATTCAAGTTCTCAAACTGCCATGGTGGGATTTGAACTCACACTCACTGGACTACCTGTCCAGTAAATAACAATCATGAACAGATTTGACACAAAAGGTCAATTATCACATGACATTATCCTCTATGGTGTTGAATAATCTGGGGAACGGATTTCCTGTGCACCATACAGATAATGGTGCAGAGAAAATCAGCTCCAAAACTTCAAACGCATTTATAACATATAAATTGATGATTTTCCTATGCAAATTACACAGGGGAAACTGCACTTTCCCCCTCAGTAAATTGTCTTGCAAAGCAATTTACTTGACATCAATGTCATTTTAACCATCAGGTTCTCAATATGTAACCAGAAACCTGACATGATGCATGATTGTCTGCACATACTTAAAATCTTGTCTCCTGCACATTCATCACTTCAGGTGTAGTATATGCAAAGTATATGTCTAGCACCTGATTGCTTGAAATATCATTTCTATTAACAACCATACACATTTCTGCATTCAAATTGTGTATAAATAAATGTCTACATTTACAATGGAAACCTGCTATGTAAACTTAACATGCTGCAATTCCATTTGCTCACACATGGTGGCACTATAGTGCCTCAATCCCAGTCATGCCACACACGCTGAGGAGAACTTCCTATGTTTAATAACAATACATTGCATTTGTAAATCACCTTTAATGTAATAATACATCGCAAGGTTTTCAAGATCAACTTCAATTCCCTGGCTTCCAAATGGCTTTTGGTATTTCTTCTTGTTGGGTTCTCTGCCTGAAAGCAAGTCCTTGGTGATTACTGGTCAAATCACAACTAAAGTGCCATGATTCGTTACTATGGTCAAGGTGAGAAGGCAGGTACTGAGTCGACCTTAGCCAGATTGGGGATTGAATCCCATGTGAATCATGACAGAATCGTGGGATCATAGAATCCCTACAGTGCAGAAGAGGCCATTTGGCCCATTGACTCTCTGACAGAGCATCTTGCCCAGACCCTATCCCTGGAACTCTTCAAATTTACCATGGCTAATTCACCCATCTTAGACATCTTAAGACACTAAGGGTTAATTTAGCATGGCCAATCCACCTAACCTGCACATCTTTGGACTGTGGGAGGAAACTGGAGCACCCAGAGGAAACCCACGCAGACACAGGGACTACGTGCAAACTCCACACAGACAGTCACCCTAGGCTGGATTTGAACCCGGATCACTGGCGCTGTGAGGCAGCAGTAGTGCTAACTAACCACTGTGCCATCGTGGTTGGGTTAATTGGAGCCACATGGTGACCCCTGGTTCTAGATTCTCCAACAAGAGGAAGCATCTTCTCAACATCCAACCTGTCGATACTCATCAGGATCTTAAATGTTTCCATCAAGTTGCCTCTTACTCTTCTAAACTCCAGGAGATACAAGCCTCCCCTGTCCAATCTTTCCTCATTAAACAACCCACATTCCTGGTATTAGTCTAGTAATCCTTCTCTGAACTACCTCAAACACAGTTCAGAGAAGGCTTACTTCATGGGTTGTAAACCAATTTAGGGCATCATATGAACATATCAAATAGGAGCAGAAGTAGGTATTTGGCCCCTCAAGTCTGCCCCACCACTTGAGAAGATCATGACTGCTCTGTTTGCGTTTCAAGTTCTACATCCCCATTTACTCCCCGATTACTTTTGATCTTCTTGTCTAACAAAAATCCATCTACATAAATACAATAAAATCTATCTACCACAGCCTTAAAAATATTTAATGACTCCTTTTCCACCACCTTCAGAGGCAGAGAATTCCAAAGTTGCACAACCCTCTCAGAGAAAAAAAAATCTTCTCTGTCCTAAAAGGATGACTCCTAATTTGAAAGTTCTACCCCCTTGTTCTGGACTCACCCACAAGAAGAAACATCCTTTCCACGTCCACCTTGTCAAGACTATTCAGGATCTTATAGACTTCAAGTAAGCCATCCCTCATTCTTCTAAACTCCAGTGCAAACCAGCCCAGTCTGTCCAGCCTTTCCTCATAAGACAACCGACTCATTCAAGTCTAGCAACTTACCAATCTAGTAAATTATCTCTGAACCACCTAGAATGCATTTACATCCTTCCTTAAATAAGGAGACCAAAACAGCACAGAGTGTTTGAGATTTGGTCGCACCAATGCTTTGTATAACCAAAGCATAACATCCTTATTTTTATGTTCAATTCCTTTCGTAATAAAGGATAACATCTTGTTAGTCTTCTTAATTACTTGCTATATCTGCATTCTAATTTTGTGTGACTCATGCACCAGACAACCTAGATCCCTCTGCACTTCGGAATTCTGCAGGCATTCTCAATTTAAATAATAATCTGCTTTTTTATTCCTCCTGCCAAAGTGAACAACTTCACATTTTCCCACATTAAACTCCATCTACCAGATTTTTTCCCACTCTCTTAATCTATCTATATCTGTCTGCAACCTCCTTATGTCCTCTTCACAACATTCTTTCATACCTGTCTTTGTGTCATCTGCAAATGTACCTGCTGTGCCTTCACTCACCTCATCCACGTCATTGATATAAATTGTAAAAATGTTGAGGTCCCAGCCCAGACAGACCTCTAAAAGACTCCACTCATTAAATCCTGCCGTCAGAAAAAGATTCATTTATGCATACTCTTTGTTTTCTGCCAACCAGCCAATCTTCTATCCAAGCTAATATGTTACCCCCCACACCATGAGCTTTTATTTTCCACAATAATATTTGATGTGGCACCTTATCAAATGCATTCTGCAAATGTATGTCTACAAGCTCTCCCTTATCCACAGCGCATGTGACTCCTTCAAATAACTCCAATAAATTGATTCAAAATGATTTCCCCTTCATAAAACCACGCTGACTGTTTCTGATTACCTGAATTTCTCTAAGTGTCCAGCTATAACCTCCTTAATGATTGATTCTAGCACATTCCCCATGACAGATGTTAAGCTAACTGGCAACCTAAGGTTGAGAAAGGTGCTGATATAATTGCAATTCTTTTACTTTAATCAATTCTTTAGCCCCTTCATATATGCTTTGTCACATTTCAAATCTCTTTCTTCTGACTTTTAACCTTCTTTGTTTCTTTATACCTTTGGACCTGCAGAGCCATTGGAAGATTGTTCTCTCGATGTAACAGGGGAAAACTGAATTCTGGACCTATAAATAGGTTCAAAATGTGCTGCAACAGCTAATGCATGGGTGACGTGCAAACCTGTGCAATCTGGAGCCTGTACAAGTGCCAGTCATTATGGTGCTTTAGCTGCAGAGTCTACAAAAGTCAACCAAAAAATAAAAGCTATATTGACTCTGAAGTGAGGCCTTGCAAAATTTGCAAATAAATCTTGGATCCTCTCTTTGCTATCTTAGCAGCAATGTTAACCTGTTTAGAATACATGGCAGCAGGGCTGCATTCAAATGTATTAATGTGTTTGTATGCGACACAGCACAATCTCACCCTGGAAATGTTACTCATTTGTTGACCTTGGATGTTGAAGGACTAGTTTTATAGGTCATTTACAACATGGGTCCCTAATAAAATATAATTCTGATGAGGCATTGACTTTGAAGTTAAGCGTTGCATATTTTTAAAATAAATGGGTCAACATGCACATAAAGATAGAAAGCAAAGGCATTTCAGCTGAGTATTTTTTATTCATTCACAGAATATGGGTGTCACTGACAAGGCCAACATTTATTGCCCATCCATAATTGCCCTTGAAAAGGTGGTGGTGAGCTTTCTGCTTGAACTGCGGCAATCCGTATGGTGTAGGTATGCAACCAGGGACGGAGTTCCAGAATTTTAACCCAGTGACAATGAAGGAATAAAGATGTCGTTCCAAGACAGGATGGCGTGTGGGGAACATGCAGGTTTCCCATGCATTTTCTGCTGTTGCTCTTCGAGGCTGAAGAGGTCATATGTATGGAAGGTGTTGCCGAATAAAGCTTGGTGAGTTGCTAAGCGCATCTTGTAGGTCAGGTTTGTCCAACCTGCGGCACACCGGCCAGATGCAGCCCAGGTAGCCCCTCTATCGTAGCCCGTGGAGCCAGTTTCCAAAATGACGGTAAGACAGATAAGTGGAGTGGAAGCTTCTGCAAGGATCTGCTTCTCCAATCACAGGCAAGTCCTCTCCCACATCTCCTGCTAATTGGCTCACTGATGAGCCTATCAATAGCAAATATTAGAGAGAATCAGTCTATGATTGGAGGAGCAGTGATACCTGGAGTGATGAGTTACTTGCCGCAGAATACCCAGTCACTGACCCATTCTTTTGGTCATGGTATTTATCTGGTTTATCCAGTTAAATTTCAGGTCAATGGCGGCTCCTCAGTATGTTGATGGGGTCGACCATGGTTGTACTAATGCCACGAGGAGGTGGTGAGACTCTGGCTGGTAGGAGATATTCATTATCTGGCACTTGAATGTTACTTGCCAGTTATCAGTCCAAATCTGGATGTTGTCATTCATTATCTAAGGAATTGCAAGTGGAATTGAACACTGTGCAATCATCTGTAAGGATCTATATTTCTGAACTTACAGTGGATGGAAGGTCAATGACGAAGTAACTGAGGATGGTTGAGCCTAGAACAATACCCTGAGGAACATCAGTGAAGCCTGGAGTTGAAATGGTATACCACCAACAACCACAACCATTTCCTTGGACCAGGAATAACTCCAGCCAGTGGAAGTTCCCACCCCCCCCCCAACCCCCCCCCCCCCAACCCCCCCCCCCCCCAACCCCCCCCCCCAACCCCCCCCCCCCCCCCAACCCCCCCCCCCCCCCCAACCCCCCCCCCCCCCCCCCAACCCCCCCCCCCCCCCAACCCCCCCCCCCCCCCCCCCCCCCCCCGCCGGGTTAGGCATTCATTTGCTGTGGTGATTTCAGTGCCAATGTCTTCATTTCCATAAAGTGAAATTAAAACGTGGCTTCCTTCCACACTGGAAAAATAGAGTTAGTAAAAGGGTTTCAGCAGTTAGAGCAGCACCATAATTTGGCTTGTTACATTTCCTTCCTTGCAATTGTTTAGAATCAATTGCCTGTCAACCTTCTTCCATTTAAGCTTGATAACATTGCTTCTAATAAACACAAGGCACTTGATGGTGGAGCATACTAAACAGACTTTATTCGTATACAGCACAGGTGATCAACCTGACTGTATGTAGAGAGAATAGCTTTTTTGTTTCTGTTCTATGTTCCTTTAGTTTGCCTACATCAGAGGTAGAATGGTACAGTGGTTAGCACTGCTGCCTCACAGTGCCAGGGACCCGGGTTTGATTCCCGGCTTGGGTCACTGTCTGTGTGGAGTTTGCACATTCTCCCCGTGTCTGCATGGGTTTCCTCCGGGTGCTCCGGTTTCCTCTCACAGTTCGAAAGACGTGCTGGTTAGGTGCATTGGCCATACTAAACTCTCCCTCAGTGTACCCGAACAGGCGCCGGAGTGTGGCGACTAGGGAATTTTCACAGTAACTTCATTGCAGTCTTAATGTAAGCCTACTTGTGACAATAATAAATAAACTTTAGGTACATGTTACAGATTAGGGCCAAAATGATTTAAAAGATGCCTGAATCTTTGAAAGCAGTCTATTTACATAAATAATCATAGCTGTTTATTTAAAATGTATTTTCTTCCAACAAGACTTCCTGACCTATATTTTCTTATACACTTTACAAATCAGTTTTACTAAATTCTTATCTTTCTAGACATTCCTTGAGAGTTAACTGAACTCTCTTCCCATGTTTACTGCACCGCTAAAGTTGTTTCTTAATCACTCATGGTCAATGATGTCCAAGTCCCTTATTTCCTTACTGAGGCATCCCATTGCATTTTTGTTTCTGAGAAAGTCTGTTGCTCCAAGACACATGGCAGCTATTATTAACCCCTTAACTCTCCACGATGTCCAACAAGAGTGCCACCATTGCATTTAAATCCCTCTCGGGATTCCTGGTTTTCTTAGGTCCCGCCCCTCCAACTGACAGTGTGAATCTCGATTCCCTTTTTGAAATTTCACAGAGTGCTGTTCAATACGACGGGAAAAACTGTGCAGCCTGCGAGCTTCACACTGGTTTACTCCCAAGCCAGCGCTCTGTGTATTTTTGGGAAGATTGCAGCCTCTCTGTTTGGAGAGGGAAACTCTGTTTCCCTCTGCAAAGATGCTGCCTGACCTGCTGAGCATTTTCCAGAAATGGGAGTATGAACTGGGGAGGGAGTACAACCGTCTGTAAGCAGATGTTCAGGAGCTAAGTGTCTATGGCTGAGAATTTACTTGGCACAGCTCCTGTTCCATCACCATAACTTCAACAGAGGATCAACAGAAACATGAGAGTTTACACTGCATTTCAGGCAACATTATGTCAGTGAAGCAGGAATAACACAGGCTTGAATGACTGGAAACACGCCTTAAGACACCCTGATTACACTGTACTCTGTTGTGGTAGACTACTACAAACTGATCACAGAAGACCCAAGTACAGGCTATGATCATTTATTGAAGATTCAAGTATGCAGGGAGAGCACTGACGCAGAGGGACCCCAGGAACAGCACTCTGTAAAGTCCCAGATTTCCACTAAATTTCTATATTGTTGGTAACACACACAGAACATTGTTTAAATTCCATTCTTTTCTACATATAGGTTTACATTAAACAAATGTCTTTGGTTCCAAGTACAATTCACCAGCAGAGGCTACACTTAATCTGTTTCGACTCAATGGCCGGAACTTTACCACCTCGCCCGCCACGGAATCGGGGCAGGCGAAGGTCCGACAACAGAAATCTCTTTTGGCCTCGGGCGGGAATTTCCGCTCTCGCCCAAGCGAGGCCTTAAAATCCAGTCTGTTGTCTGCCCTTCCAACAATAAACAAACTTGATTCCCAAGACTCCGCCACAACATGTTCATTAAAATTAAATGTGTAGTCCTATCAAAAAAAAGGGATAAGTTAATCGGGTAGGTGCTGGAATTAGGCTGGTTGAGGTTGGAGAAAAGTATTGCATGTTAACTTAACTGAATAAATCAAATTTACAGAAAACGTTTATTGAAATCCAGCTAACAGTCAGCTGAGATCCGTTAACTCAACATAGATCATAGATTGAACCAACAACAACTTGCATGTATATAGCCCCTTTAACGTGGTAAAATATCCCAAGGTGCTTATGACCTTCTGGTCTATTTGACTCAGGGCAGCAATGAGCTGAACATTTACATAAGAACCAGCTGGAAGATACAATGGGGAAAAGGTTTAATTGTTCCTCCCCACCCACCACCATCTGGATCTCTTTTAATACACACTACTGATTAAATGAAGCAATAGTGGAGTGAAATCATACTGTGCAATATTCTGATACAAACCCAATACAGTGTTCGGATCCAATTGCTTTTGTTAGTTTAATCAGATTAACGTGCTTGTACATGAGTGTCAAACAGCTCTTCGGAAACCCCTGTCCATTGCTCTGCTCCGCAGCATCCCACAGTCATTCTGGAGAATGTATTAAGCACATGCAATAAAAGCACCCTTGAGTGATCTAAACAGAGGGATCTTTGGCTCAACAGGTCTAATGTCTGCTTAGTATTTTAGCCAGCATGCCCATTTCACTGAGGGATATTGAAGAAATGTTGAAGAGCCACAACCCCCAGTCTCTAGGGAGCCATCCTTCACGCAACCTCTTTGCTCTGGCGCATATGAATTAAGGCCGGTGTCCAAGTCATGCATGCTGCCCAGGACCATAAATGTGGGGTTGAGGTTACAATCAGATCAGCCTTATTGAATGGCGGAGCGGACTTGAGGGGCCGAGTGGCCTACTCCTGCTCCTAAATCATATGTTCGTGTGTAGGTCCGTGAACCAAAACTAGCCTGATTTAATTAATGATTGCAATGTAACATGCCTCAAACTAATCTTTTGTGAAGAGGTTAAAATGACAAAAGATTCATGGATTGCTTGGCATATACTCCTGATCTCCCTGATTGCAGGAAAACACACCAACATATCATATATTTCAGATTACAGTACAAATTATCAAATGAAAATCATTTCTTAAGATTTTTCACACATATGGAGAATTTGGATGTAGGACAATCCTCCCTTTGACACAGGATTCAAGGACTAGGATGCACAGTTAAGGAAAACAGGCTGAAATGTAACTCCCAAAAAATGGGTGCTGTTTGGGATAATGTCAGAGATTAAAATGCAAGAAATCTGAAACTGGCACACACCTTCCTTTTGAACTTGCACACTTCTGGAATGAGGGGCGCGTGACCAACCTGCTCACGAGCTGATCATTTCAATATTATGATGAGGCTGTGTGCCTTCATTTTAGTTGTCATTCTATTTTTTACCCAAGGTGCCTGGGCTCCCCAAGGCTAAGGAAAATCAGCAGATTAAGGGAGGCAAGAGGAGATGAAGCTATGAGGCTTCTGGCAACTGCCAGTACTTTACCAGTTTAAACAAAGAGGGCAGGACATTTCCATATATTTGCCTCTCTCCTCAGGTAACTTGCTTCACAACTCATCACGGCTCCAACACCAAGCTTCATAGAATTCCTACAGTGCAGAAGGAGGTCATTTGGCCTGTTGAGCCTACACTGACAACAATCCACCGAAGCCCTATCCCCGTAACCCCACTTATTTACCCTGATAATCTCCCTGACACTAAGGGAAAATTTAGCATGGCCAATTCACCTAACCCGCACATCTTTAGACTGTGGGAGGAAACCGGAGCACCCGCAGGAAACCCACGCAGACACGGGGAGAACGTGCAAACTCCACACAGACAGTGACCCGAGGCCGGAATTGAATCCAGGTCCCTGGTGCTGTGAGGCAGCAGTGCTAGCCACTGTGCCGCCCTTATTGGAGAAAAGTGAGAGTTTGGGTAAACTTAACCAGCTAAATCCAATTTAATATGGGACTTACAGTAATGAGGCAATGGCCAGATAAATTGTTTTTGGTCATATTTGCCTTGGCTCATTTGTAGCATTCTTAAAACATATGCATTAGGATCAGGAGTAGGTCACTCGACCTTTGAGCCTGCTCCGCCATTCAATAAGATCATGGCTGATCTGATTGTAGCCTCAACCCCACATTCCTGCCGACCCCCGATTACCTGTTACTCCCTTGCTAATCAAGATTCCATCTAGCTCTACCTTAAAAAGACTCTGCTTCAACTATCTTTTGAGGAAGAGAGCTTCAGAGACTCACAACCCTCTAAGAGGACAAAAAATGTCGCCTCTGAGTCGGGTTGTGGGTTCACTCCAGAGACTTCTATAAAATAATGAGGGGCACAGATCAGCTAGATAGTCAATATCTTTTCCCAAAGGTAGGGGAGTCTAAAACTAGAGGGCATAGGTTTAAGGTGCGAGGGGAGAGATACAAAAGTGTCCATAGGGGCAATTCTTTCACACAGAGGGTGGTGAGTGGCTGGAACAAGCTGCCAGAGGTATTAGTAAAGGTAGGTACAATTCTTTCTTTTAAAAAGCATTTAGATAGTTAAATGGGTACGATGGGTATAGAGGGATATGGGCCAAATGCGGGCAATTGGGATTAGTTTAGGGGTTTTGAAAAAGAAAGGGCGGCATGGACAAGTTGGGCCGAAGGGCCTGTTTCCATGCTGTAAACCTCTATGACTCTATAACTCTATGACTCTAAGACTTGAGCAAGCAATGTTGGCTGACATTTCAATGTAGTATTGAGGTAGTCCGGCATTAAAGGGAGATGTTTCATTAAGAAATTAAGCATAAAAGACCCCCTAGCACTATCTGAAGAATAGCAGGGAGGTTGTCCCAGTGCCTCTCCCAACATTCAAGACACATTATCTGGTCATTTATTTTGTTGCTGTTTGCAGAATTTTGCCGTGCACAAATTGGTTGTTCTGTGCTTCTCTACAATGTCAACAGCTCATTAATATATAATCAGCTGCAGAATTCTTCGAAGCATCCAAAAGACACGAAAGGTGCTACAGAAATACAAGTATGCATTTTCTTTACAGTAATGTACTCAGCAGTAACGTCAGGGAGCCACATTCTGTGATGTATAAGCTCTGTATTAACACAAACATGAAAATGTGACTCCCAATCTGTTGGGAAAACAAACATTGTATTAAACATTCACTGTAACATAACTAGCCTCAAGGTACTCAATGTTGACGCAATATACATTGAACCATAAGATTGGAGGATTGCGGATGTGGTTCCTATATTCAAGAAAGGGAATAGGGATAGCCCAGGAAATTACCGACTGTTGAGTCTAACCTCAGTGGTTGGTAAGTTGATGGAGAAGATCCTGAGGGACAGGATTTATGAACATTTAGAGAGGTTTAATGTGCTCAAAAGTAGTCAGCACGGCTTTGTCAAAGGCAAATCATGCTTTACGAGCCTGGTGGAGTTCTTTGAAAATGTGACTAAACACATTGACGAAGGAAAAGCGGTAGATGTGGTTTACATGGACTTCAGCAAGGCGTTCGATAAGGTCCCCCATGCAAGACTTCTCGAGAAAGTGAGAGGGCATGGGATCCAAGGGGCTGTTGCCTTGTGGATCCAGAACTGGCTTGCCTGCAGAAGGCAGAGAGTGGTTGTAGATGGGTCTTTTTTCTGAGTGGAGGTCGGTCACCAGTGGAGTGCCCCAGGGATCTGTTCTGGGACCCTTGTTGTTTGTCATCTTCGTAAATGACCTGAATGAGGAAGTGGAGGGATGGGTGGGGCAAGTTTGCCGACGACACAAAGGTTGGTGGTGTTGTGGAAAGTTTGGGGGGATGTCAGAAGCTTCAGAGTGACATAGATAAGATGCAAGACTGGACGGAGAAGTGGCAGATGGACTTCAACCCGGATAAATGTGTAGTGGTCCATTTTGGCAGATCAAATGGGATGAAGGAGTATAATATCAGGGGTAAGACTCTTAGCAGTGTAGAGGATCAGAAGGACCTTGGGGTTCGGGTCCATAGGACTCTTAAATCAGCCTCGCAGGTGGAGGAGGTGGTTAAGAAGGCGTATGGTGTGCTGGCCTTCACCAATCGAGGGATTGAGTTTAGGAGTTGGGGGATAATAATGCAGCTTTATAAGACCCTTGTCAGACCCCACCTGGAGTACTGTGCCCAGTTCTGGTCGCCTCATTACAGAAAGGATGTGGAAGCCATATAAAGGGTGCAGAGGAGATTTACAAGGATGTTGCCTGGGTTGGGTGGCCTGCCTTATGAGGATAGGTTGAGGGAGCTCGGTCTTTTCTCCTTGGAGAGACGAAGGATGAGAGGTGACCTGATAGAGGTTTACAAGATGTTGAGAGGTATAGATCGGGTGGATTCTCAGAGGCTTCTTCCCAGGGCTGAAATGGTTGCTACGAGAGGACACAGGTTTAAGGTGCTGGGGAGTAGGTACAAAGGAGATGTCGGGGGTAAGTTTTTCACTCAAAGGGTGGTGGGTGAGTGGAATCGGCTGCCGTCAGTGGTGGTGGAGGCAAACTCGATAGGGTCTTTTAAGAGACTTCTGGATGAGTACATGGGACTTAATAGGATTGAGGGTTATAGGTAAGTCTATTTATAAGCCTAGGTAGGTAGGGACACGACCGGCGCAACTTGTGGCCGAAGGGCCTGTTTGTGCTGTAGAGTTTCTATGTTCTTGTTCTAATCCCTACAGTGTAGAAAGAGGCCATCCGGCCCAGTGTGTCTGCACCAAATCTCCGAAAGAGAATCCCACCCAGGCCCTCCCCTCCGCCCTATCTCTGTAACCCTGCACATTTACCAGAGCTAATCCACCTAACCTACATGTCTTTAGACATGAAGGAGCAATTTAGCATGGCAAATCCACCTAACCTGCACGTCTCTGAACTGTGATAGGAAACCGGAGCACCCACAGACACAGGGAAAACATGCAAACTTCACATAGTCACCCAAGGCCAGAATCGAACCCGGGTCCCTGTTGCTGTGAGGCAGCAGTGCTAACCATTGTACCATCGTGTTGCCAAATTAACCAAAATTGTTTTTTTTTTAATGTTGAATAATCCAGTCTTTCCTTTTACAAATTGGTGTTTTGAAGATTTAAACCTGTTTTCACACTGAAAGTATTGAATCTTGAATTAGCAAAAGTACCAAACTCCTTGCTATTTTGCTTTCATTGGCAGGTGCCTTTTATAAATTATAGAAAAATAAGAAAAAAAACAGAATAAAATCTCAGAAGGAAATTCAAACATTGTATTCTGATAGGCCTAATAATAATCAGGCCAATTTATAAGAAACAATGCAGAGGATAATGGTAATCAATGTCTGAAGTAAATTGATATTATATTGCTATCAGTCAGAACCAAAGGAAATACTATTCAATTAGATTTAGACTCAGCATTACTGAATTACTGAGAGCTTTAATAAACCCTCAGTTGTAATAATTATACAGACCAGCTAAGCAAAGAGATTAACATTATTGTTATATATACAACTAAATCCAATTAAATATGTTGCTGGTTTCACATCTTCAGTACTAGCTGTGGCTTACTTGGTAGCCCTCTTGCCTCTACTTCCGAAGACTGAGGATTCATGTCCCAGTCCAGAGTCTTTGGCACAAAATCTAGGTTGGCTCTTCAGTGCGTTACTAAGGGAGTGTTGTATTGTTGGAGGTGCTATTTTGCTGTCTATCAGGTGGCACAAAAGATCCCATGAGGTTATTTTTGAAGAAGAGCAGGGGGGAGGTTTTCCCACCATACTGGTCAATGTTCATTTATTCTTCATGATGTGGAGATGCCAGCGTTGGACTGGGGTGGGCACAATAAGAAGTCTCACAACACCAGGTTAAAGTCCAACAGGTTTATTTGGAATCACGAGCTTTCGGAGCTCTGCTCCTTCATCTGGTGAGGAAGGAGCAGCGCTCCGAAAGCTCGTGATTCCAAATAAACCTGTTGGACTTTAACCTGGTGTTGTGAGACTTCTTTCTATTTATCCTTCAACCAACATCACTCAGCCAACTTAAGTGGTCATTATCACATTACATGATGCAGGATCATCGCTGTGCACAGATCTGTTGCCCCACTTATATTACTTTGGTGACTATACTTCAAAAGCTCTCAAATTGGCTGGAGAGCACTTGAAAGGATCCATGAAGGACACTAGACAAATACAAACTCTTTCTTTGATTTGACAAGATATTTTGTGCTTTTATTATCTCAAGACTTGAGAGGAAAAAATAATTAAATCATTCACTTTAGCAATTCAAAGGATAGAAAACACAACCACTGAACAAATATTTTGCATCAAAATGAATTTGATTTCTAAAATGTACTGAAGTGCTCACATGAAATTAATTGTAGTCAGTGTGTTGAGTCTAAAAGAATAGAGCACTGAGGATTCCTTTATTAGGTTTCATGTATATAAATGTCATGCCTTGATTTGTAATTCCATACAATGGGAATAAATTGGAAATTGTAGAGTATATTAGAATTCTCTCTGCTTGAATCATAATAATGTTTGAATAGTTCGCCCCAATGGTTTTGTTGGTAAAAGCGCATTCCCAAATGTGTAAAAGAGTTATTAAGATGAGGAAGCTCCTAAATTTCATCTCTCAATGTTTCAGCTTCAGTGCCCTTGGGTAAGGAATGACAAATCAGCAGGGTCCATGCTCCTTATTGCTTTCCAGTCAGTCTTGCAAAACTGTGTTGACATCAGACAAGAATAGGATTGGCCTTAGCCTTGATAACCCCTCGGGTGGATATTGGCTCTAACTATACCACTCAGCTGCCCCACATCAAAGTCTGAAAATTATTATCTTTGCGCAGGACTGGCTCAAAACCCTGTCCATTCTGCTGTCCATTGGACACAGTCAGGAATTATGTAATGACTCAGGAAGGACCAGGGTCTGAATAGTTATATAAGTAGGCAGTTGCTGCCTTCACAACGCCAGGGACTGGGTTTGATTCCTGGCTTGGGCCACTGTCTTTGTGGAGTTTGCACGTTCTCCCCGTATCTGTGTGGGTTTCCTCCGGGTGCTCTGGTTTCCTCCCACGGTCCAAAGGTGTGCGGGTTAGGTGGATTGACCATGCTAAATTGCACCTTAGTGTCAGGGGGATTAGCTAGGGTAAATGCATAGGGTTACAGGGCTAGGGCCTGGGTGGGATTGAGGTCGGTGCAGACTCGATGGGCCAAATGGCCTCTTTTTGTACTGCAGGGATTCTAAATAAAACTAGATTAGATGTGAGGAGGTGGTTCTTTGCAAGAACAGTGGGCCTGTGGAATGAGGGCTGGTACTGTTTCCGGCTAGGACAGAGATCACCTTATGCAAGGAATATTAAACAGAGCTACAATGGTCTCCTGAACTAGTTTTGATCATCCAACTGAGTCAGAAATTTTCAAGTTATCCTCCCCGACCTCCCCCCCCCCCACCCGCCCCCACCCCCCCCCCACCCGCCCACCCCCCCCCCCCCCCCGAAACCACCTCGCGCCTCAGATTTCCAGATACCCCCTAACAATTTTACCTCTCCCAGATTTCATGGCTTTTGGGATGGATAGGGAATGGAGGCATTGTAACGCCCAAAATATCATGTTTGTGTGCTGAATTGACAAGAGAGTATTTTACCATCCATCATTGTTCATTGCTACCAGTTCAGTAGTGGAGATATTAAAAATTGGGCAATGATGCTCAAGATGCCTGCAATTATTTGTTGTTTTTATAAAGTGAACTATAGCCAAAGCCACTTTACACTTGGAAACTATTGAAAGTTGTGTAAGTTAGGAATGTCCCAGCATGACTTTCTACAGAAGGATTTCAGAACTTCAGGACTTTTACAAAAGTACATGACAGCTTCGTTAACTCATGTGTTAACTCAATATATGTGAGTTTTAACTGAAACAAGTTGTTCCTTGCCTTTGATAGAAAGAAAGACACAAGGTTCTAAATGTTAGTGACGAGAGTCACAATAATTGATGGGAATGTGCTGAATAAGTGGCATGGTAAACAGCACAAAGTAATCTTGACTGGCATTATCCATCAGGAATGTGAAATTTATATTATTATACGGAGGCTTAAGAGAATTTCAAATGTCAGCTAAATATAGTTGACACACACAACTCAGTAACATTTTATTCAAGACGACAATCAGGCATATAGATATGGATTGGTTTTGAGAGCTATAATCCTAAAATATTAGCTGGGATTCTCTACCAAATTCCCCACTCTCGCTGGCAGCGATGGAAGGGTGAATTAGATCAGATTTATGGGAAGGCGAAGGCCTCGTAGTATTATCACTCAACTATTAATCCAGAAACCCAGATAGTGTGCTGGGGACCTCGGTTCGAATCCTGCCATAGCAGATGATGGGATTTGAATTCAATAAAAATATTTGGAATTAAGAATCTACTGATGACCATGAAATCATTGTCGATTGTTGGAAAAACCCATCTAGTTCACTAATGTCCTTTAGGGAAGGAAATCTGCCATCCTTACCTGGTCAGGCCTACATGTGACTCCAGAGCCACAGCAATGTGGTTGACTCTCAACTGCCCTCTGAAATGGCCTAGCAAGCCACTCAGTTGTATCAATCACTACAAAGTCTCAACAAAGAAATGAAACCTGGCATCAACCTAAGCACCGGAAAAGACAATGGCAAAACAAACAGCCCTGTCAACCCTACAAAGTCCTTCTTACTAACATCTGGGGACTGGTGCTAAACTTTGGAGAACTGCCTCACAGACTAGTCAAGCGACAGCCTGACATAGTCATTCTCACGGAATCATATCTTACAGATAACACCCCAGACACCACTATTACCATCCCTGGATATGTCCTGTCCCACCAGCAGGACAGACCCAGCAGAGGTGGTGGCACAGTAGTATACAGTCGGGATGGAGTTGCCCTGGGAGTCCTTAACATCGACTCTGGACCCCATGAAGTCTCATGGCTTCAGGTTAAACATGGGCAAGGAAACCTCTTACTGGTTACCACGTACTGTCCTCCTTCAGCTGATGAATCAGTACCCCTCCATGTTGAAAAGCACTTGGAGGAAGTACTGAGGGTAGCAAGGGCACAAAATGAACTCTGGGTGGGGGATTTTAATGTCCACCACCAAAAGTAGCTCAGCAGCAGCACTACTGATGGAGCTGGTCGGGTCCTAAAGGATATAACTGCTAGACTGGGTCTGCAGCAGGTGGTGAAGGAACCAACAAGAGGAAAAAACATACTTGACTTCATCCTTACCAATCTGCCGCCTGCAGATGCATCTGTCCATGACAGTATCGGTAAGAGTGACCACCGCACAGTCCTTGTGGAGACGAAGCCCCGCCTTAACATTGAGAATAACTTCCATCGTGTTGTGTGGCATTATCACCGTGCTAAATGGAACAGATTTTGAACCAATCTAGCAACTCAAGGCTGGGCATCCATGAGGCAGTGTGGGCCATCAACAGCAGTGGAACTGTATTCCAGCACAATCTGCAACTTCATGGCCTGACATATCCCCCACTCAACCATTACCATCAAGCCAGGGGATCAACCCTGGTTCAATGGAGAGTGCAGGAGAGCATGCCAGGAGCAGCACCAGGCATACCTAAAAATGAGGTATCAACCTGGTGAAGCTACCAAACAGGACTACTTGCATGCCAAATGGCAAAAACAGCAAGTGATCCCACAAACAACGGATCAGATCCAAGCTCTGCAGTCCTTCCACATCCAGTCGTGAATGGTGGTGGACAATTAAAAACTCACTGGAGGAGGAGGCTCCACAAATATTTGATTTGATTTGATTATTGTCACATGTATTAACATACAGTGAAAAGCATTAACATACAGTGAAAAGTATTGTTTCTTGCCCGCTATACAGACAAAACATACCGGTCATAGAGAAGGAAACAAGAGAGTGCAGAATGTGGTGTTACAGTCATAGCTAGGGTGTAGAGAAAGATCAACTTAATGCAAAGTAAGTCCATTCAAAAGTCTGACGGCAGCAGGGAAGAACCTGTTCTTGAGTCGGTTGGTACGTGACCTCAGACTTTTGTATCTTTTTCCCGAAGGAAGAAGGCAGAAGAGAGAATGTCCGGGGTGCCAGAGGTCCTTAATTATGCTGGCTGCTTTGCCGAGGCAGCGGGAAGTGTAGACAGAGTCAATGGATGGATTGTCTCTAGGGTCCTAAGGATCGCCACATCTGTAAGAAATTGCATTAAAGCATTGTTAGAGAGTTTAAAAGAGTTTGGATGAAGTTTTAGAAGCATCGAACAAGAGTAAAAGATAGAATTAGAAGGAATGCTGGGCACAGCTTGCAAGAAGTCGCTTCGCTCCGGCGCCATCTTAGATATCCAAATATCGCCATCCTCAATTATGGAGGAGCCCAGCGCATCAGTGAAAAAATAAGGCTGAAGTATTCACAGCAGTCTTCAGCCAGAAGTGCTGAGTGGATGATCCATCTCCGCTTCCTCCAGTCGTCCCCAACATCTCAGATGCCAGTCTCCAGCCAATTCAATTCACTCCACGTGATATCAAGAAACGGTTGGAGGCACTGGATACTGAAAAGGCCTGATAACATTCTGGCAATGGTTTTGAAGACTTGTGCTCCAGAACTTGCCGCTCCCCTAGCCAAGCTCTTCCAGTACAGTTACAACACTGGCATCTACCCAACAATGTGGAAAATTGCCCAGGTATGTCCTGCACACAAAAAGCAAGACAAATCCAACCCAGCCAATTACCGCCCAATCAGTCTACTCTCGATCATCAGTAAAGTGATGGAAGGGGTCATTGACAGTGCTATCAAGCAGCACCTGCTCAGCAATAACCTGATTAGTGACACCCAGTTTGGGTTTCGCCAGGGTCACTCAGCTCCTGATCTTATTACAGCCTTGGTTCAAACATGGACAAAAGAGCTGAATTCCAGAGGTGAGATAAGAGTGACAGCTCTTGACATCAAGGCCGCATTCAACCGGGTGTGGCATCAAGGAGCCCTATCAAAACTGGAATCAATGGGTATCAGGGAGCAAACACTCCACCGGTTAGAGTCATACCTGTTACATAGGTACATACCAGGACATCGCTGCAGGAGTCCCTCAGGGTAGTGTCCTAGGCCCAACAATCTTCAGCTGCTTCATCAACGACCTTCTCTCCATCATAAGGTCAGAAGTGGGGATGTTCACCGATGATTGCACAATGTTCAGCACCATTCGCGATTCCTCAGATACTGAAGCAGTCCATGTTCAAATGCAACAAGATCTGAACAATACCCAGGCTTGGGCTGACAAGTGACAAGTAACATTTGTGCCACACAAATGCCAAGCAATGATCATCAGCAATAGGAGACACTCTAACTACCGCCCCTTGACATCCAACAGTGTTACTATCACTGAATCCCCCACTGTCAACATCCTCGGGGTTACCATTGACCAGAAACTCAACTGGACTCGCCACATAAACACAGTGGCTACAAGAACAGGTCAGAGGCTAGGAATACTGCAGCGAGTAACTCACCTCCTGACTCCCCAAAGCCTTTCCACAACGCACAAGTTAGGAGTGTGATGGAATACACTCCTGGATGGGTGCAGCTCCAACAACATTCAAGAAGCTTGACACCATCCAGGCCAAAACAGCCCTGCTTGATTGGCACCACATCTACAAACATTCAATCCCTCCACAACCAATGCTCAGTGGCAGCAGTGTGAACTATCGACAAGATGCACTGCAGCAATTCACCAAAGATCCTTAGACAGCACTTTCCAAACCCACGAGCACTTCCATCTGGAAGGACAAGGGCAGCAGATACATGGGGACACCACCACCACCACCTCCAAGCCACTCACCGTCCTGACTTGGAAATATATCACTGTTCCTTCATAATTGCTGGATCAAAATCCTGGAATTTCCTCCCTAACGGCATTGTGGGTCAATCCACAGCACATGGACTGCAGTGATTCAAGGAGGCAGCTCCCCACCACCTTCTCAAGGGCAACTAGGGATGGGCAATAAATGCTGGCCTCGCCAGCGAACCCCATGTCCCACAAGTGAATTTTTAAAAAGCCAATTGCAGCCATTATCTTTTGGGTTACAAGACTGTTAGAATGTTCAGGTAGAAACCACTGCCAAATTGCAATTTAGCACCTGCAGCCAGGAAACAGAAGTCAAAATTTGATCTACTTTTTCCTATGTCTACATTTCAGCAATATCTCAACAAACTCAGGGTATACCTCAAGGCACCAGCAGTCATATTTATTTTGAAGTTCAGATTCGGGAAGTGTATGGCTAAATGAATTGTATACTTTGTGATGATACTGTTTCTTTAAGAAATGTCTTTATATCATGTTTCTTGTAAGCAGTATGTTTAAAACTCAGCTGTTTTACAAGGTGCCGATTTGCCTATGAGAATGCAGGATAATAACTCAATTTAGCCAATGGTGTTTGTCTAAACAGAATTAATGCATTTGTGTTTACTTAGGTTTCCCTTGGGATCAGAGTAGAGTTTTGATTAGGTTGATTGACAGAGACAAGAGTTGTGTGCTAATGGTGGGAGCTAAGCTTCCAGGGAAGATACACAGTTTCTGTTTCATTTTAAAAGTCAGTTCCTGCCTGGTTCTGAAAGAAGCAAGACATGTCTCGCTGTCTCGCTCTCCAGACGTGCTCTGAGGACTCTAGAACTGGCAACCTGAGTACAAGCACATAAGCCTATGTTTGCTAACTGATTTTGAAGAAGGATTTTAAGTCTGTAAGAGGAATATTGCTTGAATTGGAACTCATAGGGATAGGCTAGCAGTTAAGAATTGTAACTCATCATGTTTAAGCATTGTTCAAATGTTAAATGTTAAGTTAATTCATTTGTTATCATTAAACTGTGTTGTCAAATAAAGTTTGTTTTGATAAAAGCTTTCCAGTTTGTCAGTAAAATCACACCTGGAACGAACCCATCATATCCTCACATTAATGCCAAAATAGCAAATAGTTGGGGTGTAGTCTAACTTCATAATATATCATGGGGTTTCTGATCCATAGCCTAACAACTTCTAAAAGGAACTACCATGGGGGGGGGGAGGGAGATAAGTTTTTCAAGAAATATGTCAAAAACCTAAAAGAGAAAGGAAAGATTTTAATAGAGTAAATAGGAAGAAACTGTAAGGAGGGTCTGGAAACTTAGAAAACAGCTTTAAGATAATTGGCAAAGAATCGCTGAGAGGGGGGGGGGGGCTGGAGGGGAGTGGTGGAGGTTGATGAAGAGAATTTTTTATGTAGAGAGTTGTCATAATCTGGAATTCGCTGCCTGAATTGGAGATGGAAGTCAATTCAATAATAACTTTCCATAAAACTATAAGATGTAGGAACAGAAGTAGGCCATTTGGCCCATCGAGTCTGCTCCGCCATTCAATGAGATCAAGGCTGATCTAATCCTCAACTCCACTTCCCCACCTTATCCCCATAACCCTCGATTTCCTTACGGATTAAAAGGGAATTGGATAAATACTTGAATAGGAAGGAATTGCCTAAAGAGCCGGCATAGGTGTGATGGACAAATTGGCTTCTTTCAGCGCTGTATGATTCTATTATGAAATGAAGTTAAAAGGATAACCACATATTCTATGGTTCCTATGGGCCAGAATAGACATGATTTTATGATTCTATTCCGTTGTTATTTATTGCTAGTTGGTCTCCCATTTGGTCATTGAAAGGCAAAAATATAAACTGTATCTCTTCATCTATTTTTTCACTAATTCTTGAGTGGAAATTCGCGATGCCCAGGTTCGAGTGTGAAGCTGGTGATGTAAAATCAAGCCCCATCTGTCGCCACCACCACAGGCAGCCTGTCCATATTCAAGATCAAATTGTCAGCCGTGTGACTCCTGGGTTAGGTTGTGTGGGGATGGTTGAAGGGGGGGGGGGGAAGACAGGTGCCGATAATATCAGTCAGAGGGGAACTACTCGTAGCCAGCAAAAGTGATGTGTAATTGTGGGTGTGGCGGGGGGAGGTGGGGGGGGGGGGGGGCGATGGAGAGAGCAGTCCTGGTTAATACTAAATTTCTTCAAAAATTCAAATTTACCTCTCCTCTGGCACCTGTTCATCGGCCATATTTGCACAAATCGAAATGAACCAAACCCAGTAACTGCTCAACCTCAGAGGGATCTGAAAACTAGCCTTAGGCCCCTCATTAGCATATGTGAGTTTATGCAAGAGTAAATGCCCGCAGGGAGGTAACTGAAGAGAAGAGTTTATGGGAGCCAAGCTGGAGTATTTAGGTCAACTATATATGGAAGATGTCAGTGGGTCTAAGTGAAAATCAGGGCCTTAAACTTGAAGAACCCAAGAGTAGGTCAAGTAGGGAGCTAGGCAGAACCAAAGGTCAAACAAAGTCAGACCGATAGAAGCTTTTGATTTGTTATTTTCTATGTTTGGAGGCCGGGGAGCATTACTGGGGTCATCAGTGGCTCAGTGTGGTGCTGCGAGAGAATTTTGATTTGATTTATTGTCACATGTATTAACATACAGTGAAAAGTATTGTTTCTTGCTCACTATACAGACAAAATATACCGTTCATAGAGAAGGAAACAAGAGAGTGCAGAATGTAGTGTTACAGTCATAGATAAGGTATAGAGAAAGATCAACTTAATGCAAGGTAAGTCCATTCAAAAGTCTGACAGGTCAAGACTCACAGGTTTTAAGAGGTGACCCAGATTCCTGCTGCTTCTCAACTTTACTCCATGCTCTGATGGGTAGTTGGTGTCAACATTAACATGAACGTTGACACCCTCTTAAAATCATAGGGCGGAATTCTCAATTTTTGAGACTAAGTGCAGTGCTGGGTGACTGTAGCGGTGCCTTCCCGCTGGCATTCTGCATTTGGAATATCATTAACTCTGCACAGGTGAGTTCCCTCCAAATCTCCTGGCAGGACAGTAGCTGATTCATCCTCTGGCCCTCAGCTGGCAGGTTCAAAGGCCCCGGTGCCAGGCCAAGCAGCATGTCAACAACCCAGAGGGAAAAGACTGAGTCTCAAGAAGTCTGTTCCTTGATTCAATCACCCTTCCCCCAAGCCCATCGCCTACGAGATTTCCATGTCCCAAGTAGACCCTAACCACCACATTGAGTCTTTGTGTATCCCTTTCCAGTAAATGATGTGGTATCCCTTTGACCCCTTGTAAACTTTTCATGCAGCCTTGTCGGGTCTAACTTCTCTCCCCGAGTCTTCCCTCTCTCTGCTTTTGTTTGTCTTCTTCGTTCACCTCCTTGCCCCTCTGCCTACTATCATGAACCCTCAAACCCACCCTCCCTTGCACAGCCCTCCTTTCACATTGCGCCCTCGGGACTCACCTCACACTCCATCGCTGGTTGAACACCTGAACTTCGGACCTTTGTTGCGGTGGCTGCGTGATTCCTGCAGCATAGTGCTGTTCAGAAAGACACTGGTCTGGGGCACTAGGGGAAGGAGACCACTGTACTCGCCAACCCCTGGCACAGTACTGATCCGAGACAGTGACAAAGAAGGTCCACGGATCCAGCAGCAAGGTGCTGTCCGTGAAGACCGGTTCAGCCTGAAGATGCAGGGCAAAAGCCGGCCTACCACGGCAGAATGATGAACAGCGCAACGGCAACAGCATAGCACAATGGCAGAAAGGCTTTGTTGCAATGATCTCAAATCTCTCGCGAACTGAGGATCGCCTTGTGCATGCCACTCTTTGGCAATCAGGTTTTAGACTGGATTGGAAGAGTTGACAGGATGTGGGCAAGGAGCTATTTTATTGAGCATCCATGAGATGCAAACAAATGCAGTGTTCACGCCAGTAATCAGCGGGAAGACTGACCCACCATTAACCTACCATTGGGAGGACTGCGGCATGTTATTACACTGCCGTGAATTTTGACTTCTGCCACCAAATCTGCCTTGGGAAAATACCATCCATTGTCCTGGTCTAAAGCCACATGAACAGCAGGAAGTTTGTGGGGCGTTTGGAGAGAAGGTTTCATGAATATGATTGGTGAATAACAAAAGCAGAAAATAAGCCATGAGAAGGGACAACACAGACACCAAATCCACACGGAAAAACTGGACAGACTTTCAGAACAGATGCGAGTCACAAAACGTCTTTATTGTGGCCCTGTTGCTCTCCCACAGTTCTGCTCCTGGGAAGTAACTTATTTCATAGGATAAGATTGAAATGTTTTTAAGTTTTATACTCAATGTTTTCATGTTCAGCACCAGAGACCACACTTGCGCCCGAGTCCACATTGCTCTCTACAAACCACAATATTATTTTCTCAGATTCGAGTAATGTAGCATTGCCCAGGGGGTCAAGAGGTGTTATGGTACTTAGCTAACTGAATTGTCATAAACCCATTCATGTTCTCCTATAGGATATCAGAAGAATAATTGCTATATCAAACTGTGTGGTTTACAAGTGTAAAATATAAATCCAGTTTATTAAAAACAAATTTAGTAGCATGAAATCAAAACAGAAAATTCCATTTAATTACAGAGAATGCCTACACCATCTCAGGAAAGCAAAAGCAATAAAAAAATCTGGCAGCCAAAGGCTAAGGCGGACAAGTGTACATAACAAAAATTCACCAGTGAGGTTTCATATCTGTACCACAGGACCTTTAGTATTTGTCTATTTTGTGAAGCTAAAAGAGCTGAGGAATTGGCAGTATGTTGCTGAGGTGTACTTCTGAAAATGGGACGTGAACTCAAAGCGTTTTGCATAATTAAGTATACTGAATCAAATTAAAATGGTGCTTCTTTTGACCTGCTCACAGGATGGGGAGAAGGGCACTTTAAAATATATTCTTTCTTATTTGAGATATATTTGGAGCAATCGAGGCCACAATCTGATTAACCCAATTCTTCCGTTTGTTGGCAAAATACACCTGGTTTCACAGGGTCCTTCACAGACCAGAGACAGGCAGCACGTTCTTCCAGCTCTTCAGGATCTTTTGGTCCCACCGACGGTGCACCCCTTCCGGTGGCATGGGGTGGAATCAATGGGAAATCCCTTTGAAAGCAGCAGGACCAGAAGATCCTGCCACTGGCCAATGGCACGCCACCTCCTGCCACTGAGAAAAGCACCATGGGGAGGCCAGAGAAACCCAGCAATTCGGCGCGATCTTCTGGCTTTTCCTGCCAGCGGAATCATAGAATCCCTACACTGCAGAAGAAGGCCATTTGGCCCGTCGAGTCTGCATCGACAACAATCCCATCTAGGCCCTATCCCCATAACCCCACATATTCACCTCACTAATTCCTCCAATCTACGCATCCCTAGTTTTTAGTTTATTTATTAGCGTCACAAGTACGCTTACATGAACACTACAATGAAGTTGCTGTCATTCCAGTGCCTGTTCGGGTTAAAGCACCTAACCAGCATGTCTTTCAGACTGTGAGAGGACACCAGAACACCCGAGGAAACCCACGCAGAGACGGGGAGAACGTGCAAACTCCACACAGGCAGTGACCCAAGCTGGGAATCGAACCAAGGACGCTAGCGTTGTGAGGTAGCAGTGCTAACCACTGTGCCACCCCCGGGACATTCAGGGGTAATTTTGCACAGCCAATGCACCTAACCTGCACATCTTTGGACTATGTGAGGAAACCGGAGCACCCGGAGGAAACTCACACAGATACAGGGAGAACATGCAAACTCCACATAGACAGTGACCCAAGCCGGGAATCGAACCCAGGTCCCTGCTTGGGTCACTGTCTGTGTGGAGTTTGCACACTCTCAATTTTCTGGTGCTGGGGAAGCCAGAGAATCCCAGTGGTGGTAACTTCCAACAAATGGATCTCAAAGTCCACATATGCCCATGGTATTGTTTGGTGTTGGTTAATGCCTCTTTCCCTTGATGTCAATTGGTCACAGCCTAATGTGTGACTGAGTACCATCAAAGGTATGGCAGGATCACCCAGATAGAATTGCACTAAATGTAGAAAAACAGAAAAGGGGGAAGGGAGGGAAGGAAAGGACATGCAAGTCAATTGACCTGGCCTACTTTGTTCCTCTTCCTTCTCTTCAATCATCAGTGGTAAAGATTTCAGCCCACCTACCCACATTCTGAAACATCCTCCCTAAAATATTCACCCTTTTACATTTCTCAATGCCTTCAGAAGCCTCCTGAGAACCCATCTGCCTCAGAGTGCCATCAGCCACTACCCACTCAGGCTAAACCCCTTTCAAATGTGGAACATTTTGGAACACTTTGCTACGTTGAAGGCAATTTATAAATGTTAGCACTCATTCCAGGTAAATAACAACAATACGTTTCAAAACCAAAACAGTGAGGATACTGGAAATCTGAAATAAAAACGGAAAATATCGGAACTCCCAGGTCTGGCAACAAGTGAGAAACAGCTAATATTTCAGGTCTATGACACTTCATCAAAAGACATTTGTTCTGTATATATCATTTTTAACTGAGACATTTAAATTTGATCATTCATGGAGTCCCGTAACATACAATGTGTAGAGAAGGGCAATTTGTTTACAAATACAATAAACTTTTGAATTAATAAAGATCTAAAATACATTTCAGCCAAAAAAAGGCCAAAGGGAAAGGGTAACACAGAAGGAAAACACTTGGGAAGGGACTATCTACTTGAAGTTTAATTCTCTACAAGTCCTAGTTGTACTGCACCCCCCCCCCCCCCCCCCCCGCCCCTGCGAGCTTAATTCCATCAGTGTCCTTTTTAAATTTTCTGCCAGTCTTATTTTTACTTTACATAGAACAATTACATAGAAAAAACAGCACAGAAATCAACCATTCAACCCAAAAGATCTACGTCGGTTTTTACCCATAACTGTCTATCAGCACAACCCTATCCATCAACTACAGCAGTATTACTGCATATTCATATACCTGTCTGTTAATGATAATTCATTTAATGTGGGGTTAAATCATTTAAACCATATAGGGTTATTTTTGCTTATTATTTATGTAATGTTAAGTTTGAGACCTTTGTTCCAAAGCAATGTCAAAGGGATCAACGATCTCCCCTGTCAGTTCAGTATCCGATCCTTGTATTGAGGCTGTGGATTATCCTGCACGTATTTCCTTACAAACCAGCAGCTGATGCGCACCTTGAGGTCATCCTCGACTATAAAGTTCAAGGCAGCCTGTGAATAAGTCCAGTTAAACAAAAATTAAGGGATGGGAGGAATAAAGAAATATTTGCATTTCTATAGCACCTTATGCTGCCCTCAACCAGTTAAATATTTTTGCAGCGTAGTCCCTTTCGTACTGTGGGAAAAGAGGCACTCAGTTTGTGAATAGCAAGGTCCCACAAATGAAAGTGACCACATAATCTAATTTAGTGATGTTGATTTGAGAATAAATATTGGCCATCAATAATTTTTTGAAGAAAACTGGTGTTACCACAACCAAAAATTTAAGACTTTCTTAATAATGGCCCAGATCTTTCTTCCTCGATCGCAGTGAACATTGAGATGTTTGCTTTCACTGAAGGATGCGACAACACCACAATTCCAGTGACCTGACTTCTTCTGAAATCCAGAAGTTGAAGTGTGCCGCAATGGAGCACATGATAATGTTTCTGATGTTCTGATTCGTAAAGCAGCAGGGACCATTAATTTGGGAATTTTTCCTTTTGCATACAACTTGCATAGATTAGTTAGGGCCCACAATCACAGGCATGAGTCAGTTTGTGAAAAGTAAATCTGTAAGGCAGGATAGATGGAAATATCAGCAATAAAATCCAACTGTTGTGCAGACGGCTATCAATGGACTAACAATTTTGTTCATTGTATCTCCACATATTCTTCCTCCATTTCCCCGGCTCCTCTTCACTGACTCAAACCAGTGGAGAGCTTTCCCCCTGTTTCCCATTGACTCCAGTTTTACCAGGGCTTCTTACTGCCACACTTGGTCAAATGCTGCCTTGATGTCAAGGGCAGGTACTCTCAGCTCACCTCTTGAATTCAGTTCTCTTGCCCATGTTTGGACCAAGATCAAGGGCAGAGTAGCCCTGGCAGAAACCAAATTGGGAGGGTCAGTCAGTTGTTTAATTGTTTAACACTACTGTTGCAGGCAAGTCAGTGTATATTGGTGTTTGGCACAAGTCTGGATAAAAGGGAAGATTAGGGCATCCGACTGTAAAACCGCCCGCCAAATCCAGGTGATGGTAGTTATGAATGGAAATGGTGCCCATGTTAGGGAATACCCTGCATGCAACCCAGTCAATAAAGAAAGGAATTGTAATATTGTTCTTTTGGTAATAACAATTTTGTACTGCAAGAAAGGCTGTTGGCAGTTGTAATTGTAATTGTGCTAATTGGAGTATGAGACAGTGACTGCTAAACCAACAGGAAGAAATGGTTTTGATATGTTAATGAACCAAGAGGAACTTCAATCAGAATTTTACATAAGGCAGTAACAGGGATAATTTTGAGGCGGGTTGTTTTAATTCAAAGGGAGATATCTAAAAGTTGAAACGGTGTAAGTAAGGTAAAGTAAGTTTACTTTTTTTAAAGCATAAGAGTTAAAGTAAAAAACTCTGGCAAGAAAGCACTTCTGAAGAGACTGGTTGAGACAATTGTGAGATCAAACTGAAGGGATGTATTTAAGGAAATACTGAAACCTATGTGAGGGTTAGATCTCCCAGAAGATAGCGTGAACAGGGCCAGAACTAGACAGCCAGGTGCTCTCAGCCTCAGAGGACACTCCAAGAGAAAAAAGGGCACTACATGGTAAAAATTATTGGAATTTTATAGATTTAAAATCTATAAGCTGTTGCTAAATAGGGAATGGAGAAGGTTATTCAGAGGGTAGTTTAATTTAAGATCTTTTGGAACTGTTAAAGTATTGTGTATTGTTTGAGACCATACTTATGTTTGTGCATTTAGTTTTTCTTTTTTTCAAATAAACATTTACTTTAATATAAAATCATCACAAATAGTCAAAGACATAATTTCCTGATTTCGGAATCTCGCCTCATAATACACAGGTTGCAAAAAAACATTTTTTGCAGCTGTTTCAAATTTCCCTTTGGAATTTGGCAACCTCAGCATTTAATGCCAGTCGTGCCATAACAGACGTGCCTGGTCCTGCCCAAACCTTATGTGGAGCGGGCAAGGGTTACCATCTAACGAACGAAGATAGCTAAAGAAGAAAGCACGAAGAAGAGATGAAAAGATGACCAAACTCAAAACTGCAAGTCTAAATGCTGGGAACCTGGGGGAAAGCAGTGAAGTAACTGATCTGATGGTGAGAAAAGGGAAACAAATTGAGCGCCAAGAAACAATGCGGAAAGGCAGCAAAGCAAGAGAAACTGGTAGTCATAGAGGTTTACAGCATGGAAACAAGCCCTACGGCCCAACTTGTCCATGCCACTTTTTTTTTAAACGACTAAGCTAGTCCCAATTGCCCACGTTTGGCCCAAATCCCTCAATAGCCATTTTACTCATGTAACTCTCTAAATGCTTTTTAAAAGACAAAATTGTACCCACCTCTACTACTACCTCTGGCAGCTTGTTCCAGACACTCACCACCCTCTGTGTGAAAAGATTGCCCTTCTGGACACTTTTGTATCTCTCCCCTCTCACCTTAAACCTATGCCCTCTAGTTTTAGACTCCCCTACCTTTGGGAAAAGATATTGACTATCTACCTTGTCTATGCCCCTCATTATTTTATAGACCTCTATAAGATCACCCTTAAGCCTCCTACGCTCCAGAGAAAGAAGTGCCAGTCTATCCAGCCTCTCATCATAACTCAAACCATCAAGTCCTGGTAGCATCTAGTAAATCTTTTCTGCACTCTTTCTAGTTTAATAATATCCTTTCTATAATAGGGCGACCAGAATTGTACACAGTATTCCAAGTGTGGCCTTACCAATGTCCTGTATAACTTCAACATGATGTCCCAACTCCTGTAATCAATGTTCTGACCAATGAAACCAAGCATGCCGAATGCCTTCTTCACCACCTTGTCCACCTGTGACTCCACTTTCAATGAGCTATGAACATGTACATGAACAGGTAAAGTTTATATTCACTACTACTGTGGAGAAGATGGGAGAAGAAATTGCTTTGGAATAGTACTAAGCGAGGAAATTAAGGACAAGATGCTGGCAGGGGACAAAATCAGTGACAGAATCATCAAAGTATAGCTAGAAATGGAGATGAAATGTCAGTTAGTTGTTATACACTGCAAAGCATGTGTGGACCAGAAGAGAAAGACTACAGAACACTGAAAGGAATGAAAAACTGCAAATCAGTAGAACAAATCAGATACCAACAGACCTTCCGAGGTGAATATGGGGTCCAGCTCCTGAACAGGCTACTGTTTTTTGAGACAAGTGATAGAGAAATATCAGGAAGGCCAATGAAATGTGAAGATTGTCTTCATCTATTTAGATGACCGGGTGCCTATGGAGGCAGTCCAGAGATGAGCTAGAATTTGGGGAGTCCCTGAGAAGTATGTACGTCTATTACAGGACATGTGCAAGGAGTGTGGGCCAAAGAAGCAGTGTGAGGGAGAGTAAAAGCTTCAAAATCAAAGTTGATTACACCAATGATTAGCACTTTTCTCCTCCTGATTGTCATGGATGCTCTAATTGAGTAAATGACATGGAAAGTGCCATGGTCAAAGATATTTGAGCTATTAGGTGGGGATGATGAAAACATAACCAATTATCTGGAGAAATGGGCAAAAGCTCAGGGAGACAGGGATATGAAGATCAGTAAACCAGTGATCCTATTTATGGACTGTCAGTTTGGGCCTAGGGAAGAAGATCAGAGTGAAGACATAAAGATTATGGCTGAAGACTTGGAGAGAGTAGTTTCACATACCTGGGAGTCAGTGGTGGCAAAAGATGGAAGTGGAAATTAAGCAATGGATTAGCCGTGGTTGGAGATCTCTATGACCTCTAAGTGCAGGGGAGCAATATGTGATAGAAAAGTGTCACTGAAACTATAAGGAAGAATCCATGAGCCAGTTGTTATATGGAGCAAAAACTTGGGCAACATCAAGAAGGACTATGACACAATAATAATGAAATGCTGATGCTGAGATGGATGTGTTGAGTAACAAGAAAGGACAAAATCTTGAACCAACACATCAGGAAATTAGGAAAGATTGTGGGAGCATCGAAAAAGTCAGTGATGAGATTGAAACAGTATGGTCATCTGTTACAGAGATGAGGCAAGTGATAGAGATGGAAAGAACAGATGGAAAGATGCAGCAGTGAGAGACTTAAACAGGGTGTGACTGGAAGAGGAATTAGTAACTGACAGGAGGAGATGGAGAAGAGTGATCGATCAGCATTGTGGTGACCCCAAGTAAAATAGAAGAAGTCAAAAAAAGAAGAGACTGATTGTACTGCCTGATCTTCTGTGCTAAAATCTTTCCTTACTGCTGCTCTTATGTCATTCTTTATTATCAGGCTACTCCCACCCCTTTGCAATTTTGGCTATCATTTCAAAATGTTCTGTACCCTGGAATATTATTTCCCAACATTGTTCACCTTGTGGCGGCACGGTGGCACAGCGGTTAGCACTGCTGCCTCACCCGGGTTCGATTCCCAGCTTGGGTCACGGTCTGTGTGGAGTTTGCACGTTCTCCCCGTGTCTGCGTGGGTTTCCTCCCACAATCTGAAAGATGTGCTGGTTAGGCGCATTGACCCGAACAGGCGCCAGAGTGTGGCGACTAGGGGAATTTCACAGTAACTTAATCGCAGTGTTAAAGTAAGCCTTTCTTGTAACTAATAAATAAACTTTACTTTAAAACCTTGTTACCATGCCACTTTAATGGTGATTATATTGAATCCATTTCTCACTATTAATGCTGAGGATTATACTAACCACCAATTTAAGATCATCAGTTGGTCTCGCAATGAAGGCATTTAATAAAATCCAGAAGGCATTTGATAAAGTCCCACATAAGGGACTGTTATATAAACTTAAAGCCAATAACATTGAAGGCAAATTATTGTCCTGGTTTTTTGGTTTGCATTTTATGTAATGGTAATTTTTAATGGTCATGTAATGTACTTATATAAACTCTATGAATAAAGTTTATCTTTGAGAAAAAATAATTAAAATGTCATAAGGACAGAAAATAATCAGAAAGGCCAATATGAATGCTGAATCGCTGGGGCCTATGTATTGGAGAATAGAAAATGAGGTAGAAATCGTGCTACAGATATAAAAAGCCCTAATTGGATGACAGTTGGATTACTGTGAGCGATTCTAGGAACCACATCTTAGGAACGATATACAGGCCTTGAGAGAAGTACAGTGTAAGTTTACCAAGATGATGCCTGGACTCCAAGGGTTAAATTACAAGAGGAGTTTAAACAGAGTTTGGAAGGTTAAGGGGAGAACGTTTGATCAAAGTTTTCAAGATATTTAGGGGAACCAACAGAGTAGATAAACTTTTGTTAGGTGGGGAGTCTAAGACTCGGAGGCATTGTCTAAAATTTAAAGCTAGACTTTTCAGGAGGTAGGTGGTAGAAATATGGAACTCCGTACCACAAACAGCAATGATAGGTAAACAGTAAATTTTAAACTATGATTGATAAGATTTTAGTTATCCAAAGATATTAAGAGATATGGGACAAAGGTGAGTATAAGGAGTTAGGTCACAGAGCAGCCATGGTCTCACTGAATGGCAGAACAGACTCAAAGGGCACATTTATTTCCCTTCCTATGCTCATCTGATAGACAGCACCTCTGACAGTGCAACACTCCTTCAATACTGCATCGGGCTGTCAGCCCACATTTAGTACTGAAGTTTCTAAGTGGGATTTGAACCTCAGAGGTCAGAATAATACCACCGAGCCACATATGAGCCAAGATTGCTGCTTCTCATCCCTGATCATCCCAGACATGTAAATTATTGTATATTTTATAGAAAATCAAAACATATTATGGCAACATTCAATACCTGCGCTAGCTGTACGCCAATTCCATGTCCCCTGAACTTATGTGGCACTGATGTGCTGTACACATCAATCATTTTATTTCCAATGTATTTGTACCGCAAAACAGCTTCGTCTCTAGAATCTGTCAATACACAACTGACATTATTTCAGTGATAGGAGCTTTCTGGATGGTTACAACTATGTGTAAAACATCCAGGATCTAATGGCAAAACTGTCTCAGACATTGTTATAGCTGAAGCTTAATTAGTATATACTTAAAACCAATAGAAGGTTGGCAGATCCGAGTTATACTGCCAGTTCTGTGTCACTCCGTGGTCCGAAAAAAACAGATTTCTGGGCATACATTTTAGTATTAATAACTAGCCGTCATAATGATGGTCTTTTTGTTAACATCATTAAAAAGCTTTGTTAACATCATTAAAATTCTTTGGACCCACCACATTCCTGTCAGTTCATTTTTCACCAGTCACAATTGTGCAGTGGCAAATCAAATCCAAAGGAGTTAACTTATCACTACAGATCTGTAATTTAGTGGCAACAGGGAAACTTAAATTCATTCCACTACTAACTTTAGACAAGAACTTGTACGCCTAAATGTCTTTGTTCGAAACACTTAGAAGCATTAGACAGTCCTTTTGTGTTCAGTATTTGTAATATTGTGAAACAACATTTTACAAACAATTTTTAACCAATATTCAGTACATTTATTTGTTGTACAATCATAGAACCATAGAATACAGAAGGGATCCATTCAGCTCATTGTGCCTGGGTCTCCAAGCTACCAACTAGTCCTACGCTCTGACTCCTTCCCCTTAGAACTAAATACTTAACTGGAGGTGGGTCTATTTCAGAAAATTGAGGAGGGATCTGGCCCAGGTAAACTGGAGTCAAACACTCGCAAGCAAAAATGTAATGGATCAACGGGAGGCCTGTAAAGAGAGGAAACTTTGAGTACAGTCTAGACGCATTCCCACAAAGAGGAAAAGGGAGAGCAACCAAAGCCAGAGTTTCCTGGACGACAAATAAGTGAGAGACTAGGATGAAGTAGAAAAAGGGGGCATATCACAGATGTTTGTTAATACAAGGGAGAATCTTTGATTTTTTGATTTGATTTATTATTGTCAGTGAAAAGTATTGTTTCTTGTACGCAATACAAAGCATACCGTTCATACAGAAGGAAATGAGAGAGTGCAGAATGTAGTGTTACAATCATAGCTAGGGTGTAGAGAAAGATCAATTTATTAAGTCCATTCAAAAGTCTGACAGCAGCAGGGAAGAAGCTGTTCTTGAGGCGGTTGGTACATGACTTCAAACTTTTGTATCTTTTTCCCGATGGAAGAAGGTGTAAGAGAGAATGTCCGGGGTGCGTGGGGTCCTTAATTATGCTGGCTACTTTTCCGAAGCAGCGGGAAGTGTAGACAGTCAATGGATGGGAGGCTGGTTTGCGTGATGAATTGGGCTACATTCACGACCTTTTGTAGTTTCTTGCGGTCTTGCACAGAGCAGGAGCCATACCAAGCTGTGATACAACCAGAAAGAATGCTTTCTATGGTGCATCTGTAAAGGCTGGTGAGAGTTGTAGCTGTCATGGCAAATTTCCTTAATCTTCTGAGAAAGTAGAGGCGTTGGTGGGCTTTCTTAACTATAGTGTCGGCATGGGGGACCAGAACAGGTTGGTGGTGATCTGGACACCTCATAACTTGAAGCTCTCGACCCTTTCTACTTCGTCCCCGTCTCCTTTACGCTTCCTGAAGTCGATGACAATCTCCTTCGTTTTGTTGACATTGAGGGAGAGATTACTGTTGCCACACCAGTTCACCAGATTCTCTATCTCATTCCTGTACTCTGCCTCATCATTGTTTGAGATCCGACCCACTACGGTGTCGTCGTCAGCAAACTTGAAAATTGAATTGGAGGAGAATTTGGCCACACAGTCATAGATGTATAAGGAGCATAGTAAGGAACTGAGAACACAGCCTTGTGGGGCACTGGTGTTGAGGATGATTGTGGGGGAGGTGTTGTTGCCTATCCTTACTGATTGTGGTCTGTGAGTTAGGAAGTTCAGGATCCAGTCGCAGAGGGAGGCGCCCTCTGGAGGAATCAGGCTGAATATAGGAAGTAGAGAGAAGTAAAAAAGAAAGGGCAAAGGAGACAATTTGCGACTGAATAATGGCAGTTGTAAAAGAGAAACCAATGGTCTACAGGCATACTGACAGTAAAATATCAGAAGAATAGTGGCGATGATTAGGGACCAAGGTGAAAATCTATTGATGTAAGTGGAAAGCATGGTTCAGTTACTAAATGAGTACATACCAAGGAAAAGGACTTCACCAAAGCGGTGACAAATGAGAAAGTTGTTTGGATGCTGCATGAAATAAGAGTAAATAGAGGAGGTACTAAAAAGGCTGACTGTACAGTAATTCCTAATTTAACACTGATTCAATCAAAATAGCTTTGTTATAACCTCACTGATACATTAGGGAACATATGTCATTTTAACGTCACAACATTCGCTATTATGTTGTTTGCCAGTGGGACACAACATGTGGATGTAGAGGCACTATTTTGATGATGTTTGAAGCGCATAATCAATAGCTTTTCTGGTAATTTAGTAATTCTCTCTATGCCAACCCTGCTTGGAAGGAATATTGTGTTATAAAAATATTGACTTGAAGATATTGCGTATCTTAGACAATGCCTTAGGTTGTCTTGTTAACCTTGATGACATATCAGAAAACATTATTGCTATTTTCTTGTTACCCAACACACTGCGACAGTCCATGGAACGGCGGAAACAGCAATCTTCAAGATTAATTATTAATTATTTACATCATACTTTAGGCCAGCTCATCAAGGAGACAGACCCCCAAAATAAGTCAACAATCAGGGAAATTTGACGTGGCTATATCCTTAAGGGTGCAGTCAATATTGCTGATTCATAGGATGATGGTACATTGGAGTGCTTGAATGGTGTGTGGCGAAAAGTGTGACACAAACATGTCAACCACGTTAAATGCTAACAGTTGCGAAGGCGAGTAGGAGGACCACCTCAGAGGTGGTGGTGTCAGCAGCCACACTGACAACATGGGTGGGCTTAAATACCTCATACGTCGAAGTCCCCATGCCCATTTCAAAGTACTGTCCAATGACTCTGTGATAACCCAGCAATTTATGGCCTCCTTCTGCACTGTTGGGATTCTATGGATTTGTCACTCAGGGGAAAGCATAGTGAAGGAGGGAAGATACTTACTGCACTTACAGGCAGACAAACATCTGGCACTCCCTAAGAGCTTCTGCTATGCAGGTCCTTTGATGGCTGTGATTTATGATTTGTAGTCTTGTGCACCTGACAGTACTGTTTGATGTGGAACCTTGTCCTGAAGTCTCAACTCATTCTTTCAGGGGGGGATCCATCTCCAGATTTACTTTCTGACACTTGAAGATGGAAGAAGACACTCAGGAAGTAATTCTTCCAGAATCAATGTCCATGGAACCCTTAACGCTTTTTCAACCATAGCTTCTGAAGTATACGATGAATCCACAAAATATTTTAGCCTTTATTAGAATCTCAAGTGATGAAGGTGTGATGGTCACTGGTCTGCTGGGATTGGTTCCATTGGGGTTGCATTGGCCTGCTGCCAGAGGAAAGTGTTTGCACAACATAATGTTATTTAGAAACCCACCAGTACCCCGAAATCCATCCCAATGAGTGACAGCCGAAAGGTTACGACTTGTTAAGTGAGGGAGCTGAAAGTGAAAATGAAGCAAAGTGCATGCGCATTGCCGTCAATTCCCTTGAAAGACCGGCTCTGCGCTTGCGTAGTGGATGTTGCAATGACCCGGGTAAAGCGTGGAATCATTCACCGAGCAGCTCGGCCCGGTCATCGGCTTCTTGCTTGTCCTCGTATCCGCTCCCGGCCCAGACTACTTACCGCCCAGCTTAATTGAAAACCGGTGCCTTCCTCTGTCGTGTTGGACGGTTTGCTGAGAGGGAGTGTGAGCGGAGCTAGTGGCTGGGTATGAGCTACTCATTTCGGGTAACATCACCGTCAACAAGTTGGCGACAACCTTTCTCGACATCGCCATCTGGAACCTTCCACTGCGCGGGTGGCGGAGCCCGGATGTGTCGCCAGCGCCCCCTGTGGGAGAGCGTGGGAACTGGGAGAGCGTGGGAACTGCGAGGCCACGCCCAAACCTTAAACCTCAATTCAAATCCTGCACCATCCCCCAAACCCAATTCAAACCCTGCACCATCCCCCAAACCCAATCCAAACTCATACCTCCCTCAAACCCAACACCATCCCTCAAACTGAACCCAACATTCAAATTCAACCTTACCTTTACTGAAGGTTTCATTCTATGACCTTTCCCCACGATCCAGCCATTAGTCAGCCAACACATCTAATTTGTGACCCACTGTCTTTGTACACCAATTTGAAAGCAAAAAGGTCCATTACCCAATTAGAGTTGCCGGCATTGGACTGGGGTAGACACAGTAAGTAGTCTCACAACACCAGGTTAAAGGACTCATCTGATGAAGGGGCAATTTTTTTTTATACTTTTCCAATTCAATCAAATCCAATTCAGAGTCTCAACAAGTTGAGACATTTCAGATCCAGGCTGACAAGACAGGACGGGAGACCAAAACCACCCTGTCCTGGGCCTGATCTACATGAGTCAAGCTGATTGGAGAAGGGGGAGGATCCTCCTCCAAGACTTGAGCTAATTTGCATCTTAGCCAAAAGGCCGAGATGCCGCTTTTAAAAATTGCTTCATATGAAACATATGAAGCCTCAGCATAACCTAATGACCTCGACCAAGTGCGGCCGACAATGGGGTGCCGACACTACACTTGATCTTAGCCAAAAGGCCGAGAAGACTCATCTGATGAAGGGGCAATGCTCCGAAAGTTCGTGCTACCAAATAAACCTGTTGGACTTCAACCTGGTGTTGTGAGACTACTTACTGTGCCTACACAATTAGGTATTGCTTGACTGTTTGCCAACCATCCATTTTCGATATTTCTATATGGTAGAGAAATGTTCAAAGAAAATTTGAAAAAGAAAAATATTTTTTAATGCCCCTATGATATTTTTTGTAGAGTTGCACACAGCAAAATTCTGGAGATTGATCTTCAAATTCTGAAGATTCCAGGCCAATCCTAGAGGGCTGGCATCCCTAATTCTTTCAAACCCAACCCTACCCTGATGCTCAACTCCGACCCTCAAATCTAAACTCAACTCCGACCCTCAAACCGAACCTCAACTCCAGCCCTCAAACCTAAGCCCAACTCCGACCCTCAAACCTAAGCCCAACTCCGACCCTCAAACCTAAGCCCAACTCCGACCCTCAAACCTAAGCCCAACTCCGACCCTCAAACCTAAACCCAACTCCGACCCTCAAACCTAAACCCAATTCCGACCCTCAAACCTAAACCCAACTCTGACCCTCAAACCTAAACCCAACTCCGACCCTCAAACCTAAACCCAACTCCGACCCTCAAACCTAAACCCAACTCCGACCCTCAAACCTAAACCCAACTCCGACCCTCAAACCTAAACCCAACTCCGACCCTCAAACCTAAACCCAACTCCGACCCTCAAACCTAAACCCAACTCCGACCCTCAAACCTAAACCCAACTCCGACCTTCAAATCCAACCCAACTATAACCAAACACTGTTTACAGCCAAATGCTATTTAGAAACTCACCAACACTTAGAAATTTGTCCCTATTGTGATGATGCCAATGTATTTAATTTTATCTGCACAATGCCATGATTCTCAGTTATAAACAATGGTTTAGATTTTTCTTTGGCTATTAGTTCTCGTAAGGATGAATTGCTAGGTGTGTGTGTGTATATATTAAAACACTAGCCTCGACTTCAACCAAACCCAGTATCTGGGTCAGTTGGTAGCACTTTACCTTAGAGTCATGGATTCAAGTTGTACTCCAGAGACCTGGGCACTTAACTTGGCTGAGTCAATGTAATTCATCAGTTGAATTAAATGTCGACTCTTCCACAAGTGTGATTGGTCCATGGAAATGTGCCCCATGTGACAAATTAAAGTACATTGTTACAAAGATTTGGTTCTTCCTCTGTTGGCAATGTCAGTTTAGCCATATCGAAGATTACTAGGGTGCCTTAGCTCTCGTAGCAGTCTTGCCTCCGAGTGAGAAGTGTTCACATCTCTCTCCAGAATTGAGCACAAAATGCAGGCTGACCCTCTCAGTGCAATACTGAAGGAGTGCAGCAGTACTGGAAGTGTTGTTTCTTGAATGAAAGTATAAACTGGAGCCACTTCTGCCCTTGGGTAAGAGATTGCAAGGCACTATTTTGATGGGGTGGAGGGAGGAGGAGTCCTGTCCTGTCCTTGTGTCCTGGTCAAAATGTATTCTTCAACCAACAGCACTAAAAAAAATTATCTGCTCACTAGTCCATTGCTGTATGGGGGATCTTGCCGTGGACAAATCAGCTACTATGCTTCCTACGTTACAATGGTGACTGCACTTTGGGACATCCAGAGATTGTAAAATGCACCAGTTAGCCACAAATCTTTCTTCCTTAACCCAATCCAAAACCTAACCCAACCTCCAACCCCAACAGTATGCAACCCAAGCTCTGCCTAACCCTAAACCACCACCACCTACAAATAAAGTCACCCTAAATTAAAACCCTTCCACCCTGTCTCAACATTGGTCTGGCACAAAGTCCCACTCCTCATCCAAACCCCATCCAAAATCTAACCTTAAACCTCCTGCACCACCCCCTCCCCCTTACAAATAAAGTCACCTTAAATTAGAACCCATAGCTCCCACCCTATCCTAACATTGGTCTGTCACAGTCTCCCTCCTCCACCCAAACCCCATCCGAAATCTAACTTTAAACCTCCTGCACCTTCCTGCAAATAAAGTTACCTAAAACTCTTATCTGTTAAATTCAACTCTAACTCTCCCCAACTCTAACAGTGGTTTTGTCACGAAACCTTCTTCCTCCACCCCTTGAACCCAACTCCTTCCAAATTAATTTACCCTAAACTAATTTAAACCCTTAAATTCAACACCCTGAACATCAGTCTGAGAGAGGACAGAGCCTCCTTCTTAAAATCCAGTATCGTTTCAAAACATAACCGCCCTTCCACTTGCAAATTAATTCACTCTCGCCTAATGTTGACCACTAATTCCAAACCTATCATAGCCTTAAGGCAGAAAACTTTCATTCACCTGGAAACCCCAAGTATAATCTTCCTCCTCCAAAATAAAGTCACCTAGATCTGACTCTAAGCCTCCTCCAAGTAAAGACATCCTTGCCCCAACCCCTAACCTCACACTCTCCACCGTCCACTCAAGACTTAATCCCTGCCCAAACCTAGCTGTAAACAACACCTCCAACTACAATCATCCTTAATTAAGCCCAATCCTCTCCCTCCTTAATTTACAGACATTCCAAACTGGCTCTAAACCTAACCTTGTATCAATCCAAACAGTCTCCCTTTTCTACCTAAAACCCAACCAAAAACTAATGATAATCGCTTTCTAAATAATGCCATGCTAAATCAAATCCAAACCAAACCTGGCCCTCCTTCAGTTAAAGTTACTTTAGACCTAATTTTGCCCAATCCTAAATTCCTAATTCAATTTTAAACCTGATCCTAATCCAGTGCCAAATTCTGCCAGTTCTGAAGTTGAATCTGAGAGTTTATATCTTCAGCTTCCAATTTGTACCCAAGCTGAATATCAGCATTGGCATATACACACCATGATGTGGAGATGCCAGCGTTGGACTGGGATAAGCACAGTAAGAAGTCTCACAACACCAGGTTAAAGTCCAACAGGTTTATTTGGTAGCAAATACCATAAGCTTTCGGAGCGCTGCCCCTTCGTCAGATGGAGTGAAAATCTGTTCTCCAACAGTGCACAGAGACACAGAAATCAAGTTACAGAATACTAATTAGAATGCAAATCTCTACAGCCAGCCAGGTCTTAAAGGTACAGATAATGTGGGTGGAGGGAACATTAAACACAGGTTAAAGAGATGTGTATTGTCTCCAGACAGAACAGCTAGTAAGATTCTGCAAGATCAGGGGGAAAGCTGTGGGGGTTACTGATAATGTGACATAAATCCAACACTATACACACCATGCAGGGATACCTGTTTAAGGTGGCAAAACAGGACAGAGTCTACTATAGTTAAGAAAGCCCACCAATGCCTCTACTTTCTCAGAAGACTAAGGAAATTTGGCATGTCAGCTACGACTCTCACCAACTTTTACAGATGCACTACAGAAAGCATTCTTTCTGGTTGTATCACAACTTGGCATGGCTCCTGCTCTGCCCAAGACTGCAAGAAACCACAAAGGGTCGTGAATGTAACCCAGTCCATCACGCAAACCAGCCTCCCATCCATTGACTCTGTCTACACTTCGCACTGCCTCGGAAAAGCCACCAGCATAATTAAGGATCTCACACCCCCCGAACCTGCTCTCTTCCACCTCCTTCCGTCAGGAAAAAGATTCAAAAGTCTGAGGTCACGTACCAGCTGACTCAAGAACAGCTTCTTCCCTGCTGCCATCAGACTTTTAAATGGACCTACTTCGCACTAAGTTGATCTTTCTCTATACCCTAGCTACGACTGTAATGCTACATTCTGCAGTTTCTCCTTTCCTTCCCTATGAACAGTATACTTTGTCTGTATAGCATGCAAGAAACAATACTTTTCACTGTATGTTAATACATGTGACAATAATAAATCAAATATAGACCACCTGAGATCAAGAGCACTACCTCAACAATCACCCTCACCTGAGTTCACTGCAGCAACTTCACACACTCACCTATTTTGGGTCTGAGAAAGTAAACAGCGTCTTCCCAAGGAAAGTGACTATTAAAAGCTATTATCTTTTCCTAGAGAACCTGTTAAATATTTTGTTGGCCAAGTTATAACTACCCTGCTATTGTAACGGTCTGGGGGTCTCTCTTCAAAAATTGTACCTTCTCACTTTCAGAAAATACAACAGAGATGGATGGGTTCTTATGTTGTTATACTTTAATTTACAAGTTTATTACAGAAGTATTTAACATACAATAAACTTGAAAGTGGCTAATTACATAAAACTAATGAATATAAAAGCTAAAAAAACAGATTTAGTTCTAATAGAATCCAATAAAACTTTAAAAATACAATGCGACAGCTAATATTTTAAGAATACCCATCAATATTCAAAGTAATGTTTTACATGAATCCCCAAGTGAATTAGTTGTTGAGAAATTGGATACAGAAGCTATCTGCTTTATGATATTGAACCCCTCGACAACTGGAGGAATATTGAAGGGGTGCTCCCAGGACCCTTCCACAACATTCCTAATTTTCTGAAAGGAAACTGTAACAGTTATGCCCTTCTAAACCAGGTTACATCATTCTTTAGCACCAATGGATCTTGCCTTTCTGAATAACTCCTCTGCTTAGATGTGTCTTTATTATTCACTATGATTTAATTGTTAAAATGGCCGTATCCACATTGTGAGCCTGGTATATGGTCGTCATGTTCTTAGATATGTTCTTAATATCTTTGCTGTTTACCTCCAATAGTTTCTATTTTTTTATAGAAGTGATTTTTAGCTTTTAATAGAGGAGTAGATTTTTATAAAAGTTTTTATTTGAATTTGCTTAGTTAAGTTCTAAAAATGTCTCCTGAATAGAGGAGAGGTAATGTCATCATAAAAGCTTTTAAAGTTAGACCATAAGACATAGGAGCAGAATTAGGCCACTCGGCCCATCGAGTCTGCTCCGCCATTTAACCATGGCTGATATTTTTCTCATCCCCATTCTTCTGCCTTTTCCCCATAACCCCTGATCCCCTTATTATTCAAGAACCAATCTATCTCTGTCTTAAAGACACTCAATGATCTGGTCTCCACAGCCTTCTGCAGCAAAGAGTTCCACAGATTCACCACTCTCTGGCTGAAGAAATTCCTCCTCATCTCTGTTTTAAAGGATCGTCCCTTTAGCCTGAGGTTGTGCCCTCTGGTTCTAGTTTTTCCTACTCGGGTAAACATCCTCTCCATGTCCACTCTATCCAGGCCTCGCAGTATCCTGTAAGTTTCAATAAGATCCCCCCTCATCCTTCTAAACTCCAACGAGTACAGACCCAGGATCCTCAACTGTTCCTCATATGACAAGCTCTTCATTCCAGGGATCATTCCTCCAAGGCCAGCACATTCTTCCTTAGATATGGGGTCCAAAACTGCTCACAATACTCCAAATGGGGTCTAGCCAGAACCTTATACAGCCTCAGAAGTACATCCCTGCTCTTGTATTCTAGCCCTCTCGACATGAATGCTAACATTGCACTGGCCTTCCTAATTGCCTGCACATTAACCTTAAGAGAATCTTGAACAATGACTCCCAAGTCCTGTGTTTCTCATTTCCTAAGCATTTTTCCATTTAGAAAATAGTCTATGCCTCATTCCTCCTTCCAAAGTGCATAACCTCACACTTTTCCACATTATATTCCATCTGCCACTTCTTTGCCCACTCACCTAACCTGTCCAAGTCCTTCTGCAGCCCCCTTGCTTCCTCAATACCACCTGTCCCTCTACATATCTTTGTATCATCTGCAAACTTAACAACAGTGCCTTCAGTTCCTTCCTTCAAATCGTTAATGTATATTGTGAAAAGTTGTGGTCCCAGCACTGACCCCTGAAGCACACCACTAGTCACCGGCTGCCATCCTGAAAAAGACTCCTTTATCCCCACTCTCTGCCTTCTGCCAGTCTGCCAATCCTCTATCATGCCAGGAACTTACCCTTAACACCATGAGCACTTATTTAACAGTCTCCTAAGCAGCACCTTGTCAAAGGCCTTCTGGAAATCCAAATAAATCACGTCCACTAGTTCTCCTTTATCTAACTTCCTTGTTACCTCCTCAAAGGACTCTAACAGATTTGTCAGGCATGACCTCCCCTTGACAAAGCCGTGCTGACTCAGTCCTACTTTATCATGCACTTCCAAGTACTCTGCGATCTCATCTTTAAGAATGGACTGTAAAATCTTGCCAATGACCGAAGTCAGGCTAACCGGCCTATAATTTCCCATCTGCTGCCTCCTTCCCTTCTTAAACAGCAGTGTTACATTAGCTTCTTTCCAGTCCTCTGGGACCCTCCCTGCCTCCAGTGATTCCTGAAAGATCACCATCTATGCCTCCACAATTTCCTCAGCAATCTCTTTTAAAACCCTGGGGTGTAGTCCTTCCAGTCCACTTTTCTTTTGAAAATGAGTTATCTTGAAAAGTTCTTTTGAAAATGACTTTAGAGCTTTTTTTTATCTTTCCTTAGTGTGAAAAGTACTTGAAAGACCCTGGTATTGCTTTATATGTAGCACAGACAATGTCTGTTTAACACCTGTTGAAATCAAAGCTGTCAGCTAGTGCGGCCATGCTTGATCGGCACCCCATCCTACCACCTTAAATGGTGACCACCTACACCCAGTGGCAGCCGTGTATACCATCTACAAGATGCGCTGCAATAACTCAACAAGGCTTCTTGAAGAGGTATAGGCTTATTAGCAATAGGCAGCATGATTTTGTGAAGGGAAGGTGATGTCTGACAAACTTGATTGAGTTCTTTGAGGAAGTGACAAGAAAGATTGACCAGGACAGGGCAGTGGATTTTGTGTACATGGACTTTAGTAAAGCCTTCGATAAGGTTCCTCATGGCAGGCTGATACAGAAGCTGAAGTCATATGGGATCCGAGGTGAGCTGGTAAGATGGATAGAAAACTGGCTTGGGCATAGAAAGCAGAGAGTAACAGTGGAAGGGTACTTTTCTAACTGGAAATCTGTGACAAGTATTGTTCCACAAGGATCAGTGCTGGGGCCTCTGTTGTTTGTAATATATATAAATGATTTGGAGGTAAACATAGCGTGATTAGTAAATTTGCAGATGATACAAAAATTGGAGTAGTGAATAGTGAGGAGGATTGTCAGAGGATATAGCAGGAAATAAATTGACTGGAAACCCGAGCCGAAAGATGGCAGATGGAATTTAACACGGACAAATGTGAGGTGATGCATTTTGGAAGGTCTACTGCAGAAGGAAAGTATACAGTAAATGGTAGAGCCCTTTGATAAATATTAGCATACAGAGGGAACTAGGCTTGCAGATGCACAGTTCCCTGAAAGTGGCATCTCAGTGGTCAAGAAGGCTTATGGCGTGCTGGCCTTCATCGGGCGGGGCATTGAGTATAGGAATTGGAAAATCATGTTGCAGCTGTATAAGACTTTGGTTAGGCCGCATTTGGAGTATTGTGTATAATTCTGGTCACCACACTACCGGAAGGATGTTGATGCATTGGAAAGGGTGCAGAAGAGATTTACCAGGATGTTGCCTGGTTTGGAGGATATGGACTATAAAGAAAGGTTAACCAAACTTGAATTGCTTTCATTGGATGAGGGGAGACCTGATAGAGGTTGACAAGATTATGACAGGCTTGGACAGAGTGGATAGTCAGAGTCTTTTTCCCAGGGTCGAAGGGTCAATTATTTGGGGGCATAGGTTGAGAGTGAGAGGGGAAAAGTTTTAAAGAGATGCAAGGGGCAGGTTTTTCACACAGAGGGTGGTGAATGCCTGGAATGTGCTGCTGGAGGAGGTGCTGGAAGCAGATTCTATCACAATGTTCAAGAGGCATCTGGATAGATACATGAATAGGCAGGGACTGGAGGGATATGGACCACTGAGAGGCAAGAAAATATTAGAGAGGCATCTGTGTTGGCACAGACTTGGTGGGCTAAAGGGCTTGTTCCTGTGCTGTACTGTTCTTTGTTCTTAGTGCAACCTATGTGTATTATGCTTTAAAGCTTCTGGGTAAAAATGGCTATGCATGATTATGTGTCCACTTCCTCAGATCTGAAGCATAATACCCGAAATATCTGTGAATTCATACCTTTTTTTATTCGTGGGACACTGGCTGGCCAGTATTTATTGCCCATCCCTAGTGCCCTTGAACTGAGTAGCTTGCCAGGCCATTTCAGAGGGCAGTTGAGAGTCAACCACATTGCTGTGGCTCTGGAGTCACATGTAGGCCAGACCAGGTAAGGACAGCAGATTTCCTTCCCTAAAGGACATTAGTGAACCAGATGGGGTTTTCCTTCAATCGGCAATGGTTTCATGGTCATCGGTAGATTCTTATTTCCAGATATTTTTTCATTGAATTCAAATTCCACCATCTACCGTGGTGGGATTCAAACCCGGGTCCCCAGAACATTAGCTGAGTTTCTGGATTAATAATCCAGCGATAATACCACTAGGCTATTTATTCATGTTTTTCCTTCACAACATGACATATAATTGAGGTGTTTAAATTGATTAAGGCGATGGATTTAGTTGCATTGAATAGTTATTTGAGATGAGTTGGATAAGGTGGTGTACATTTTAAATCCTTGGGCAAAAAGCTGGGTTTTAGGGATGTGGAATCTGCTTATAGAGGAGAATGGTATTGCTGACCCAAAGCAAAGGGAAAGGAGGCCAACTGACATTCAATGTTGACAAAGCGAGACTGAAGCACAGTGTGTAAATGCAGTCAGACCCAAAACTGCCAACTGCTGGCAATTTCTGTCTGGTGAATAGGATAAATCAGGGACCAGTAGAACTGGGTAATGTGCTTGAAATATAATAATTTCTCCAGGACTTAACTCGAGCAAAAGCATTGGAGTTATTAAGGAGCCCCTATGGTGTAACATACACACCCCCGTCAAACATAAAACTGGCAAAGGCCATGATTTATCCACAAATTAGTGTAATACTAAAAAGACTTAAGAGCATAAAGCTTGAACAATGGGCCCTGCTCAATTTTGCATATGTCATTAGGGAGTAAATACAAAAGTGAAATTATTCCGAAAATGACCATACAACTTAAGTATCATTTAAAATATTAATTAGTGTAGTACCTTAATATTTTTAATGCAAATCCATTTGGATAATGATAGCCCATTAAACATAAATGAGGAAAATTGCCTGAGGTATTATAGCTTCCGCAAACCGCAACTAACTATATCTTCATATTGACTATAAAAAAATCAGTATCAAGTTAAAGTATATTCATGTAAATCTATGATGTAAGATTTTTCTTCATAGGGTTCCGGTATAATGCTGCAAAAGGATTTTTTAAATACACAATTGATTTTGTTAGTCATTATGTTTAAGGATTTACTTCCTGATTACACTGCTATAATATTATGTTTATGTTTCATGTTGTAGAATATAGTCATTTAACATGCAGGTTTGTATTTATATCGCCTTTGACATAGTCAAGCATCCGAAGGCGCTTCACAGGAGTTTATCAAACAAATATTTTCATAATGCAAAAATAACTTTGCACACCAATCATCAATATCAGATTATTATTTTTCATTAAAGATGCTTATATTGTTACAGGGAGTTGAATGACGATTGTCTTTGTAGTAATCCCCAACAGATGCAACTGTTTTTACACAGAATTATGAGTAAATAATTAGCTTTTCTAGTACAAAGGAGGAGGTCTTGTGGCATGGTGATAGCATCCCTACCTAAGAATCTTCAGGTCCAAATCCCACTTCAGGACTTGATGGCCATGGAAAGTGTTTTCGTAACATGACCAAACAGGTTGCATATCAGATCTGTAAATCCTTCCAAACCCTGGCAGTAAAGAGCAGGAGAGTTTCCTGGTCAGTCATTCAGCAGAAACCAACTTCAAACCACTGCAATACTTTGCCAAGCATAATCATGGGCCAATTGAATGAATGCCTATGGTCACCAACACCCTCTTAAGGGCATGGCACCTGAAGGAGGAGGAGAATGAAAGAGCTTGCTTTCATATAATGTCTACAGTAATCTTCACAGTGAGAGATAGTTCATAGAATCCCTATAGTGCAGAAAGAGACTATTCAGCCCATGAAGCCTGCACCGACAACAATCCCATCCAGGCCCTATTACGGGATCCCCAAGTATTTACCCTGCTAATTCCCTTGACACCAAGGAGCAATTTACCATGGCCAATCAACCTAATTGGCACTTCTTTGGAGTTATGGAATTCTTAAGTTACCTATCTGGGAAAGTAAAAACAGAGCCAATCAGTAGGAAGCTAGGAGCAACAATGAAATGGTTGCATCAAGAACTACAATTCCTTAAAGAGAGAGAGAGAGTGTGTGTATGTGTGTGATGAGTAAAAAGGAACCGTTTATAATTAATGAATAAGTTGCCTATCAAAGAAAATATTGTTTAGTCAATAGTGTTTATAGTCATTTGATGGAGTAAAAGTTTTAAAATCTGAAACCTAAATGTGTTATTCTTTAAATTGTTAATTTCTCTTTAAAAATGATCTGTCTCTATAAAGATCATAATAAAATTATGACTTTCTGACTCTGAGACAAGAGTACTATCAAGTGAGTCCAGTCTTAGTAATTTCCTATATGCATGATATGGCGTGCCGCAGGGATCGGTACTGGGGCCTCAACTATTTACCATTTATATAGACGATCTGGAGGAGGGGACTGAGTGTAGGGTAATAAAGTTTGCAGATGACACAAAGATAAGTGGAAAAGTGAATCGTGTGGAGGGTGTAGAAGGTCTGCAGAGAGATTTGGACAGGCTGAGTGAGTGGGCGAGGATCTGGTAGATGGACAAATGTGAGGTTATTCACTTTGTGATGGACATTGACAAATGTGAGGTTATTCACTTTGGAGGAAATAATAGCAAATTGGATTATTATCTAAATGGAAAAAAATTACAACATGCTACTGTGCAAAGGGACCTGGGGATCCTTGTGCATGAGACGCAAAAACCCAGTCTGCAGGTGCAACACGTGATCAAGAAGGCAAATGGGATGTTGGCCTATATCGCAAGGGGGATAGAATATAAAAGCAGAGATGTCTTGCTGCATCAGTACAGGGCATTGGTGAGGCCGCAGCTGGAATACTGTGTGCAGTATTGGTCCCCTTATTTGCGGAAGGATATATTGGCCTTGGAGGGAGTGCAGAGAAGGTTCACCAGGTTGATACCAGAGATGAGGGGTGTTGATTATGAGGAGAGACTGAGCAGATTGGGTTTGTACTCGTTGGAATTTAGAAGGCTGAGGGGGGATCTTATAGAGACCTATAAGATAATGAAGGTGCTGGATAGGGTAGAGATGGAGAGATTCTTTCCACTTAGAAAGGAAACTAGAACTAGAGGGCACAACCTCAAAATAAAGGGGGGTCTATTTAGGACAGAGTTGAGGAGGAACTTCTTCTGTAGAATAGAATAGAAACCCTACAGTGCAGAAGGAGGCCATTCGGCCCATCGAGTCTGCACCGACCACAATCCCACCCAGGCCCTACCCCCACATATTTTACCCGCTAATCCCTCTAACCTACGCATCCCAGGACTCTAAGGGGCAATTTTTTTAACCTGGCCAATCAACCTAACCCGCACATCTTTGGACTGTGGGAGGAAACCGGAGCACCCGGAGGAAACCCACGCAGACACGAGGAGAATGTGCAAACTCCACACAGACAGTGACCCAAGCCGGGAATCGAACCCGGGACCCTGGAGCTGTGAAGCAGCAGTGCTAACCACTGTGCTACCGTGCCACTCTCTCAGAGGGTGGTGAATCTCTGGAATTCTCTACCCACTGAAGTGGTGGAGGCTACCTCGTTGAATATGTTTAAGTCACGGATAGATGGATTCCTGATCGGTAAGGGAATTAGGGGTTATGGAGATCAGGCGGGTAAGTGGAACTGATCCACTTCAGATCAGCCATGATCTTATTGAATGGCGGGGCAGGCTCGAGGGGCTAGATGGCCTACTCCTGCTCCTATTTCTTATGTTCTTATGATAAAGTTAAGCTGACAAGTTGGAAGAGAAGAAGCCAAATTGTCGCAGAAATGCTACCTAACTGGAAGCATTGTTCCCATGGGCTAATCACATTAATGGAAGAGTAGACATTTTTGGTAAAGGTGAAGTCGCCATAGTCCCAGATGACCATTGTCTGCTCTCCCCTTTGAGGGGGAGAGCTGACTGGTGGTGATTTAACCTGAGGATTACCACATCTCAGGCAAGAGGCAAGGTTGTGAAGGCAAGGCCTTTGTGAATAACCTCAGCCAGTACGGGAATTGAACCCACCCTATTGGCATCGCTTTGCATCACAAACCAACCGTCCAACCAATGGAGCGAAACCGACCCCCTACTAGATATTTTATTCAATGGGTGGATTTACTATTCCTTCTAAACAATCAGATGAGATGACATTTATTCAAAATATCCATCAGATTGAAAAGGAAGCTTACTTAATATACCTAATGAAGTATCTAATGTTTGCATTCAAAATTAAACACTATTTCTCTCACACTTCCCAAATTGAATCTCTGCTTATTTCCCACTCTTAGTTTTTGCTGTTTCCTGTTCTGCCTCTTTCTGTTTGTCCCATATTCTTTCTGTTTTGTTTTATGCATTTATTCATGCCTCTCCAATTTTCTGTCATCACCTATAACAATATTACTTTTCAGAGCTCTGAAATATTCTATAGAGTCGCAATCCAGAAGTTCCACATAAGATTATGCACATTACCCATAGGGTCCTATTTTACCATTGCATCGGGCGCGAAAACATGGTAAAGTCGGGTGTGAGGCCATTAACGCGATCCGTGCCCACGTCCGCACAGATGGCCACTTTACCAAAACCCGGGAATGGCGGCGATCCGATTCATGCCCAAAACGGGCGCAACGGCGATTTAAATGCATTTGCATGTATTTCAATTGAATTAATGAACTGCCCGCCCAACTTTATCAGCATTTCCCCCTTTACCGCCGTGTTTGCCGATCCAGAATAGCACCAAAATGAACCTGCTGAATAAAAGTCTAAATCGGGCGCTCCAGCTGCTGAAGAGGCGAGTTCAGAGCTTCCAACAGCTCTCTAACTCAGATCGGTGGTGAGGGAGAGGAGGGAGGCGGGTCAGATCATTCTCTGGTTGGGGGGAGGGGGAAGTGAGACCAGATCGTTGTCTGGTTGGGGGGGGGAAGGAGGAGGTGGGTCAGATGTATCTCTGGTGGGGGGGTGGGGGGAGGCCCAATCGTTGTCAGGGGGTGGGGGGGAGAGGGCCGATCGTTGTCTGGGGTGGGGGGGAGGGCCGATCGTTGTCTGGGGTGGGGGGGAGGGTTGATCGTTGTCTGGGGTGGGGGGGACGGTTGATCGTTGTCTGGTTGGGGGGGACTTGCCGGGACTTGAGAAGCTGAGTTACAGAGAGAGATTGAATAGGTTGGGACTTTATTCCCTGGAGCGTAGAAGATTGAGGGGAGATTTGATAGAGGTGTATAAGATTTTGATGGGTATAGATAGAGTGAATGCAAGCAGGCTTTTTCCGCTGAGGCTAGGGGAGAAAAAAACCAGAGGGCATGGGTTAAGGGTGAAAGGAGAAAAGTTTAAAGGGAATATTAGGGGGGGCTTCTTCACGCAGAGAGTGGTGGGAGTGTGGAATGAGCTACCGGATAAAGTGGTAAATGCGGGGTCACTTTTAACATTTAAGAAAAACTTGGACGGGTTCATGGATGAGAGGGGTGTGGAGGGATATGGTCCAAGTGCAGGTCAGTGAGACTAGGCATAAAATGGTTCGGCACAGACAAGAAGGGCCAAAAGGCCTGTTTCTGAGCTGTAATTTTCTATGGTTCTATGGTGGGGGTGGGAGGAGGAGGCAGGTCAGATGTTCCTCTGGGGGGGTGGGGGGGAGTGAGGCCAGATCATTCTCTTGGGGGCAGGGGGTGGGGGGAGTGAGGCCAGATCGTTCTCTGGGGGGGTGGGGGGAGTGAGGCCAGATCATTCTCTGGGGGGGTGGGGGGAGTGAGGCCAGATCGTTCTCTGAGATGGGGGGGTTAGTGAGGCCAGACCATTCTCTGGGGGAGCGGGGAGTGAGGCCAGATTGTTCTCTTGGGTGGGGGGGAGGAGGGAGGCGGGTAAGATGTATCTCTGGTGGGGGGGGAGGCCCAATCGCTCACTGGTGGGGGTGGCAGATGGATCTCTGGTGGGGGGGGGGTGTAGATGGATCTCTGGAAGGGGGGGCAGGGGGGGATCCACTGCCACTCTGCAGGCGATCGGTGGGGAGGGAAGGGGGCAGGGGTCGCGATCGGTCTGGGTAGCGGGGGTGGGTGAATAAGGGGGACAGTGATGTCTGTGGGGGCCATCGCTCCCTCTTTTTGCTCCCGAGCCACTTTCTCCGCTTTCTGCGGCCCGGGAGCGATCTGGCACGGGTGCGCTTTTTCAAATTTTTTTCCAACTGCGCATGCGCAGTTCAGAGCTCCGATCATTTCAGCCGCGCTAAGCACTGCCCACAGCGCAAATGATTTGTTTTTCAGGCTGACTGCTTATGGGGCGTCTGAAAGCAGGTTTCTAAGTCGGATCTGAATTACACCCAGATTCAGCACTTAGAATGAAAATGGTAAAATGAGGCCCATAGAGTTCCTCCAGTGCGGAAAGAAGACATTCGGCTCATCGGGTCTGCACCGATTCTCCGGCAGAGCAACTTAACCAGACCCATCCTGTAACCCCACGCATTTACCCCACTAATCCCCATAGCCTACACATCTTGGGACACTAAGGGGCAATTTAGCATGGCCAATCCCCCTAACCCGCACATCTTTGGACTGTGGGAGGAAAGTGGAACACCCGGAGGAAACCCACGCAGACACAGGGAGAATGTGCAAACTCCACACACACACTGACCCAAGCTGGGAATCAGACCCGTGTCCCTGGTGCTGTGAGACAGCAGTGCTAACCACTGTGCCACCTCACCCTGCCAATATTAAGTAAAACTCAAAACAAAATGGGTGTAATTTAGCGTAGATGACCAGTGTGGAACATAACCAATGGGATTTCAAGATGTTTGGGTGGCGGACTATAAAAGTGGAGGGGATGGCGGCGAGGAAGGATGAGAATGTGGACTTTTCTCCAAAATGAAGCTGGAGCATTTAAAGTAAACTTTGAAAGAGAGTAGGGGAATTTATCTTTCTCTGTTATTGGGAAATGGGGATGCTGCCTAGTTAGAAAATTGTGACCATCACTGTCACAACCTTCTTTTCCGACGATTGCCTTATTTTTGAACTGTTACAGCTACTAAGTAAAAATGATTCAAAGAGGTTAATTATTTGTTTAAATTTGCAACAGTCGCCAAAGTTGATGTTGGTTTAGCTCAGGTTTCGAACAGTGATTAATGTTCATTAAAGTTTTTTATGTTGTGAATAATTGTTCAACTTTCTGAAAGGTATTTAGCATTGTCATAAAACCCTGTAATTGAAATATGTTTATTGGGGTCTCATTTTTGGAGTTCCTGTGTGAAATAATTGAAATTATTATACTTTACCTTATTCAGTAAACATTTGTAATAATTTGGAAAAAATTGTCCTGAAAATTCATGAATCGTAAAAATATAGAATCCCTACAGTGCAGAAGAGTCAATTTGGACCATCGAGTCTGTGCCAATTCTCTGACAGAGTATCTTACCCAGGCCAACACCCCCCTGCCTCGCCCTATCCCCGTAACTCCACACATCTTGGGACACTAAAGGGCAATTTAGCATTACCAATCTACCTAATAATCTTTTGTAAGAAGTCAGCTTTAGATCTAAGAGAGCTGTGTCTCCCTCTTCTGTTTGGTGTGTGTGTTTTCTCAAAAAGGACTGGAAAATGGGGATATGCATTAATGGGATGAGAATGCCTTCAATGCTTGGTGGAGCAACTGAAGCTTCAGGAGACTGAAGGTTTCTGAAAATCTGGTCACAATATGAAGAGACAACTCCAAATAAGTGCAATTGGGCATTCACATATAATGTACCTTGGGGGTAAGGCCATTTTAATATGTGAGACCATTTGGGTGGAGGGGTTGATAAATGATTGGCATTTCCTCAATTTTTCACAATATAATTGTAACTTACCCATTTATCAGTAATCTTATAGGTCATGCATTTGATTTGCACCCCATTAGCGTGTCTGTGGGTGCAAGTATGCAGGCAACTCCAGGTCAGGTTACTCTGACTATCTTATTTATTTATTAGTGTCACAAGTAGGTTTACAGTAACGCTGCAATGAAGTTGCAGTGAAAATCCCCTAGTCGTCGCACTCCGGTTCCTGTTCGGGTACACTGAGGAAGAATTTAGCATGGCCAATGCACCTAACCAGCACGTCTTTTGGACTGTGGGAGGAAACCAGAGCACCCGGAGGAAGCCCACGCAGACAAGGGGAGAACATGCAGACTCCGCACAGACAGTGACCCAAGCCGGGAATTGAACCCAGGTCTCTGGTGCTGTGAGGCAGCAGTGCTAACCACCGTGTGTCCGTCCTTCAGGCTGCACTGATTCTCGTTACACTTCTTTTCAGTGCCTTTTTTTTTTGGCTATTGTCAAGAATTCTAATATGGAAGAAACTTTCTAATAGATCAATTCCTAGAAGCTATTTTAGAGAGGCTTTTGCATGGACTGATCTTCATCTGCAGAAAAGGAAGAATCTATCATTAGATCTATGACTAATATCATAGCTTGAAGCTACAGTGCAATGTGCTGACACAGCACATGATCTTATAGATGTAGTATTTTAAGGTGGCAGCCCTATTAAGATTTCTGTCATACTGCAACAAACCCTTTTACAAATGTCAGATTCAGAATAAGGTTTTTTAGGAATTCTTCAGAGAGCTTAAGGGCAGATGCCAATCATCTGCACAACCTTTCCAAATGATTCTTTTGACTTTCCTTCTGTAAGTTTTCTCATAGATGCAGCGAGATTGTTTCTGAAGTTTTGTGAGTGGTTAGCCTGATGGGTAGTTAATGACCATGTGCCTGATCGACACATAAACAGCTGAGAGATTCATGGTGGCATTTAAGGTCAATGACATGCCAGATAGAAGACAATTTTAATCATCTGGAGCAGCACAGGGAGTTACAGTCTGCAAAAAAGGCAATACCTACATACACGGGGAGGGGAGAGGAAAACAGTGGTGTAGTGGTAATGTAACTGGACTAATAATCCAATGGCCCTGGGGATGAGTTCAAATCCCTCCATGGCAGCTAGTGGAATTTGGATTCAATTAATAAATTGGATATCATTGATCGTTGTAAAAATCCATCTGGTTCACTAATCCACTTGAGTGGACATCCCTTCTTTTAGAGAATGAAATCTGTCATCATTACCCAGACCCACAGCAATTGGTTGACTCTTAACTGCCCTCTGAAATGGCCTAGTAAGCCACTCAGTTCAAGGGCAATTGGGGATGGGGAACAAATACTAGCCTTGCTGGTGACACCCACATTCCATGAAATAATAAAAAAATACAGGCAATAGCAAGATTTTTGTTGCAAATGTTCACATATGATTTGCAGGGCCCTTCCTATTCCAGAATACAATAGCACTGTTGTTAGATGCACAAATTACATCCTTGGATAATCCATAACACAAAAAAATTGGGAAAATTTTGAATTTGATGACAGTTTGCCCTGTTCTAAATGTTATCATTTCCTCTGTTTGATTATTTTGACTTTGATAGTGTTTTGTTGTGGAGCCTAGATGGGGTTAGTCTCTGAGATCCCTTGACTAATCTTCCTGATCTTCTTCTGACCTCCTTTTGAGGTCAAGGATATTCCATACACCCCCTTCTGTTGGTGTGAGCCATTTTCTCCTCGGTGGCTATCGAGCTTGTGGCAAGTCTTTCTTCTTCATCAGGACCTGTGTAGTAAGCCCATGTTTTTATTGGCTGTCTTGCCAAGAATACTAAGGCACTGCGGTTTGTCCTAATGATACCTTAGTCTGTTTCATAAGAAATAAGACCAGAGTAGGCCATTCAGCCTTTCAAGCCTGCTCCACCATTTAATAAGATCAGGCTGATCTAACATTCACTAAGTCCACTTTCCTGCCTTCAACCCTTAATTCCCCTACTGATTAAAAACCTCTTGATCTCAGCCTTAAAAATGTTCATGGACTCGGCTTCCACAGTTTCCCAGGATAAAGAATTCCAAAGATTCACCACTCTTTGAGAAAAGATATGTTCCTCAAATTCATCTTAAATGAGCAGCCCCTTATTCTGTGACCGCCCTCTGGTCTTACTCTCTCCCATGAGTGGAAACATCCTCCCAACATTTACCCTGTCTAACCCCCTAAGAGTCTTGTATGTTTCAATCGTAGCACTTCTCATTCTTCTGAACTCTAAGGAGTACAGACCCAACCTGTCCAATCTTTCCTCATATGGCATCCTATACATTCTTGGTTGTGGAGTTTTTTCAATGATTGTGCCTTCCTACTGTTGGTCTTCGACCCGTACTCTCTCCCCAAGCTTCAGCACTGGTAACTCACATGTTCTATGTCTGTGATTAAAGTTCCGAGCCTGGTTGCTTCTCTGTTCTTCCTCGTGCTGTTTTACTCTCTCGCAGTTAAGATGGTGCCTCTCTTCATTTCAGATCATTTGCCCCCTTTCCAGGTATCTTACATTTGCTTCTTTATCTCCTCCTGGCTTTCAAAAGGGTATTGCACAATTAACTTAAGAGGAAAGATTTACCGGGCTACAGGGAAAAGGCAGGGGAGTGGGATTAGCTAAGTTACTCTTGAAGAGGGCTGGCATGTACATGACGAACTGAGTGGGCCTCCTCCTTTGCTGTAACCATTCTATGATTCTGTGAAAGTTCTTGTTCTTTCTTTCGTGCTGAAAGGTCGTAGGAGCAAAGCGGATGGATCTTTTCCAGCACCCCACATGTTGCATCCAAACCAGCATTAAAGACAAGTGAGAAATAGATCCATGCAAAGTGGGCCCTTGTAAAATTCAGCATCATCATCCCTAAAAACAGTCTCAACTATTCTAGAGGTTGAATCCCAAAGGCGCACACAGATCTTTCCTGTTAGCTATTGTGCAGAGGAGATCAATTCTACACATACCAGATAAGCCGACTGCTTCTGATAGCATCATGAAAACAGTATTCTACTGATGAAACCAGAAGATAAAAGTGTTTTTTAAAAAAATCTCATGTATGCAAAATCAGCAAGTGGCCAAGTTCGTGCAGTACTGATTCTCTGCCACTGGAGAGCAAAAATATATCTTATTTAGTTGTGATCTGGTACCACTCACTGGGGAAGCTGTGCTACTGCCACTAATAAGCACGATGTATTATTTAACATATAGATTTTAGCTAGATTGGCTTATTCAGTTTACTTTATCGCAATTAGGTGTGTTTGAGAACTTAAGACAAGAGCACAAGAATTAAGAGCAGGAGTAGGCTATTCAGATCCTCGAGCCTGCTCTGTCATTCAATAAGATTATGGCTGATCTGATTATGGCCTCAACTCCACTTTCCTGTTCGTCCCCCATAACCTTTGACTCCGTTGCCAATCAAAAACCTGTCTAACTCAGCCTTGAATATATTCAATGACTGAGCCTCTACTGCTCTCTGGGGGAGTATTTCACTGACTAACAACCATCTGGAGGAAAAGAATTCTCCACCAACTCCGTCTTAAATTAGACCCTTAATTTTTAACCTGTGTCCCTCTGGTTCTAGACTCCCTCACAAGGGGAAACATCCTCTCAGCATCCAGCCTGTCAAATCCCCTCAGGATTTTGCATGTTTCCAAAGGATCACCTCTCATTCTTCTATTGGGTATAAGCCAATGCTGCTCAAGTTTTCCTCATAAGATAATCCTTTCATCTCATGAATCAGCCGAGTGAACCTTCTCTGAACTGCTTCTAATGCAATTATATCCTTTCTTAAGTAAGGAGAGCAAAACTGTACACACGCCTGCACATGCAGTCTCATTAAGGTCTTGTACCAGTGGCAGCAAAATTTCAGTACTTTTTATTCCCTTGTAATAAACACCAAACTGCCACTTACTTTCTGAATCACTTACTATACCTGCGTACCAACGTTTTGTGACTCATGTACCAGGAAACCTAGTTCTGCAGTCTCTCCACACTTAAATAGTATACTGCTTTTCTACCTCCCAAAGTGGACAAGTTCAAATTTCCACACGTTATACTCCCACCTGCCAAATTTGTGTCCATTCATTTAACCTATCTAAATCTCTTTGTAGACTCTTTGGATGGAATTTTACGGCCTCCCTTGTCACAAAACTGTAAAATCCTGCCCAAGGTCAATGGATCTTCCCATTGTCCATCCCGTGGCAGGCATGGGGCAGTAAAATTCCAGCCTTTATGTCTTCTTGACAATTATCTGAGACACCAGCAAATCTTTTAGCTACCAGACATCCAGCCCCTTCAACCAAGTCATTGATATGGATTGTAAAAAGCTACGGCACTAATTATTTGCCAACCCAGAAATGACCCATTTTCCCCTACTCTCAGAATTCAAATTACCATCAGTTAAAAGTGTGTTAGCTAAGCTTTTATCCTAGTTATATTAAATATCTTCCTTTTGTCATGAACAAATAATACACTTAAAACTAATTATATAAATTTAAATGTGTCAGTGCGAGGTATTGTACACCGTTACTGCAGGTTAGTAAAGAGGCAGCATCTTTAGGAAAGGCAGGAAACCTTTATTGGAAAAGAGAATAAGTGGAAGAGTTAGGTGCTATTTTCATCTGAGTGTCAGATACAAGCAGGAACATAAGAAATAGAGCAAGATAATGTCATTTAGCCCCTTGAGCCTATTCTGCAATTCAGTCAGATTCCAGCTGATCTTCTACCTCAGCTATATGTTCCCACACTATCCCAATATCCTTTCATTCCCTAAGTATCCAAAAATATGTTAATCTCTGACTTCAATATATTCAATGACTGAGCACCCACAGCTTGCAGAGATAGAGAATTCAAGCTTACAACCCACCCCCTTATTCTGAGACTGGAACCCCTAGACTCTTCAGTCAGGGATGTGGATGGAGAAAGAATGGCTGCATCAATAATTTAACAACAATAATGACAATAGTGGCTTTAAAATGGCTTTTCTGACTGAGAGTTAAGCATGCTGGGATTTTTGGTCAATTTATAATTAAAACCAGATGCAGGTCGTAAAGTTGCTCTAGGTGAGGCTCTGGTCTGGGAGTTGTGTTGGTTGAATAAGGAAAGTTGTTTATATTCAAATAGACATTGTGACATCAAATTTTATTACTGTTATGTGTGGTGCATGTCAAGTGAATTAAGCATAATGACTTCGTTTGCAAGTAATTTCAATGGATGTTCGAGCCATGTGATTGGAGTCTGGTTACAGAGTTGGCTGGATGACAGAGAATCTTCTGGAAATGAGTGGAGGATGTGAAGATGAATGGCATTGCAACCTTTATTTGCCAGCGATAACTTGGAAGAGACTAATCGTCACAAGACATGTACCCTGAAGGATGCTTCAGAGAAGAAGACAGATTCTACATCAAGGATATTTCTTGGCCAAGGTTTTTCCTAAACTCGGTAATATCTATTTTCAGTTAAATAATTAAAGTTGATGTTCAGTTAATGTGCACTTAAGAGTTAACGTTCAGTTGAGAGTTGATGTTCAGTTAAAGTTCAGTAGAGAGTTTATGATTTGCAACTGTTTATGTTTGAGTTGGTACCAGTAATATTAAATAAAGAAATAGTTGAATTACTGCCCTTGTTTGTTTCATTAAACTGGAATACTTGCAAGGTGTTTAACTTAAAAGCCGGATAACAGGGGAAATATTCTCCCAGCATCCACCCTGTCAAGCTGCTTAAGTATTTTGTGTGTTTCACGTGATCAGAACAACTTGCATTTATATAGCACCTTTCACGTAATGAAACGACTCAAGATGCTTCATAGGAATAAATCCTGTGACACTGAGCCACATAAGGAAATATTAGTTGAGCTTGGTCAAAGCGAGAGCCTTTAAGAAGTGCCATAATGGAAGAAAGTAAGACAGAGAAATGTAGGAAGGGAATTCCAGAGCTTGGAGGGACCAAGACAACTCGACGCATGGCCAACAATAGTGGAGTAATTATAATTGGGAATGCAGTAGAGGCCAGAATCAGAGGAATGCCTATATCTCAGACAGTTGAGGTGTTGGAGGTGGTAACAAAGCTAGGGAGTGGCAAGGCCACAGAGGGATTTGAAAGGGTGAGAATTTTCAAATCAAGATGTTTGTCCAGGGCCAATGTAGGCCAGTGAATACAGGAGTGATAGGGAAACAAATCTTGCTGCGAGTTAAGACACAGGCAGCAGAGTTTTGGATGACCTCAAGTTTACAAAAGGCCACCTCTCATTCTTCTAAACTCTAGGGAATACAGATCTACTGTACTCAATCTCACCTCAGAACCATCACCCCTCATCCCAGAAACCTTTGTTGCACTCCCACCAAGGCAAATATATCCTTCCTGAGGCCAGGAGACCAAAACTATACACAATATTCCAGGTGTGAGCTTGCCATACCCCTATAAAATGTGGTGAGGTGTGTCAACCTGATTTGCATCACAATATCACGAGCTTGTAAAGAAACGAAGAACAGTCTGAGGTGCACCTTCAAAACAACTTAAGATATTATGGAATGTTTGCTGTTGTAACACATTTGAAATCCAATTCACTTCTGGCCTTTATCTCTAGACTGTTTAGCCAGTTTATTGTAAGATTAGTGCAGCCATGCTTATTGTAAATCTTAGTCTGTTTCATACCAGACTGAGCAAAGAAGGTGCACCATTAACTCGAGCAAAACAACATTGGTTATCTTCTCGGCCTTTTGGCTAAGATCAAGTGTAGTATGGAGAGGATGCTGCACTTGGTTGAGGCCATTGGATTATATTTAAGCTTCATATGTTTCATATGAAGCAATTTTTAAAAGGGGCATCTCGGCCTTTTGGCTAAGATGCAAATGAGATCAAGCCTTGGAGAAGGAAACCTCTCCCTCCTCCAATCAGCTTGGCTCATGTAGATCAGGCCCAGGACAGGGTAAATGGTCGCTTGCCCTGTCTTGTCAGCCTGGATCGGAAATGTCTCAACTTGTTGAGACTCTGAATTGGATTTGATTTGATTGAATTGGAAAAGTATATTAAAAAAAACATTGGTTATCGGGCCTTTTGGCTAAGATCAAGTGTAGTATGGAGAGGATGCTGCACTTGGTTGAGGCTATTAGGTTACATTTAAGCTTCATATTTATATGAAGCAATTTTTAAAAGCGGCATCTCGGCCTTTTGGCTAAGATGCAAATGAGATCAAGCCTTGGAGGAGGAAACATCCCCCTCCTCCAATCAGCTTGGCTCATGTAGATCAGGCCCAAGACAGGTGTGAAGGCCCTGTCTTGTCAGCTTGGATCGGAAATGTCTCAACTTGTTGAGACTCTGAATTGGACTTGATTTGATTGAATTGGAATAAAAATACAAAAAAAAAACAACATTGGTTATCATTTTTCTTATTCACAAGAAAGGCTAGGATTCTCCAAAAAAAAACTAAGTGCCCAACGGGTGGGAAAACGGGAGAATTTTCCGCCCATTTTTTGGGCGTACTTAGTGGAATGAATTCTGGCACTCTGTGCATCACAGAGTGGCTCCGAGATTCACGCTGGAAAGTGAGGGATGGGGCCTCATCCGGCTGGAGAGACCAGCAGCATAGTGCTGAGCGGGTCACTGCATATGTTCCGATCTATCAGTAGGGAGATCAGCACATGCGCATTGCCCCCACCCCCCCCCCATCACCAGCCTCCCGATTGTTTCCCAAATGCCCCCTGGCCAGCCCTGATCACCCCCACCCTCTCATGACCAGCCCTAACTGCCCACACCCATGGCTAGCCCCAATTGCCCCCTCCCTCCCTCTCCCACCGACCCCATTGCAGAGTGCGCAGTGGATCCCCCCGCCTCCCAAAGTAGGCTCTGGCCACACCCACTTGGTGCCAGGGAAAAACAACCTGGGAGACTGGTAATTGGCTGGATGTCAGTCGCGAGTCCCGCTACAAGCCCCCCCGCTGATGTCTCTCAGCCCACTGCACTGCTCAAGTAGTGCAGTAGGCTGAAAGAATCTCAGCCAAAATCTTTAAAATTAAGCAAAGTAAGTGAGTGGGCAACATCAACAGTTTGTCTCTGGGCATTATAGAGTTAACTGGTTTTTGTTGGTCAGTAAGCAGAGCTCGGTACAGATGCATACCGAGTCAGAACTTAATGCTCAAAGCCCTGCTTTGCTTGACCAAACAGCTACATGGAGCTTGAAGTATATCTTGCTGCTGCCAACTCACACCACTCTTAAGGCAAGTGTTACCAAGCCAGTAATTTCAGTATAAGGAGCCCAGTGGTCAGACCAGAAATTATGAAATTCTAAATATTCTTAATAAGGTGCTCTCTGCCATGTAACTCATTGTAAGAAGTCTCACACACCAGGTTAAAGTCCAACAGGTTTATTTGGTATCACGGGCTTTCGGAGCGCTGCTCCTTCATCAGGTGAGTGATACCAAATAAACCTGTTGGACTTTAACCTGGTGTGTGAGACTTCTTACTGTGCCCACCCCAGTCCAACCCCGGCATCGCCACATCATGTAATTCATTGAGAAGATAATTTTGAACAACACAGGGAATTAAATATATTGCTTTATTAGAGGTAAATTCCACAGAGCAATAAAAGATTTCCCGTTAAAGCTATAACATTTAAGAATGCACAAGCAAATTGTATATTTTTTCTTACATAACTAATATTGCATACAGACATGTTCAGTCCATATTGTGGACAAGAGATCAGTGTTGGCAGAGCTAACAGAGGAAAGCGCAATATGTTTGTCCTCCGTTTTGCTGTCAGCTATTTAAATTGCAAGCATTAATCCGTTAGAAGTGGCTTAACCCTTCCACTAAATTAGCAGATGGGAATATTATAGGATGCACGATATCTTCTTTAATGTCACGGAGAGTAATTGTATCAAAGCATAATTAACTTAGTTCAGGACATGTTTCTCAAATTCCTATATTTAATAAATCAGTAAAGATGAGGCTCCCTAAATTACTTGGTGGGTGAATGCACTGCAAAATTTGATACTAATCTACACTGATCAGGATGTTTCAAGTTTAATCCTCAATTGATGTTGATTAATTTCAGTGGCAATGACAGTGGAGCCACTGCAATTGTACCTGAGTTGCACCTAATCTATAGGAGCAGAAAATCTACTCAGGGTTCTTATGTTTGGCTGCTTTATATATACTGGAACGTGCATGTGTATGGAACATGATTGAAAATAGGATCAAATTTAGCTGTGGCACCTCACTACTGGAGGACTGTTGTGGTACCATGTGGAGCCATATGTTATTATGAGTCAGCATCATCAGGAGAAGATGTGGAGGGGGTGTAAAAAGTTAGTTTTATTTCTGATTGTGTAAATACTAAATCACCATGTGGGTTTGGTGTGACAGCGATAATTGCCTCAAATGATATTTATTTACAATGCGAAGATAAGTCATTAAAATGCACATGCTATAAACAGATACCTCATGAAATAGCACCAGGATACTGTGAATATCTAAACTCATGAAGTATGTTGTGTAGATGCTTGAGGATTGACGTTTTTTTCTTTTGATTGATTTACTGTTCATTGAATGCGAAATGATAACCAGCCAGCTATCTGTGTGCCCTATGGAGATCTCAGGCGTCAATCAGATATAAAATGTGCTTAATTATACTCCAATCCCAATTTCCTGTCTCTTGTTCAAAATTAATGTTATTTATAAAATAAATTGAAATACCACACTGATTTCAATTAGGGCCCATTGTTTATGGAGCTGGTTTGCACCATGGTGTTACGAGTTTTTTTTAAGTTACATTCATACCGGCCCATCGCTTGTGACAAACCACTTAATCTACTTAGTTTTATTTTTGTTGCTGAAAACAGAATCAATAAGAGCATGTTAAGACCTTGTTAGAGTTGTCCCACAAACAAATTATTCCAATTGCAAATTGAAAGGAAGTAGGAATCCAGGAGCAGGAGGAGACCATTCAGTCCCTAAAGCTTTTTTTGCCATTTAGTTAGATTGCAGCTGATCCGTATCTCAACTTCATCCATCTATCTTCATTCTTAATACACCCTTGCCAAACAAAAATCTATCAATTTCAGTTTTGAAATTTTCTATTGTCCTAGCCTCAATGGCCACCACGCTGGTCAATCAGTGCAGTGAGCTGGTAAGATTGCATGCGAGGCCAAAAATCCAGTGTGCGCCCGTTTGGTGTCACACACAATGTTCCCGGCCCTGTTTTGCCAGCAGGATTGGCTTTGCACCCAGGAAGGACACAAAGCCAATTTCCATAGGATTGACTGCATTTCAATCCTATTAGAACATCTGGGACGGCTGTTTCCGGCCTCCAGGACGCTTCCCCCAGCGGAGACTAGGCATGATGGCCAGGCCAGGAGAAATTGGAGGCCATTGAAGCTCTGGGTGGTTGGGGGCATAGCCAGGCATAACCTTGGCACCATAAATGTGCCAGGGCAGTGCCAGGAGTGCGTGGACTTAGTGGGTGTGGGGTCTGAGTGGGGTGGGACTATGGCCTGGGTTATGCATAATGACCGGGGGCCTTATGTGGGGGGGCTCTACAAAGGGGGCGCTCTACAAGGTGGGGGTTATTTTAATATCTCCCACTTTCTATGCCTTTTAGCTTTGACAAAGGGTCATCGAGACTCAAAACATCAGCTCTTTTCTTTCCTTACAGATGCTGTCAGACCTGCTGGGATTTTCCAGCATTTTTTCTTTTGGTTTCAAATTCCAGCATCCGCAGTAATTTGCTTTTATACATGAATTAGAAAACTAATCGATATATTTTTTGCCTCAATACTTCAGTCCTTTTCAGTGTTCACACTTTCTTTGTCTAACTTTCTTTTCCTGTATTTCAGTTGTCCTTCTCTGATCTGGAGGGCCAAATTATCCAGCCTAACTGCAAAGGCACAACATTAGTGCTCCTTTCCCAAATATTTTGAAGCTGTTGTATAAGGGTGATTTAATTGTTTCAATCTAAAACCCGTAAAATTGTTTGGATGCAGCTTGACTCTTATTGACGTTAAAGACCAAAAGTGATAAGTGCAAAGGTAGAACATATTAGGTTATTCAGCCTCTTGAACCTACTCTGCTGATCTGTGCCTCAATTCCATTTACCTGTCTTTGCTCCACAAACCCTAATATCCTTACTTAACTTAAATCTGTCTATCTCCTGCAAGCACCAATTATCGTGGCATTTACAGCCTCTTTAGGGGAAATGAATTACAGATTCCTACAACTTTTTGTGTCTCCTGATTTCGCTCCTGAATGACCATGCTTTTTTTAAGGTTATGTCACTCTTTTGATTCCCTAGGCCAAAAGTAATTGTTTATATGGATCTACCCTGTCAAATCGCTTTGACATTTTAAACACCTCTATCAGACATTCAAGAGAATGCAAGCCAAGTTTATGTGACCTGCCTCGATTTACACCGGTAAGCCTCTAAAGATGAAACAGATGATATAACTCTTCAGGATAGAAAGAGAAAGCAGAAGACAGGAAAGTGGAGTGATGTTCATGTAAGTAGCTTCTCAAAGCAGGCAAATTGGGAGAGATAAGTGGATCAGAAAGGAAACAATAAGCAGAAAAAAATGGAAGAGACAAATGGAAAGATGGAGCAGTAAAGATGTAGAGACAGTAACGTACAAGCAAAGAAGGTTATTGTTCTTCTTCTGCTATGGGTTGGTTTGATATTCCAGCAGCAACAATTGCAAAAAAGATCTCGGGGCAGAATGTTCTTAAATAAACAAATGCTTTGGGCACTGGGTTTCCGATCATCACTTCCTTGCTGCCTCTGTTCACTGTGTACAGCACTTCCTCTGCTACTTCCACTGGGTGAACACCATAGGCCCACTTCCTGAAAAAAACTAAATAGCAAAAAACAATGAAAGAGAGAACACAATTAAGATTTCTCCCAAACACATTTCCTTGGATGTACCCCTGCTTCTTCTATGATTATTTGTGGATTATTGTCTTTCAACCATGATTTCATTTGTCTATCCTTATCAGATTTAAAATCACATGTCACAATTCGAAGGAAAGCAAGGGATGTCCTGGCCAATATTCTTGGTCAACACTGTTGGCTCAAAGAAACACATGGTTGTTTTTTTTAATGATATGAATTAGCAATTAGCAATTACTGTACGCTAAGGTCTGCTTAGCATAACAGTTATGTAAATAATATATGTAAATAATGTGTCATTTACTATCAACATCCTGGAGGTTACTATTGACCAGAAACTGAACTGGACCAGCCTTATAAATGTTGTGCCTACAAGAGCAGTTGAGAGGTGGGAATTCTATGGAGTGTAACCCCACCTCCTGACTAACCAAAGTCTGTCCACTATCTACAATGCACAAGTCAGAGGTATAATCCACTTGCCTGGATGAGTGCAGCTCCAACAGCTCTCAAGAAGCTTGACACCATTAAAACAGCCTATTTGATTGCCACTCTTCCACCAGATTAAACATTCATCTCCTCCACCGCCGATGCACAATGGCAGCAGTGTGTACCATCTACAAGATGCAATGCAGCATCTCACCAAGGCTCCTTTGGCAGTACATTCCAAACTCTATCATCTAGAACAGTGATGGGCAACTTAGGCTAGTGAGTGGGCTGCCTGAGTGGCCCTCCTTCATCTCAGTGAGCCGCAAGATTCAAATCAGGCTTGTTCACTAACTATGATCCTTGAATAAGATTAAATACATTTAATACATGCTGAATATTTCATAAGTTATAGAAAATGCTTAATCATTCATATATTAATAGAAATGTCATCAAATTCAATTATTAAAAACAAGAAATATTTACGCTTGATTGGAAGCAGAGGGAGCGCACGGCTCTGACAGCCAATGCTGTGTGCAATCAGCACGCACCTCACTTCATGTGCCTTGCTTTACATGCCTATCACTTCAGTTATATCTGTGGGGAAAAAGCTAGGTGGATGGAAACCAGCGGAATTTTGCAACTCTGTGCAGGGCAAGTCAACAAAATGTCTCGTGAGCCGCATGTGGCTTCTGGTCCAGAGGTTGCCAGGCTGCAGGTTGCCCATCACTGACCTAGAAGAAGAAAGACAGCAGATGCATAGGAACACCATATGGACTGCAGCAGTTCAACAAGCCAGCTCACCACCACCTTCTCAAGTGCATTTAAGAATGGACGTTAAATGCTCGTCTAGCCAGTGATGCACACATCCCATAAAAGATTTTTTTTAAAGTTAAAACTGATATCAAGGAATAGAATGATAAGGATTTCTTTATACAGTGCAAGTTGGTTCTGAGTTAATGAATCTCACATCAATCCTAGGTCTCAGTTCCTTGGCTCGAACACAGAATTGTTTGAAAATCAGTGAGAGGACAAAGATAGGCTCCTTTTGTGTTGCTGATATTGAAGATGAACCCAAGGAATTGACCACTACTTTCATGAAATTCCAAGAGCAGGTTTGAAACTCAGTTTATATCAATCATCATTCTGCAAAGGCAACAATTCCCACCAAAAATAAATTGGTTTCAATCACCCAAAGACACACACTTGGGAGTTGCAAGATATGTATCAATTAAGAAATGCTCATACAGACAGCTTTTTTTTTTCAAGAGCCTTAGGGCCTTGTTTAAAATTAATGATTAAAGATGCTGATACTTACATTTCCAAATGGATGCCTCCCAATTCCCAGCCTCCGGCATTTGGTGATAGGAGCGAATGAATGTCGGGCTCACGGTGCTCACAGTGATCCCAAATTCTGCAACTTCAGCCCTCAGGCAATCAAAAAAGGCTTGTATTGCATGTTTAGAAGCAGCATCTACATGGGAAAAAATACATAGTAAGAATATAAATTTGTAGTTCATTATATATTTTTTGTGGAAGTGAAACATCCTGCCATGAATGGCAACTACTTTTTCTCTTATCAAAGTTAGAGATTGCTTATTCCCCCACTTGAATAATGAATTGGAATGCACTGCCGAAAAAGCAGTGGAATCAGTTTCAAAAGTAAGTTTCAAAGGGAATTGGATATATACTTGAAAAGGAAATATTTACAGGGCCTATGGAGTAAGAGGAAAGGGAGTGTGACTAAGAAGATAGTTGTTTCAGCAGCACAGTAGGTTGAAGGGCCCCCTTCTGGGCTGTACGATTCTATGATATCACGAGTGGAAAAGAACATGATGCCATTTTGAGCTTCCACTGTTCTATGTCAGCTATGAAGTTTAATCCTAATTTCAGAACAGAAAATATGTCAGTTTCTAATTACTATTTCCACATGAATCACCTTTACATTCATCCTGAGTGAGGTTACAAATGTTCATTAACGTTTACTGAAATGTGGGAAGTTTTGTGCTCAGGTGACTAGAACATACCAGGATTGTAATTTTTTTTTTACTCCATCCTTAAAGTTATAGAGCCAATGCTCAGAATGGACTGGGCAAGCCCAAATCCATTCCATGCTTGTTCCAAAAACCAAATTCAAATTGCAATTGAATCCAATTCACGGTCCCCGCAAGAGAGACAAACAAGATCCAAGCTGACAAGATAAGGCATTGCACCCCATCATGGGCTTGAACCGACACTTGATCTTAGCCAAAAAGCTAAAAGGAGTTGTGATTACCAAAGCTCGCAATATCTATCTGGTTAAATCTTTCCTCTGGACTGTAGACCTTGACCTTCCATAATCTTTCCTCACCACTCTTTACACTCGGTATTGTTTTTGTTGCTTTCCTCAGCACTTCCTAAAACGTTTGTGTGGTTTGTTTTGTTACATTCACTGGAAATGGTTGTAAGGATGTTGCATGTGACAGGTTTTGAACCTCAAGAACCCACAATATGCAATTGGTGAAGAAATTATAGAGTGGAGGTTTTGAATTTATATTAACAGGATTATCCCTGCCCTTGTTGATTCCCTTATCTGTTTACTCAATTTACATGACCATATTTAAAATCTAACCTAAGTTGAATTCCATGTTTTGGGGACATCCAGTTAAAGAAACAGAGGGACATGGTCTTTTTCTTGTTTAAACATTGAAAATTAATCATTTTGGCATGGGAAATTGTAATGGAACCTAAATGACAGTGAACTGAATCAGAGGGTTTATGGCACTTGTTTACCTGTGGGAGTCTGAGACTTGAAAGCCATAAATTTCAAATTTCCAATGGTATTCATTCCCTCTTCAAAGTTAAGAAAATAATAGGTATACATTCCTGATGTGTCTTACTGTATAGGTTTGCAAAACACTGCTTTATTTGGAAAGTATTAGTGTGATACCATGTAATGCTGAAACGATTACTCTACTAACATGCTATTGTTTAATTATTTTATTAGATCTGATCTTTGCAAAATAAACAAGGGGGTTAATTGTTGTCTGGTCAGCAACTTTGAAGATTGGAAAATGTTTCAGGCTGGAAATTAGAAGCATGGGTCAGAAACACCCAACACTCTAAGACTGTTTCACACTTAATAATGAAGTGTGACATCTGCATGCACTGATATACCCTTTTTTAGTATAATAGTAGACATATCGATCACAGCATGTGTAAAACTTACAGGCTGCACGAAATGGGAGTCCTAATTTCCCCTGGACGCTGTTGACTAACACAATTTGACCACTATGTCTGGAGATCATCGATGGAAGAAGTTCTGTGAAGAGGAAGAAAACTTTGTATTGCCAACTGTAAAAGCCTGTATTGAAATTATTGCAAGCTCTTGCATTTCCCTTTGATATTGTGTGCTGATTAATGTTTAAACATTGAACTAAATCACTTTGAATTGACTTCCTGAGAGCAGTCATTTAATTACCCCACTTATTTTCTCATGCAGTAAACGACCATCTTGACCTAATCTTGCAGGTTGTAGTAGACCCCTGCTGTTAATTTTGTCATTTTTACCTTAAAAATGTCAACTAGAGTAAGTCATTCTATGATTTTCCATATCCATGTGATCAACTTCTATAGCCTGAAATTCAGATTTCCAGCATCTGCAGTATTTTAACATATGAACATAAGAAATAGGAACAAGAGTAGGCCACACAGCAATATGAGCTTGCTCCATCATTTATTTTGATCCTGGCTGATTTCTACCTGAACTCTACATTCCTGCGCTATCTGTATTCCAGGTGTGGTCTCAACAAGAGACAATGTAATTGCAGTAAGACTTATTTATTTCCGTACTCCAATTGTTTTGTAATAAAGGCGAACATACCATTTGATTTCCTCATTGCTATACCTGCATGTTACAGACTGCCAATTCTTCTGATTAGCTACATTTCTCAATCTTTCACTTTTTAACAAATACTTGACTTTTTTATATTTCCTATCAAGGCGGATAACACTTCATTTCCTGACACTATATTCCATTTGCCACATTTTTACCAATCACTCGTCTATCTATACTCTTTTGCAACCTCTGTGTTTTCCTACTAACTTTCCCACCTTGCTCTGTATAATCAGAAAACATGGCTACTCAAATCCCTCACCTAAGTCATTGATATAGGTTGTAAATAGCTGTAACACCACACTACCAGAAAGACATGAAAGCTTTGGAGAGAGTGCAAAGAAGGTTCACCAGGATGTTGCTTGGTCTCGAGGGCGTTGGCTATGAGGAGAGGTGAATAAACTAGGATTGTTCTCACTGGAAAGATGGAGGCTGAGGGGAAACCTGATAGAGGTTGACAAAATTATGAGAGGCATAGACAGGGCAGATAGTCAGAGACTTTTCCCATGGGTGGAAGTGTCAATTACAAGGGGCACAGGTTCAAGGTAAGAGAGGAAAAGTTTAAGGGAGATGTGCGGGGGAATTTTTTCACGCAGAGAGTGGTGGGTGCCTGGAATTCACTGCCAAAGACGGTGGTGGAAGCAGGCACATTAACAACAATTAAAAGGCATCTGGATGGGTGCACGAATAGGGAGGGAATAGAGGGATATGGACGGAGTAAGGGCAGAAGGGTTTTTTTTGTTTAGTTAGGGCATCATGATCGGTACAGGCTTGGAGAGCCAAAGGGCCTGTTCCTGTGCTGTACTTTTCTTTGTTCTTTGCTCTCTTTGTTTACTGAATGGCAGAGCAGTTTGCTGGGCCATATGGCCTAATCATAGAATCCCTACAGTGCAGAAGGAGGTCATTTGGCCCTTCAAGTCTGACTCTCGACAGAGTAAGTATCTTATCCAGGCCCTCGACCCCACACATTCACCATGGCTAATCTGTGTAATTTACACATCTTGGGACACTAAGGGTCAATTTAGCATAGCCAATACACCTAACCTGCACATCTTTGGATTGTGGGAGGAAATAGGAAAACCCAGAGGAAACCCATGCAGACACAGGGAGAATGTGCTAACTCCACACAGGCAGTTGCCCAAGGCTGGAATCGAACCTGGGTCCCTGATGCTGTCATATTTATCAACCCTGGTCACATTTCTTATGAGCCTTTATTGTTGTAATGATGATTATCTTCTAGGGTTAACCTCGTTTCTGATATCCCAGGTAAATTTCTTTCTGTCTCAAAGGCCTAAGGTTTGGGTGCCTTATTTCTAATGTGTCTCGCAGTCATGCGAGTATACCAATTGTCAATTTACCTCCTCTACTAGCCCTCGGTCTCTGCATGTTACCAGGAACTGGTTCCAATATTACTCTCTCAACTACCATGTCCATGCTCAACTGTTGACTATCACCCATTGTCATCAGGTTTATTAGGTAACCTCTCTGTAATTCATCTTGCCATCAAGTTGAAATGAGTCTCAAAAATCACCTCAATAGTCCATGCATTTCTCATAGTTCCTTTCTCATAATCCTTTATTGCTGCACCTTGTTTTGATTACAAGTCCCTTTACTCCTGAATATAGTGTCAGTTTATTTAAAAGTTAAGTTTGCTACCAAGTCCACAACTTTAAAGTAATTCTTTTATCATGTTACAAAATCTATCTTGTGTCATCTTATTGACAGTAAGCATTAGGCTATTGGTTACCTTTAGTCAGGGAAATTGGTCCAAAGTAGTTTGCATCCATTATCTTCTTGTCCATTTCTAAGGTGACATTGAGAGCACCTCCTTTAACTTTCAGACTGCTGTTGTTAATTAGCACATCCACACACCCATAGGATTCCAGGATTTCCTTAGCCACCTCAGGAACATTCCCTGTATCACTGAGGTCCAAAAGCACAAGCTTCGGACTGAATGTCTACAAACAAAAAGACATCAACAAATCCTCATATATCCAGATCCTCTTCTCTTCAATCACAATGGATTGAATGGAAAAATGTCATAAAATACCAAACGCATGAGTTGATTTCATTCCATGTTAGAGCTTTGTCAGAATGGGTAAATTACTACCCAGTCAGCTGCTGTATGGTAAATCTAGTTACATCTGGAAAATATATATTTTATTGCCTTTTTAAACGTTTGTTTTTCTCCTTCAATTATCCAATTACCGGTCTTTCCTTATTCCCATACTGGTAGAAATACTAACTGGGGAACCACACAAACCCGCCACCTCCACCACTAGAACAACATGGACTGCAGGAGAGTGGGAACACTATCACCTCTAAATTCCCCTCCATTTATTCTGACCTGGATATTTATCACCATTCCTACATTGCCGATGTTTCAGAATCATGAAACTCCCCATTCAACAGCATTTTGTGATTACCGCCACCAAACAGATTCCAGCAGTATGAGAAGAATGCTCTGCACCACCTTCTGTAGGAATGAGCTGTTGTTGCTAGTGACACCAATATCCTGAGATTTATTCTCTTTTAAATTAATAACACACATGCAGATTGGCACCTGATACAAATAATACACCTAGGAATGTAGTAATTAATCTAAAATTGGGATGTTCAAGACAGTCCAATTTTTGGATGTCTTCTAATGCCATGTAAATTATATTCTTTAGATTACCTGTTTCGTTTTTCCTGTCACTGTTATAGATATCCTATCCGAGACTAACAAAGCGTGCCTTCAAAGAGCAGTCTAAATCATATCAGCCACCAGTTTGAACAGTGCTCCTGGTTGGAAAGTCCATATTTACCTAGCATAGCTAGGTAAATAGACCCGTCTTTTCTTTCAGTCTTCTACAGATTTGTGGTTTAATGTCACCACTTCTGTTTATATTTGCATACATTTACAAAGTAACCAGTTACACAATCACAATATCAAATGCAATAGTCACTGCACTTGATGAAGACGGAAGTGACAGGGGAAAATTGTATTATTTTTCAACACCATTTCATAAGTTTAAAGTTGATGCTGAAAATATCAAAGAGATATTTCTAAAAACAATACTCACACGACTAGGGTCAGCAACATCAATTAGGGCCTGGTGCAGGGCTTCTAACTTTTCCCAGTCGTTGCCACACAAGACTACTCGCCCTCCTCCACTGTGAAACACTCTGGAACTTTCTGGTGGGCATTAAATTAAGCATTAATTTATGTTAAATTGAAATACACTTGAACTCCATTTCAGTTTTTTCAATCCAATGGAAAGATGCATTTACTGCAATGTAAATTTAAGTTTAGGGCTTTGGTTCGTATTTTATTCCAAGGCTGTGTCACCCACTTCATTTTTTAAGGGACATAGATTGGCCCCTGTATGATGGAATTGTCCACTGACATGTGAAGAATAGCCACTTGGGAGAAGTACATGTGGAAACTATCCGATCTCTGAATTACATAGGAATTCAAACATGGAAACGGGCCAATTTTTCAGTGTTTTTTCCCTCCATGATCAGTAGACCTAATCCCATGTAGTGTCAACTTGGATCACTTCATAACACTCTCATCTCAAGTCAGAAAAATGTCATAATCCAGAGACTTGCACAAAGTGCTAGATTTCACAAAAAAACAGAAGGTCTAGCCGCCGGGAAGGAAAGCAGGACTGGTCCCATGAAGGTACGGCAGCAGGATTGCTTGGGAGGGTGGAGGGGGGGTGGGAATTAGGTGTGGTTTTACCAGCAGCAACCAATTTTTAAAAAACACCACTGGGACTGCTGTCCAATTGAGGACGGTGATCCACAGGGTTAGCATTGCTGCCTCAGCACCAGGGACCTGGATTCAATTCCCAGTTTGGGTCAGTGTCTGTGCAGAGCTTACACATTCTCCCTGTGTCCGCATGGGCTTCCTCCGGATGCTCCTGTTTCCTCCCACAGTTTGAAAGAAGTGCTGGTTAAGTGCATTGGCCATGCTAAATTCTCCCTCAGTGTACCCAAACAGGTGCTGGAATGTGGCAACTAGGGAATTTTCACAGTAACTTCATTCCAGTATTAATGTAAGCCTACTTGTGACACTAATAAATAAACTTTATTCAAAAAAACCTCTCAGAGCTACCAGCCCAATCAGAGGGTCAGCAACTTAGAATGCTGGAAAGTGCTATCGATAGAGGTAGCCACTGCTGAGGTTGAAGGGAGAAGAGGTTGCCTCCATATTAAGGCACCTTCAGGCCAGTAAGAATATTTATTTACATGTTGGGACCAGGCAGGCAGGGGTGAACCCTCCAGCCGCAGGGGCCAGCCATTGTCTCCGGTGGTGATGAGGGTTGGGCGAGAGGGTGTGGGGTGGGGAGGGGCCTCTGTTGGCCATGGAGTGACCATAAAGGAAAGCTGCATTCTCTCCTGTCCCACACTCCCAACTCCCCTGTTATCAGGAAGCCACTGGGAGAACCACTATGGTTTATTTGACTTTCTACACGTCTGGCTGGGAATAGTGCTGATGCTTTGATTGGATTTGATTAGATTTGATTTATTATTCTCACGTGTATTAGCATACAGTGAAAAGCATTGTTTTTGAGTGCTATACAGACAAAGCATACCGTTCATAGAGAAGGAAACTAGACAGTGCAGAATGTAGTGTTACAGTCATAGCTAGGGTGTAGAGAAAGATCAACTTAATACAAGGTAGGTCCATTCAAAAGGCTGAAGACAGCAGGGAAGAAGCTGTTCTTGACTCAGTTGGTACGTGACCTCAGACTTTAGTATCTTTTTCCCGACGGAAGAAGGTGGAAGAGAGAATATCCTTAATTATGCTGGCTGCTTTGCCGAGGCAGCGGGAAGTGTAGACAGAGTCAATGGATGGGAGGCTGGTTTGAGTGATGGACTGGGCTTCATTCATGATCTTTTGTAGTTTCTTGCGGTCTTGGGCAGAGCAGGAGCCATACCAAACTGTGATACAACCTGAAAGAATGCTTTCTATGGTGCATCTGTAAAAGTTGGTGAGAGTTGTAGCTGACATGCCAAATTTCCTTAGTCTTCTGAGAAAGTAGAGGCGTTGGTGGGCTTTCTTAACTATCGTGTCGGCATTGGGGGGACCCAAGACAGGTTGTTGGTGATCTAGACACCTAAAAACTTGAAGCTCTCGTCCTTTTCTACTTCGTCCTCTGGTAAAATCCCAGCGTCCATTATAAAATAGCAGTTAATTGGAATCATTGGTCACCCACCTCCTGCCAGCAGGTAACCAAAGCACTGCCATTCCCACTTCTGGGACTATCCCAAGGTGGTAGAAAGACATCAAGCATTCTAACATCATTTGCCACCATATTACATGTCCTCCCACCTCATCTCGATGTGACTGGTAAAATTCAGCCCAGATTTACAGCACAGCAACAAGCTATATGGCCCAACTGGTCTATGCAGGTGTATGTTCTCCAAACAAGTGTGCTCCCAACTCTTCACCTATCAGTTTATCCAATTATTTTTGCCCTTGGGTGCTTATCCAGCTTTCTCTCAAATGCATCTATGCTATTCGTCTCAACTAACAAATAAATTTGGATTATGAAAGCTGGTCTCAGTAATGGTGGCCATCACATCTATCATTGCTTGGTGTAAATGTCCATCTGGTTCACTCGAGAGTCCTTTAGGGAAGGAAACCTATATCCAGTCTGGCCTATATGTGACTCCAGACTAACAACAATGTGAAATTGATTCTGAACTGCTCTCCGAAATGTCCTAGCAAACAACACAGTCCAAAAACAATTTGGAATGGGCAATAAATGCCAGCGATGCCCACATCTCATGAAAAAGTACAGTAAAAGATACTACTCCAAGTCCAGAACCAATTTCTTATTAATTTCCTATTGGGTTTATTAATAACTACATTATATTTATGGCCTCTACTTTTGCTCTACTCCCTACCCCCTCTCCTCCCCACCCCGCCCAAAACAGTGGAAACATCTTCTTCACATCTACCCAACCAAACTTTTTCATAATCATAAAGACCATTCCCAGAATAACCAGTAAAACTTGGAAAATGACTGGTGTTGGTCTGAACTGGTTGTGTATATCTTAAGACACCAGTTCAGACCAGTTCCAGTTATTTTCTCACTCCTCAACCTTCTCTTTTCTAGAGATTAGAGCCCCACCCTGATCAGCCTTTCTTGGTAAGTATATCCTCTCAGCTCTGTTATCACCCAGGGGAATCATTTTCCACTTTTCTCCATTGCTTTTGTATTCTTTTTATGATATGGAAACTAGAAGAACCATGTAAAGTTTTTAAGCACACTTGAACACACAATCTAGGCCAATGCTTCAGTGCAGTACTAGGGAGAGTGCTGCACTGTGGAAAATGCCGCCCTACAATTCAAGAACAAATGGGGGGGGTTAGTATGTGTGTGTCTCAGGTACCCTAACCCTTTATCCCCCTTTCTTTTAATCACTTATCCATTCTACTCGGAAATGTTGAATGTGTAAAAAGTCTCTGCTTCAATTATTACTCCTACTGGTGTATATCACAATCTCACAACCATCTGGTAAATAGATTGCTTCAGCACTATATCAATTGCATTTGCTCTTGTATCTATTACCCTCTGATTCAGACCATTCAATCCAAACCATGAAAACAAAGAAAGATGCTCATGTACAACAGAATTTACAGTAAATTTACTTCACTGGTTAAACAGGACTTCTGTATCCTTCATTCACAGAATGTCACAGGTTAATTGCCAAGAACAGGAAGGGAAGACTTCATGCCTAAATATAGGCCTTTACAACTGCCCTAGAGGCATTTTGATCAGCCCTATATATAGCTTTAAACCATTTATGCTGATGAAAGATTGTGTAGCAGACTCTCATATCAACTACCAGTGGCATTGGTCATATCATTTCCAAGGGCATTTTCCCATTTTTGTTTAGCATGGTGTGTGTATGGGAACAGGCTTTCATTAAACGAACCACTGATGTATCAGGAAACTGAAGAAATTTTTTCTTCTGGGTCAAACTGTTCAATTTCTGAAATGAATACCGGGATTTTCCACTCCGGGATCAGGAGACAGTCTAACATCAATTCAACTGACATGCTTGCAGTCAGGCAAGTGAAGCAATTATGCTTGCTTAAGCAACATTGACTCCTCAAAGTGGCAATGATTGCTCCCCCCGTGCCAAACTTCAAAATCAACAATCTTAAAGAACAGGAGAACTATTGGGTGACTTGACAAGTTTGAACACCCCTTTGAAGTGGCCATGAGATGATCTTATTGAAACATATAGGATTCTTGAGGGGTTTGACAGGGTAAATGCTGAGAAGATGTTTCCCCACATGGGAGAGTCTAGATTTAGAGGGCATAGTCTCAGAATAAAGGGATGCCAATTTAAGATTGCGATGAGAAGGAATTTCTTCTCTCAGAATGTTTTTGGAACTCCTTGCCACCTGGTGCTGCGAAGGCATGGTCATTGGGCAGAATTTTTCCGGTTCACCCCATCCATCAATGGGCGGAGCGAGCTGGTAAAATCACACGAGAGCTGAGAAATCAGGATCGTGCCTGATTTCTCGGCTCTCGCGATCTTACTGGAACCGGATTTCCGGCGAGGTCAGCCCCTCCCCCGTTTCTGGCGAGAGGCTGAAGAACTTATTTAAGTATAATATAATGCTGATTTATATGTGTGCAGTGAGCCTAGTGCTCAATCGTCCGGGCTCACTTGCTTTTATGGCCTCGCCAGGAGAGGTTCTCTCCAGCGAGGAAAACACCTGCTCCCCATGAATAGGGAACAGCTATGTTAGCCTCGCTGCTAGAACCGGAGGCCATTGAGGACCCCAAGGAGGCCAAGGGCAAGGGCCTGTGCGCATGGCCTGGAAGGGCATGGCATATAGGGGTGGGGTCTGGAAGGGCGGGGGCGCTGGGCACCCTGCATCAGATCGGGGGGGTGGGGGGGCCGCTGCACACTCTGCAGTTGCATTTGGTGGGGGAGGGGGGGGCGCGATCAGTCTGGGCGGTGGACGGGACAGCGGGGACTACATTTTCAGGCAGTGTGTGGTTGTCTGTCATGACTCAAAACATTGGCTCTATTCTCGCTCCATAAATGCAGTCAGATCTGCTAATTTTTTTCCAGCTTTTTCTGTTTTTGTGTCATAGCATAGCAACACTGCTGAGAGACAGCAGGAGCATGGAGTTTCAGAGTACATGAGCCTTCTGCAAGCATCATCACCTGTTCCCTTCAATACCACATCTTCACCTGTAAAGAATGCAGATGAGATAGGAGGGCAATGCCACCTCAACGGTGCAGAGCCAACACAGTACATCCCGTGACCCTGAGATGCTTGGGTACAAGGTTTTTGCAGCATCTACACTTTACAGTAACTGATGACTGATCTGGAGAGTGACATTAAAATGGGACACTCATTGTGGTCAGAAGCTAACAAACTGCACAGAAGAGAGACCCAGGATACTGACAATTGCGATTAGTGTGTGCAGGGACCAAGGTTTCATAACTAATTGACATTAACACAGCTCAAGGAGACATGAAATGATTGGGAGTGTATTTGCATTCGTGAACATTATGCACAAGTTTTTAACACCTGTGCAGCTCCGTCTTCTTCACTTTCCTTATCCTGTCCTGGTACTCCCCCAACATCTGTAGTAAAGATGGAGATAGCCTGCTGATTGCTACACCCTGTTGTCGGTAATGACTTTGGCGGGCGTGCTGGAGGGCCGAGATCTGGGCAGCCCTGGCCTGTTCTTGGAGTCCTGCTGTAGGCCAGTTGCACATCCTCGGCCTACGGAGCTGGAGCTGATGGGGTAACAGGAGGGGATTTGGATCAGCCGGATACTACCCAGAGTCACCTGGGTAGATGACCCCAGGGTGTCGAGCTGCTGGTCTTCCTCCCTATAGTGCTTGAGGGACACTGATAGGCCCTTGAGGAGAGGCAGCGACAATGAGATCAAAATGCCTTCCCCCTCCCCACCCCCTCTCTCAAATTGACACTGATGGAAGCAACCAATGGCTACAGCAATGGAGTGTAGCTCCTGCAGCAGTACAGGGCCAATGTCATGAACCAAGGTTTCCACAGCAGCTGCTAACCTGATGGTGTTGATTTCACTGCATTGGCATGTCAGCGCTATCACCTCAGACTGAAGGCGGACGAACTCCTCCATTGTACATTGCAATCTGGCAAGTGCAGCTGACATACCTCAACTGATGCTGAATCTCCACCAACTGATTGAAGACCGAGTCTGGGGGCTTGTCATCTGACTCGGACTCAGCAGACTCCTGGCCTCCAGTGCCAGCAACCTGGGATGTCCCTCCCTCTGCCTGCTGTGGATCAGACAGCGCACTGTGTTCACCAGATTTTGACCCCGGCACCAGTTTAAAACTAGGTCCCACCAAGGTGTGTGTCTCTGCATTGGTGAAGGGTGTGGGTGAGCTCTGTGACAGGTCTTCAATGTGGCTCCCCTCAGATTCCTCATCTGAGGTCTCGGGGGCTGGAGTCAGTGGCCTGACACATGCCTGACCTTGGCTGCTTTCTAGAGGGGTCTGCAAAAGAACAGAGAAATAGAATAGAATCCCTACAGTGCAGAAGGAGGCCATTCGGCCCATTGAGTCTGCACCGACAACAATCCTCCCCAGGCCCTATCCCCGTAACCCCACATATTTATCTCGCTAATCCCTCTAACAAATGCATCCGAGGACACTAAGGAGCAATTTAGCATGGCCAATGCACCTAATCCGCACATCTTTGGACTGTGGGAGGAAACCGGAGCACCCGGAGGAAACCCACGAAAACACGGGAAGGGCGTGCAAACTCCACACAGATAGTGATCCAAGCCGGGAATCGAATCCGGGTCCCTGGAGCTGTGAGGCAGCAGTGCTAACCACTGTGCCACTATGCTGCCCATAATTAGTACATGGCAGGGGACTGAGAAACAGGAGACATCACTCACAGTATGGTTCTCTGATGGGTGCTATAGTGCAGGATCCTCATTTGATTGAGCGTTGTTAAACCTTACCGTCAGTGCAGGCATGGATCACATCCTCGCTAGTCAGTTGAATGGTTCTATTCTCAAAGTCAGAACAGACCTTGATCTCAGCAACTGCTCTGCTGGTATGGGATCTCCTTTTTATTGTGAGCCAACTTGTCCTGCATGATGGCAGATAGAGGCAGTGTGAGGAAGTCACGTACAAGTGTAGATGACAAGGATTCCTGACATGTGTGGGTGGTGAGTGGAGCCCTGGACAAGATAAGGATGCAAGTCCCAGAAGAGATGAGGCCAGATGGAGATGTGAGGTGGTGTGAGAATGAGTGGTGACATCCCTTGAGGTGGCTGTGAGCAAGATTCTTGTGAATGGGTGATGAGTTTGTGAGTGTGAGATTTGAGAATGATGGGATGGGTGACTTATCCTGGCAGAATGGAAGAGATCATTCACCTTCTTCTTGCATTGGGTGGCTGACCTCTTTTGAAGTTCATTGGCACTGACCACCTCTGCCACCACCTCCCAAGCTGGATTGGTCAACGTGCTTTCAATCCTGCATCCAGAGTCCAGGGCAGGGGTAGAGGACATCCAAGCGGGCTCCACTGCATCCAACAGGCGCTCCAGTGAGGTGTCACAAAACTTGGGTGCTGCATGCTTCCTCACTTCGGGTGCCTTTTGTTTTCTGCAGCTTTCTCAAGCTGATAAGAGCGTGAACACTGTTCAGGGGCACCCATTAAATATGGCACCCAGACTTAAAGAGCTCTTGAGTCATGGAGGGGTGAGCGAATCAGAGGCTGGCCGCCAACAATGCGGAATGATCTCTGCCAATTACTGATTACTTTAGCTGGGAGTGCACAATACGGCACAAAACAAAATGCCATTTTGGTCGGCGGGTGTGACACCGATTTTTGTACCCATTGACCAACTTTGCCGGAAAATCCCGGCCAAATGCTGTAGTAATCTGACCAACTTTGACACTGCTCATTCGATGTGTACTGTCTGACACAGTCCTTTCGTAAAAAAAAAAGTCTGTCCTGTTTATTTGTAAAAACTACTAAGGGACTGGATGGTGAAGTGTTCTACATACTGTGCTCCTGTCTCTCGACTTGGATTTGAATCTAGCTTAGACTAAAGTTTATTCCGTCTGTTCATGGGAATAATTCTAGGTGAAATGACTTGTGGTAGTCTCATTTTTTTAGATAGCATAAGCCTATATATCAGCAGTAGCATTGATTAGCATTTTTCACCATTTCATAGCTTCTTGTCTTTGGTCTGCAAATTTTATATGATTTTTAATTTGTCTACATTTTGAATGGAATTTCACGCACACACAAAAATATAAGTGGTAGTGAAAGGAATTGGATACTGCAAAGGCTATGGGCCCTGACATTCTGGCAATAGTACTAAAGACTTGTGCTCCTGACTAGATGCTCCCTTAGCCAAGATCTTCTAGGACAGCTACAAAACTGGGTATCTACCCAGCAATGTGGAAAATTGCCAAAGTAAGTCCTGTGCACAAAATGCAGGATAAATCCAATACAGCTAATTACCACCATTCCTCAATCATCAGCAGTGTGGTGGAAGATGTTATAGACTGTACCATCAAGCAGCACTTGCACGCAATTGCCTGCTTATTAATGCTCAGTTTGGATTCCACAAGGGTCACTCAGCTCCTGACCTCATTACAGCCTTAGCCAAGCATGAACAAAAGAACATAATTGAAGAGGTTTAGTGAGAGTGACTGCCACATTTCATTCAGTCTGACATCAAGAAGACCGAGCAAAACTGGAGTCAATGGGAATCAGGGAGAAAACTCTCCACTAGTTGGAGTCATACCAGGCACAAAGGAAGATGGTTGTGGTTGTTGGAAGTCAATCATCTCAATTTCAGGACATTGCTACAGGAGTTCCTCAGGATAGCGTCCTAGACCCAACCATCTTCAAATGCTTTGGAGACCTTCCCTCAGTCATGAGGTTGGAGGTGGGGATGTTCGCTGATTACCTCCAACCTGAAAGGTACAATAGCAGGTCTCTCAGCTAATCAAGCAGTCGGCCATCATCTCTCAACTCCTTAAAGCCTGTTGTATTTTAAAAACATCCAACCATCACCAGCCAAACAACCTAGATACAGAAACTGTATTGTGCTGCACCCTCATTCACGTTCAAGGATTTTCGTACTGCTGTCTCCAACCAAGAAATTACCTGAACTGAACTCTGACACAAAGGAATCACACTCTGGACTTTGAATTTCTGAACACTAGAAATCACAAGAACTATTATTTGTTTCTGTGGTTCTTTTACTGTTATCAATAGTTGTAAAAACTCCCTCTTTTTTATCCCACTTACTGTACATGTGTGTGTGTTTGAGGTTGTGAACAAACACCTCCGGTTTTGAATGTGAAATAAACTAACCTTCTAAGTTAATCATAAAGATAATTTTCTTGCATGTTACTTAGAAAATTGGACCGCACAAACTGAGGATTTAGGGGAAAATGCCATAGCCTACTTTTGAAACATTCAAAACACTTCTGCTTACAAACAGATGGTGAGAGAATGAAGAAGGATAGTCTGCCTCACTCCTGACCATAACAAGTATAGTGACACCACTAATCCCAGCCAGAATGGAGGTGATTAGTAACTCCCCCGTCAATTACTCCTGTAAGTACAATACTGTAGTGACTGTGATTGATTGTACAACCGAGTTCTGTTTGTAAAGACTCTTTTTAAATAGACCCTGAAAGTAGAGTGTTGTTTCATAAAAAATCCACTGTTTGACATAGGAACTCCTGGTTGTAAATTGCATCCCATATCCAAATCCCTGGCTGAGACAGTATTGTCAATAGATATTCAGAAGGTATCAATGGGCAGAGATATCTAGCTGATCAAAATTCGGTTACAAACTTCCTTTGTCCTGAAACATCTCAGCTGCGCTCCCAAGACAAGGCCACTTCCATACAAGATACATTATAATGCCATATTTAGGAGAGCCTTTGTTTTTTAATCTGTCCAAGGCCAAGGGAAAGCTAGAACAAAGTTGGGAGTGATTCTTGGTAAAGCACCATTATTGATAAGGAAGAACAGTTAATTGACAGATAAATGTGGATTCTTGTAGCTGGGATGAAAAAGAAACAATTTAAAAGAGGTCTCAGAATTAAGTGAGACCTCCCCTTCCCTGAAGCTTGTGCACTGTAGCATGTGAAATAGAGCCATTATGGCACAGGAAGAGGTTATTTGGCCCAACAAGTCCATGTCAGCATCTCCAGTGAACTCACAAGGTTTTGCCATCAATGTATGCTTAATTGTATGTATAATTATTATCAAGAATAGTTATTACTATGCTTAATACTTTACGTACATCAATAAATACTTCTGAACTTTCTTATTTTGAGGAAAAACTTAGAGAATTATATGTAAGAATACCCATCCTCTAGTAGTGGTTCGCACTGTTTCTCATGGCTCCGGGGACCTGGGTTCATTTCCAGACTTGGGTTACTGCCTGTGTGGAGTTTGCACATTTTCCCCATATCTACGTGGGTTTCCTCCGGGTGCTCCAGTTTCCACCCATAGTCCAAAGATGTGCAGGTTAGGTGGATTGGCCATGCTAAATTGCCCCTTAGTGTCCCAAGATGCGTGGGTTAAATGGATTAGCCATAGTAAATATGTGGGGTTATGGGGAGAGGGCCTGTAGACACGCTGTCAGAGAGTCAGTGCAGGCTCGATGGACCGAATGGCCTCCTTCTGCACTGTAGGGATTCTATGATGAACTTCAACTTCAGTGGAAATATGATTCAACAGGTCTTGTTAATCGAGTCACTGTTCTTTTACAGGCAAACACAACAGCCAATTTACACACAGCAAGGATCCAATCAACAGCAAGTGATCTGATGACCAGTTAATTCATTCTTGTATCAAATATTGCCCTAGGATCTATTTCATACACCCAAATGGGCAGTTTAATAGCCCTCCTCCAATCTTGTACTGAACAGGCTGCGCAGATATTGTGCTCAAACTCTAGAGGAAACTGCAAAGAGATGAAACTGCAACCATAACAATTTGAAGGGCAAGTTAAGACTGACAAAATCCCTTTCTCTTTAGTTTTGATAAATGTTGCAAGTGAAGCAGAACTTGTAACTTGAACATGTTCACCCTTTTGTACTTTTTCTCTACCACCAGCAGAAGACGCTGGCTCCTGCTGACATCCAGGAACAAATTGAATAAAGTGCATGCGCAAATTCAACCTGGAAAGTGTAGCATGGTAGCCATTTCAAAGAGTGGGAAAATTGTCTATGGTGTACTGGCAGATAGTTATCCTTCAATCAACATCACAAAAGAGAAAACACAGATTATCTGGTCATTATCACATTGTTGTTTACGGGATCTTGTTGTGTGCGAACTGGCTGTGACTACATTTCACAAATACCTCACTGGCTATAAAGTGCTTTGGGAAGTACTGAGAACGTGAGAAGTGCAGTACGAATGAAAAATGTTCTTCTTTGCCAAAAAAAGGCTATGAACAATTAAAGAGGTAGGAGATAACATAAAACTAAAAGAAAACTCATACAAGGTCCCACATGGCACATCATTCAGCAAATTGAAAGCTCTTGCAATCCAAGGGAAAATGGCATGTTTGAATCCAGAATTGACTCAGTGACAGTTTATGGTCGACAGGTGCTTTTCTAGCTGGAAGGCCAATTCCAGTGGAATTTTGTGGGGTCAGTACTCATTTTCAGTGGCATGAAATTTTCAGATGAAATTAAAATTGGCCATGTGGTTGATAGTGATGAAGAAAGCTGTTATCTGATGGAAGCTATCAATGGACTGGTAAGGTGGCAAATGGAATTCAATCAGAAGAAGTGTAAGGTAAGATATTTGGAGTGGAAAACAAGGCAAGGGAATATGCAATAAATAGTACAATTCTAAAAAGTGTAGAGACATAGAAGGATGATAGAGTGCATTTCAACAGATCCCTGAAGATAGGACAGGTATATTTTACGCTCTAACGAGTGTTGATTGGCATCAGGGACCTCCACCCTCACCAAGTCCCACCATAGAGTGCTGCCGGCCAATCAGATTGGCCAACAGCTCTCCAGATCCTCCAGCAACAGCGGTGCAGTGGCTGGAAGAGGAACTGCACCAATCAGCCTGAGCTAAGTCTTAGGAACCAGAGACCCAAAAGTGGGTCCCAGGGTAGGGAAATGAGGCGGGCGGGGAGTTTGTATGGAAGGCCTGGGAGGAGGGGTGGATGGTGGTACATGTGGGGGCTGGGGGAAATTGGGGGCTCAAGGGATAGGTCAGGATGAGGGAGGGAAATCTGGAGGTCATTGGACTCTAAGAGGGGTATGCCCCTATCAGAAGGGGGCACCCCACCCAAAATCCAACTTTCCTTAGTTATGGGTTTCCTCCATGGTGCTATAATCCACCTCCCTACTTAAAAATTGAGGCTGGTGTGAAACGGCCCTTATGTGGCCATTAATGGGCCACCTATAGACCGTAATTGGGGCAAGGACATGCTTCCTGCCCAAGGTCTTGCCCGCTCCAGTGTAAAATCACTGTGGGGTCAGGGCAAGTGGGAACCTGGGGGGGGAGATCCGTCTGAGCAATTTCACGCTCACCCCCACCTCAGAACCAGCTAGGAGGCGGAGAGGAACATAAAATTCTGGCCTATGTTTCTAAAATTCAAAAAATACCACATATCCTGGTGAACAGGAAAGATACGAAGAACGACAAATACTGACAAAGCAGGTTGTAAGAGCAACACAAATAGAGTATAAAAAGAAATTTGGGAGGGATATCAAAATTATTAAAACAAATTTACAATTATACTTGGAAACAGAGAGTAGTCAGCAGCAATATGAGCCTCTTGAAAATTGATAATGGCGATATTGTCAATAAAATAAATGGACATGTTGAATAATTATTTTACATTTGTAATTACAGTAGAGAAAGAGGCCAACATGTTGGAAATTCCAGGGAAAGTCATATTGAATAAGGCACAGAGACATGCCAAAGTTAACGTTAGCACTATTGAACAAGATAATAGTAATAACGAATGACCAATCTACAAGATCAGATAGTTTCTATCCCAGGATTTTAAAGGAAGTAGGATAGAATATTGTAAATGTCCTAACTATAATCTTCCAAAGTGCTCTCAATTAAGGAACATTTCCTTTGGATTTGTAAAAGGCACTTGCCATTCCGCAATTTAAGGAAGGAAAACCAGTGAATTATAGACCAGCTAGCTAAACATTTGTCAGGAAATTACTGAAATCTATAATTAAGTATAGGATGATTAAGTATAGGACATCTTGATGATTTTCAGCTGGTCAGAGAAAGCCAATGTGAATTTGTAATGGGTAGATCATGCCTAACTGATTGAATTTCCTGAGGGTGCAACTAAGGTAGTGGACAGAGGAATGTCCACAGCCATTATTTATACGGACTTCCAGAAGGCATTTGATAAAGTTCCTCATGAGAAGCTGTTAGCTAAAGTTAAAGTTCATGAAATTGAAGGCAAATTATTGACCCAATTGGAAAATTGGTTGAGTGGCAGGAGGCAGAAAGTAGAGATAATGGGCAGGCAGTCTAATTGGCAGGATGTTATTCGTGGTGTCCTACAAAACTCGGTGCTGGGATCTCAACTGTTTACCACATTTAGTAACGAATTAGATGATGGAATAGATGGACATAAATTCAAATTTGCTAATGACACAGAGATGGAAACATAAAATTGCGAAGAGAATGAGAAAGTGTTAAATTAAACTAGGGTTGCATTCCCTAGAATTTAGAAAGTTAAGGGGTGATCTGATCAAAGTTTCCAGAATATTAAGAGCAACAGGAGAGGTGGAAAGAAACTATTTCCACTGGTTGGAGAGTCTCGGACTAAGGACTAAAAATTAAAACCAGACCTTTCAGATGTGAAGTTAGGAAAAACCTCTGCACAAAAGGTAGAAGTTCAGAACTTTCTTCCACAAACAACCATTGATGTAAATTGTAAATTTTAAATCTGAAATTAATAGATTTGTGTTAATTAAATGTTTGTTATATGTGAAAAAGATGGGCATGTGGAGTTAGGTCACAGACTAGCTATTGTGTCATTGAATGGTGGGAACAGGGTCAATGGATTACATGACCTATTCATCTTTTTTTTATTCATTCGTGGGACATGGGTGTCGCTGGCTGGCTACCATTTATTGCCCATCCCTAGTTGCCCTAGTTGGTGGTAGTGAGCCGTGTTGTTGAATTGCTGCAGTCCATGTGTTGTGGGTTGACCCACAGTGCCGTTAGGGAGGGAATTCCACGATTTTGACCCAGCGACTGCGAAGGAACAGAGATATATTTCCAAGTCAGGATGGTGAGTGGCTTGGAGGGGCACTTGCAAGTGGTGGTGTTCCCATTTATCTGCTGCCCTTGTCCTTCTAGATGGAAGTGGACGTGGGTTTGGTGAATTGCTGCAGTGCATCTTGTAACTAGTACACACTGTTGCTACTGAGCGTCGGTGGCGGAGAGGTGGTGCTAATCAAACGGGCTGCTTTGTCATGGATGGTGTCAAGCTTCTTGAATGTTGTTGGAGCTGCACCCATCCTGGCAAGTTCCTTTATCCCTATCTTCCTATGTATAGTTCTGCGGGCTTCAGCTACTGTCCAGTATTTCATCACTAAAGAGTAAGTGTTGGCAGGCCTCTTCATATTGAGATAGTGGAGCCAAGCCTTTTCCTTCCCCTAAAACCTGCACATGTTTGCTGAATGGCGGCTGTAGGGTGATTTGATTGTGAAATGGGATTATAAGTAAGTCACATGCAATATTTATTTTGAAGGCCAGGTGTTGGTAGATGTTGGGTAAAAATAGAAGGAATCCACTGTTGACCGGTGAGCATTAACTATGGGAAGAAGACACTGGACTGTGGAGAAGGGCAGAAAGTGTCAGAGATGTACTTGGGAATAAAGGGTTGATGTTAGGTCACATTCCTGTGTCAATTCTAATAGAAAGCTAATAGCTCAACCATCATAGTTGAACCTTACCAACTGATACAGGCAGACCATAAATGGAAGCCCAGAGATAAATAGAAAGCTGTCTCAGTTGCCTTGTTAATAAAGCCACTCATTAATGTAGTTATTTGCATTCCCAAATCTATATTGTTAGCTGTTCTCAATAAGATAGCAATTATTTCAGTGCTCCTGGTCTAAGGAGATTTGCTTGGGAACTGCTGCTAGAAAGATACATATTATGATTATTGGATGATGGCAGAATTGGGTGATCAGAGCAAATAGCCTGCTAACTCTTCCTGCTTATGGTTCCAAAACAGTAACGGCAACTTGGGTGAAGCAACAGGGGAAACCTAGCAAAGATCAATATTTTCAAGAGAGACAACTGGAGAAAAGCATAAACCAAGATACATAGAAGAGAACCAGATCAAGAAGCCTCAGACTGTGTTAGGAGTATCACACCTCATCCTTCAATGGCTTCACTCCTTCCCACCTTTCTAACTTCAGCGTCTCTGTAACTTCTCTGTGCTCCTCTGATTCTGGCCTCTTGCACCTCCTCGATTTGAATTATTCCATCATTGGAGTTCTTGTGTTCAGCGGTCTAGGCCCCAAGCTCTGAAATTCCCTTCCTAAATCTTTCTGTATTTCTGTCTGTCCACCTTTCTCCTCATCTAAGATCTACCTTAAAACCTACCTCATCAATCTTTTGACCAGTTGTTAATCTCTTCTGATGTGATTCAATGTCAAATTGTGTCTAATAACATAGCTGTGAAACAACTTGGGATGTTTTACTCTGCTAAAGCCACTACTGTATATAATTTCAAGTTTTTATATATGGTAGACTTACATAAGAATTAAAATATAAACAGGTACTGTTCACAAAAAAAACAAAGAACTGCTCACCTTTCCCAAGTCCTGATATAGCGTCAGTTATCACAATCACTTTATTCCGCACAGCTGATTTGGACATCAGTTGCATTATTCTTTTGTAAATGTAAGCAATGCCAGCGATCCCAGCCACCAGTAATGGAAGAATCAATAAAGCGAGAGCACCCATCTCTCTGTAAAACAACAGCAATCAGTGCCGTAAAAATTATTCATTGATTCTTTAAAAAAAGATCAGTATTATATAAACACAATCAGAACTAAAAAAGCATTAACCAGTGTATCATAGAATCCCTACAGTGCAGAAGGAAGCCATTCAGTCCATCGAGTCTGCATCGACACTCCGAAAGAGCATCTTATTCCCCCGCCACATCCCCATAACTTTGTGCATTTATCATAGCCAAACCCCCGAATCTACAGATCTTTGGACACTAAGGGGCAATTTAGCATGGCAAATCCACCTAACCTGCACATGTTAGGTTAGGTGGACCACAATTAATAGTGATCAGTCCACTTTTTAATTCATTCTTGAGACTATTAGTTTTAAAATAGTTATGGAATAAGATAGGACGGATCCACAGGTTAAGATCCTAAATTGGAACAGGACCTAGCAAAGGTTGATTAGAGTCATAGAGGTTTACAGCATGGAAACAGGCCCTTCGGCCCAACTTGTCCATGCCACCCTTTTTTTTTAAAAACCCCTAAACTAATCCCAATTGCCCGCATTTGGCCCATATCCCTCTATACCGATCGTACCCATGTAACTATCTAATTGCTTTTTAAAAGATAAAATTGTCCCGCCTCTACTACTACCTCTGGCAGCTTGTTCCAGACACTCACCACCCTCTGTGTGAAAAAATTGCCCCTCTGGACACTTTTGTATCTCTCCCCTCTCACCTTAAACCTATGCCCTCTAGTTTTAGACTCCCCTACCTTTGGGAAAAGATATTGACTATCTACCTTGTCTATGCCCCTCATTATTTTATAGATCTCTATAAGGTCACTCCTCAGCCTCCTATGCTCCAGAGAAAAAAGTCCCAGTCTATTCAGTCTCTCTTTATAACTCAATCCATCAAGTCCCGGTAAATCTTTTCTGCACTCTTTCTAGTTTAATAATATCCTTTCTATAATAGGGTGACCAGAACTGCACACAGTATTCCAAGTTTGGCCTTACCAATATCTTGTACAACTTCAACAAGACATCCCAACTCCTGTATTCAATGTTCTGACTGATGAAACCAAGCATGCCGAATGCCTTCTTCACCACTCTACCTTCTCTGGAGCGTAGGAGGCTGAGGAGTGACCTGTGACTCCACTTTCAAGGAGCTATGAACATGTACGCCAAGATCGCTTTGTTCTGTAACTCTCCCCAAAGCCCTCCCATTAACTGAGTAAATCCTACCCTGGTTCAATCTACCAAAATGCATCACCTCGCATTTGTCTAAATTAAACTCCATCTGCCATTCGTCAGCCCACCGGCCCAATTGATCAAGATCCCGCTGCAATTGGAGATAACTTTCTTCACTGTCCACTATGTCACCAATCTTGGTGTCATCTGCAAACTTACTAACCATGCCCCCTATATTCTCATCCAAATCATTAGTATAAATGACAAATAACAGTGGGCCCAGCACTGATCCCTGAGGCACTCCGCTGGTCACAGGCCTCCAGTTTGAAAAACAACTCTCTACAACCACCCTCTGGCTTCTGTCAAGAAGCTAATTTTGTGTCCATTTAGATACTTCACCCTGGATCCCGTGAGATTTAGCTTTATGCAACAACCTACCATGCGGTATCTTGTCAAAGGCCTTGCTAAAGTCCATATCGACAACATCAACTGCACTGCCCTCATCTACCTTCTTGGTTACCCCTTCAAAAAACTCAATCAAATTTGTGAGACATGATTTTCCACTCACAAAGCCATGCTGACTGTCCGTAATCAGTCCTTGCATCTCTAAATGCCTGTAGATCCTGTCTCTCAAAATACCTTCCAACAATTTACCCACCACAGATGTGAGGCTCACTGGCCTGTAGTTCCCAGGCTTTTCCCTGCAGCCCTTTTTAAACAAAGGCACAACATTTGCCACTCTCCAATCTTCAGGCACCTTACCTGGGTGAGTCCGTTTGAAAGGAACAACTAGAAAATAGGAGGCTTTTAAAAGTGTGATATCAAGAATCCAGGGGCAGTATATTCCTGTTAGGATGAAGGGAAAGGCTGGCACGTTTAGGGATCCCTGGCTGACAAGGGACATTGAGGCTCTGGTCAGGAAAAAGAAGGAAGCATATATCGGGGACAAGAGAATCCCTCGATGATAAAAAGTGTAAGAGTACACAAGAGTGAAATCAGGAGGGCAAAAAGAGGATATGAAATGGATCTGGCAGGTAAGGTTAAAGAAAATGCCAAGAAGTTCTATAGCTATATTAAGTGTTTAAGGGTGGCTAGAGAAAGAACGGGACCCTTATAGATCAGCATGGCCGCCTGTGTCTGCAGCCACAGGAGATGGGTGAGATTTTTAATGAATATTTCTCCTCGGTGTTTACTGCAGAGAACATTATGGGTGCTAAAGAAATACAGGAAACAAGTGATGATGTCTTGGGCCACATGCATTTTATTAGGGAGGAGGTACCTGCAGCCTAAAGTGCATTAAGGTAGATAAATCCCCTGGGCCTGATCAAGTTCATCCTTGGATCTTGTGGGAGGCTAGGGAAGAAATTGCAGGGGCCCTTGCAGGGATATTTGCTTCATGTCTTTCCACTGGCGAAGTTCCGGAAGACTGGAAGGTGGCTAATGTTGTTCCATTGTTTAAGAAAGGTAGCAAAGACAAGCCAGGGGATTACAGGCCAGTGAGCCTGACATCAATGGTGGGTAAGTTACTGGAGGGAATTCTGTGGGACAGGATCTACCAACATTTGGATAGTTACGATCTGATTAGGGATAGTCAGCATGGCTTTGTGCGTGGGAGGTCATGTCTGATTAATCTTTTAGAGTTTTTTGAAGAGGTAACCAAGAGGATGAATGAAGGTAGGACAGTAGATGTTATTTATCTGGACTTTAGCAAGGCTTTTGACAAGGTCCCATATGGCAGGCTAGTCTGGAAGGTTAGGTCACATGGGATCCAGGGAGAGTTAGCTAATTGGATTCAAAATTGGCTCGATGGTAAGAAGCAGAAGGTGATGGTCGAAGGTTGTTTCTCAGATTGGAGGCCTGTGACTACTCAGGGGTCAATGTTGGGACCCTTGTTATTCGTTATTTATATAAATGATTTGGATGTGAATGTACAAGGCATGGTTAGTAAGTTTGCGGATGATACTACATTCGGAGGTATTGTTGATAGTGAAGAAGGTTATCAAAAATTACAGGGGGATATCGGGTAAGTTAGGGAAGTGGTCCGAGGATTGGCAAATGAATTTCAATACGGATAAGTGTGAGGTGTTGCATTTTGGAAAGTCAAGCCAGGATAGAACTTATACAGTGAATGTAGGGCCATGGGGAGTGTTGAGGAGCAGAGGGACATAGGAGTTCAAGTACATAGTTCATTGAAAGTGGTGTCACAGGTAGACAGAGTGGTGAAGAAAGCGTTTAGCACACTGGCCTTCATCAGTCAGGGCATTGAGTGTAGGAGTTGAGACATTATGCTACAGTTATGTAAGTCGTTGATGAGGCTGCACTTGGAGTAGTGTGCACAGTTTTGGTCACCCTGTTATAGGAAAGACATTGATAAACTGGAAAGAGTGCAAAGAAGATTTACGAGGATGTTGCCAGGACTAGTGGGCCTGAGATATAGGGAACGGTTGGCCATGCTAGAGCTTTATTCCTTGGAACATAGGAGAATGAAGGGTGACCTTATTAAGGTGTATCAAATCATGAGGGGCATAGATAGGATGAACACACATAGTCTTCTTTCCAAGGTAGGGGAATTGAAAACTAGAGGGCATGGTTTAAGATGGGAGGGGAAAGATTTAAAAAGAACCTGTGGAGCATCTTCTTCACGCAAAGGGTGGTGCATAAATGGAATGAGCTGCCAGAGAAAGTGATTAAGGCAGGTTCAATAGCACCATTTAAAAAGCATTTGGATAAACACATGGATGGGAAAGGATCAGAGGGATATGGGCCAAACGCAGGCAATTGGGGAGGTACCATGGTTGGCATGGACTGGTTGGGCTGAAGGGCCTGTTTCTGTGCTGTATTTCTCTATTACTCTATGACGCTATATGGAAATCACTGGCAAAGCTGGCAATAATGGTGAGAAGATGGTGGTGAGCTGTCTCTCAATGTATAGGTACTCCCAGTTAAGGATGGGGCATTCCAGTTATTTGACCCAGCAACAGTTACAAGTTTAGAGCTGGACCAGCTTGACTCCAGCCATTCCTCCTCCACCTGCCCCCCTCAGCTGTAAGTGTCCCACCATCCAAACCAGTGATATACCTACAAATCATTGTTTAGTGAGGGGGAAGTCACAGTGGTGGTTTTCCTTTGTGTCTGCTGCCCTTGCTCTTCTAAGTATTAGAGTTCACTGGTTTGGAAGATGCTTTCAAAGGAGCCCTCAAAGTTGTTATTATTCATTCTCTAATTGCGCTTGAATTGACTGACTTGCTTGGCTATTTCAAAGGAATTTAAGCGTCAGGTCTGGAGTCACATGTCGGCCAGACCAATAATTGCTATCTTATTGAGAACAGCTAACAATATAGATTGGGCATCCAAATAACTACAGATGAACCAGATGAGTGTTTATGACAATCAACAATGTCATGGTTATCATAGACATTTTTAATTCCAGATTGTTTTTTATTGAGTTCATTGCCACCATTTGCCATGGTTGGATTGGAACCCAGGTCCCCAATTGTTAGTCCAGTGACAATACCACAATGCCACAGTCTCCCCCAGCTGTTGTTGCAATGCATTGTGTAGATGGTGCACACTACTGCTATAGTGCTTCTGTGGTGTAGGGAGTGAATGTATAAGGCAGCGACTGCTCATCACACCCCATCCCCTACACCATGTGACCTGCAGCCCTGTAACCCCATGACACAGGCAGCAGAATAACATAGCCCTCTAAGAACTTTAAAACACCACAAGCAGCAAACTTCAAGATCGCCCACATCAGCCATGACCCCATCCCTGTAGCCCCAGACTGCCCCCCCCCCCTCCCCACCCCGAACACCCACAAATTCCCTCCCACCCTCTGGAGCTAGCCAGCAGACTCTGCCCCCTTGGATTCCCTAGTACTAGGTGGGAACAGTGGTGCTCACCTCCTCCTTCCTCTCAGAGGCCACTGTGCTACCGTGCCGCCCTATATACACCTGAGAGACAGGTATTAAAATTGTTTTCTTCACCAGCTTATTGACACCCACCCTACTCAAAACCGTGGAAATTGTTAACTCTCTCAGTTTCTTCTCCTTCTTAGTTCACCCTGCTTCATCCACACAGGCAGCTGAATCCTGAACAAAGGCAGGTGCCTGGTCCTATCCCACTCATTAGTGACACATTTTGAAAAGGAGCCTTAAATAGACATTAGTCCCCTAATTTGCACAATCAAGGGGTCTGATGTTCACTTTCTGCATTCACTAAGAATGCCTAAAAATGTACCCCACAAATTTAGCACTGGGACCATTGACCATGCCAATTAGTTTTTTTTATTCATTCATGGGATATGGGCATTGCTGGCAAGGCCAGCATTTATTGTCCATCTGTAATTGCCCTTGAACTGAGCGGCTTACTAGATCATTGCAAAGGCAGTGAAGAGTCATCCACATTGTTGTGGGTCTGGTGTCACATGTAGCCACACCAGGTAAGGATGGCAGATTTCCTTGTGAACCAGGTGGTTTTTACGACAATCAACAATTTCACAGTCACTATTATTGAGACTAGCTTTCAATTCCAGACTTTAAATTCCACCAGCTAACTTGAACCATGTCCCCAGAGCATTAGTCTGAGCCTCTCGTTTACGAATTTAGTGGTATTACCACCACATCACCATCTGCCTGAGGTGTAGGCATTCCCACTGCTAACTTAATAAACTTTAACTTTCACATTACTCACCATTATATCCTGATTTACTTTGACTTCTCTCTTGATGTTTTCATCTTTAATAATGTCCTGAACTACAATTTTGCCCCTCAACGTACGTTTCTCAGTTTAAAAATACAAAATATGTCAGCAAAGAAAGCCTGTGAATTGCAAGTGACTTTTCACTTCTTAGAACCACATAATCATAGAATCCCTATAGTGCAGAAAGAGGCCAACCGGCCTATCGAGTTTGCACCGAGTCTCCAGAAGAGCATCCCTCCCAGATTCACCCCTCTGCCAAATCTCTGTAACCCTGTGCATTCACCATGGCCAATCCACCTAACCTGCACATCTTTGGGCTGTGGGAGGAAACCCATGCAGACACAGGGAGAACGTGCAAACTCCACACAGACGGTCACCCAAGGCTGGGAATTGAACTTGGGTCTCTGGCGCTGTGAGGTCGCAGTGCTAACTACTGTGTCGCCCACACGGATCAAGAAAATATGTCTTCACACAGTACATCCTGAGGAACAAAAGGAGGGAGAAGGAAAGTATACAGTAAATGGTAGAGCCCTTTGAAATATTAGTATACAGAGGGATCTAGGCGTGCAGATCCACAGTTCTCTGAAGGTGGCAACTCAGGTGGACAAGGTGGTCAAGAAGGTATATCATAGAAATCATAGAATCCCTACAGTGCAGAAGGAGGCCCATTCGGCCCATCGAGTCTGCACCGACCACAATCCCACCCAGGCCCTACCCCCACATATTTTACCCGCTAATCCCTCTAACCTACACATCCCAGGACTCTAAGGGGCAATTTTAAACCTGGCCAATCAACCTAACCCGCACATTTTTGGACTGTGGGAGGAAACCGGAGCACCCGGAGGAAACCCACGCAGACACGAGGAGAATGTGCAAACTCCACACAGACAGTGACCCGAGCCGGGAATCGAACCCGGGACCCTGGAGCTGTGAAGCAGCAGTGCTAACCACTGCGCCACCGTGCCGCCCAGCATATGGCATGCTGGTCTTCATCAGTCGGGGCGTTGAGTATAGGAATTGGAAAATCATGTTGCAGCTGTATAAGACTTTGGTTAGGCTGCATTTGGAGTATTGTGTACACTTCTGGTTGCCACACTAGCGGAAGGATATTGATGCATTGGAAAGGGTGCAGAAGAGATTTACCAGAATGTTGCCTGGTTTGGAGGATATGGACTATGAAGAAAGGTTGAACAAACTTGGATTGTTTTCATTGGAGCGCGGAGGATGAGGTGGGGGCCTGATAGAGATTTACAAAATTATGGCAGGCTTGGACAGAGTGGATAGTCAGAGTCTTTTTCCCAGGATAGAAGGGTCAATTGCTCAGAGGCATAGGTTGAAAGTAAGAGGGGGAAAGTTTCAAAGAGATTTAAGGGGAACGTTTTTCACACAGTGGGTGATGAATGCCTGGAATGCGCTGCCGGAGGAGGTGGTGGAAGCAGATTCCATAACAACGTTGAAGAGGTATCTGGATAGATTCATGAATAGGCAGGAAATAGAGGGATATGGACCACATAGAATCAAGAAAATATTAGATTAGAGAGGCATCTGTGTCAGCACAGACTTTTTTGATTTGATTTGATTTATTATTGTCACATGTATTAGTATACAGTGAAAAGTATTGTTTCTTGCACGCTATACAGACAAAACATACCGTTCATAGAGAAGGAAACAAATGCAGAATGTAGTGTTACAGTCATAGCTAGGGTGTAGAGAAAGATCAACTTAATGCAAGGTAAGTCCATTCAAAAGTCTGACAGCAGCAGGGAAGAAGCTGTTCTTGAGTCGGTTGGTACGTGACCTCAGACTTTTGTATCTTTTTCCCGACGGAAGGTGGAAGAGAGAATGTCCGGGATGCGTGGTATCCTTAATTATGCTGGCTGCTTTTCCGAGGCAGTGGGAAGTGTAGACAGAGTCAATGGATGGGAGGCTGGTTTGCATGATGGATTGGGCTACATTCACGACCTTTTGTAGTTCCTTGCGGTCTTGGGCAGAGCAGGAACCATACCAAGCTGTGATACAACCAGGGGCGGCACGGTAGCACAGTGGTTAGCACTGCTGCTTCACAGCTCCAGGGTCCTGGGTTCGATTCCCGGCTTGGGTCACTGTCTGTGTGGAGTTTGCACATTCTCCTCGTGTCTGCGTGGGTTTCCTCCGGGTGCTCTGGTTTCCTCCCACAGTCCAAAGATGTGTGGGTTAGGTTGATTGGCCAGGTTAAAAATTGCCCCTTAGAGTCCTGGGATGCGTAGGTGTGGTGAACCATCGTTGGTTCCCACTGGATAGTACTGAGCCAGGGGCTGGCCAGTACTACAAGGATGTACATATGTTACTGTTGGGTTGTGCTACTTGTTGCTGTTGGGGTTAGGGTGGGGTTGTTACACCTTTGTCCTGTAGTGTTGTGGTACATCCCAGTCGGGCTCCGCCTCCTGGGAGAGGTATAAAAGTCCCTGCTCTGGCTGGGACCCCTTCAGTCTGGGATAGTGTATATAATTATTGGCTGCTTCATTACAGTAAATAAAAGCCTTTTGTTTCCTGAGCATCTGGCCTCGTGTTTGAGAAGCGCATCAATTTTATTTACTGTTGTTAAACTCTCGTCGAAGAGAAAAAAAAAGAGAGTATGGAGCAGATCCTGGAGCCGGAACGCCTTACACTAGATCCACGTGCGGTGGGCGCTTCTAACACCTTCGACCACTGGCTGAAGTGCTTCGAAGACTACCTGGCAGCCTCCGCAGCGGTCACCACAGATGATGACAGACTCCGGGTCCTCCATGCGAGGGTAAGCGACAAATTCTACCTCGCGATCCGTGCGGCCACCGATTATACTAAGGCCCTCGAGCTTCTGAAGAAGCGTTATATCAAACCACCCAATGAAATACACGCTCGTTACCTCCTAGCCACTCGATGACGGCAGTCTGGCGAAACGATGGAGGAATATGCGAACGAGCTCCTACAGCTAGCCAGGGGCTGTAACTGCAAAGCTGTGTCAGCTGATTAGAGCATGAACGACCTCGCCCGAGATGCGTTTGTGGCGGGAGTCGGATCGTCGTACATTCGACTTAAACTATTGGAGAAGGGTAACCTTAACCTTACCCAGGCAATCGAGCTAGCGGAGATGCTCGAGACGGCCTCCAAAAGCTTAGTGTTATATCCGGAGGACCATGTGGAGACAACGTGGCAGGAGCAGTCGCCAATCCCTCCTCGTCCCTCGGGTTCGAAATGCTGCGTAATGGCGTGCTCACACTCGGGCTAGACGACGGCAGCAGCTCCGGGCGGCCCGCGGTGCTACTTCTGTGGGGGAGCGAAGCATGCTTGGCAACGGTGTCCCGCTAAGGCTGTGTTGTGCACCGCAGGCGGTAAGAAAGGGCACTATTCAAAAGTGTGCCGATCTAAACCTAGGAACGGCAGTGCGGCCTGCGATTCTTCAGAGCTCGGGTCTTCGTCGTCGAAGTCATCGAGGGGTTCATCCACGTGCGAGGCCAGGACGACGCCATTACGGTCGACGGAGTCGGAGGTGTGTGACCACCAGGGGTCGCTGAGTTTGGTGCCATCACCCACGTGCGACTCATGGGAGCGGCCATGTTGGTCAGCACTGACCGCGAACGACTAGCAGGGGTCCTCCTCATCGATTTCAGCTGCCTGCAGTGGCGCTCATGAACCAACGGTGGCATCGATCATCCTGGACCAGGCCAAGCCTCATAGACTTGACAAATCTATGATGAATATCCAGGTAAATGACCACGTGATTTATTGTCTGTTTGACAGCGGGAGCACTGAGAGCTTTATCCACCCAGACACTGTGAAGCGGTGTGGACTCCAGATTCAACCTGCCAAACAGACAATCTCTATGGCATCGAGGTCCCGGTCTGTCACCGTGCTAGGGAGTTGCGTGGTAACTTTGAAGGTGCAAGGCACAGTTTACGAGCGTTTCAAGCTCCTAGTGTTGCCGTATCTTTGCGCGCCAATACTTCTCGGACTAAACTTCATGGTCCACTTGAGGAGTGTAACCCTACAGTACGGTGGGCCACTCCCTTCACTGGCAGTGGGAAAACAGCAGCAGCCTCCAAATTGCCCAACATGCCCCGCCTGTAGCCTCTCGACGCTGAAGATCACCACACCCTCCTTGTTCCAGAATCTTGTGCCAGGCTGCAAGCCCATCGCGACTAAAAGTAGGCGTTACAGCACTGAGGATCGGATCTTCATTCGATCTGAGGTTCAGTGGCTCCTCAAAGAAAGGATCATACAACCCAGAGCTAGTCCGTGGAGAGCGCAGGTCGTGGTGGTCAAGAGCGGGAACAAACCCCGGATGGTCATTGACTACAGTCAGACCATTAATCGATATACGCAGCTGGATGCGTATCCTCTCCCGCGCATATCTGATATGGTCAATCAGATTGCGCAGTACCGGGTGTTCTCCACCATAGACCTCAAGTCTGCCTACCACCAACTCCCCATTCGCCCAGAGGACCGACAATACACGGCTTTTGAGGCAGATGGTCGCTTGTATCACTTTCTCAGGGTTCCCTTTGGTGTCACCAATGGAGTCTCGGTCTTCCAGCGTGCTATGGACCGAATGGTGGACCAGAACGGGCTGCGGGCTACCTTCCCGTACCTGGATAATGTCACCAACTGCGGCCATGACCAGCAGGACCACGACACGAATCTCCTGAACTTCCTACGCACTGCATCTCACCTGAACTTGACCTACAACAGGGAGAAGTGTGTGTTTCGTACGCGCTGTTTAGCCATCCTAGGATACGTGGTGGAAAACGGGGTCATTGGCCCTGATCCAGACCGTATGCGCCCCCTTTCTGAACTTCCCTTGCCCGCTAGTGCAAAAGCACTGAGAAGATGCTTAGGCTTCTTCTCTTATTATGCGCAGTGGGTTCCCAATTACGCGGACAAAGCCCGTCCGCTCATTAAGTCCACGACTTTTCCCCTAACGCCAGAGGCCCGATTGGCCTTCGATAAATTGAAAGTCGACATCGCGAAAGCTACGATGCACGCTGTTGACGAGTCCATCCCCTTTCAGGTGGAGAGCGATGCATCTGATTTCACCCTGGCCGCCACACTTAACCAGGCGGGCAGGCCCGTCGCATTTTTTTCCCGCACCCTCCAAGGCCGCGAAATTCGGCATTCAGCGGTGGAAAAGGAGACCCAGGCCATTGTGGAGGCCGTCAGGCACTGGCGCCATTACTTGGCGGGAAAACGGTTCACCCTGATCACGGACCAGCGGTCCGTGGCGTTCATGTTTAACAACACGCAGAGGGGCAAGATCAAGAATGACAAGATCTTGCGGTGGAGAATTGAACTCTCCACCTATAACTACGACATCATGTACCGTCCAGGGAAACTCAATGAGCCCTCGGATGCCCTCTCGCGTGGAACATGCGCCAGTATACAGGAGGACCGTTTGCAGGCTCTCCATAATGACCTGTGCCATCCTGGGGTCACTCGGCTCTACCACTTTATAAAAGTCCGCAACCTGCCCTACTCGGTGGAGGACATCAGGTCAGTAACAAGAAGCTGTCGGGTTTGCGCGGAATGCAAACCGCACTTTTACCGACCTGACCGGGCACATTTAGTCAAGGCCACTCGTCCCTTCAAGAGACTGAGTGTCGATTTTAAGGGCCCCCTTCCCTCAATAGATCGGAATGTGTACTTCCTCAATATCATTGACGAGTACTCTCGGTTCCCTTTTGTTGTTCCCTGCTCTGATACATCCGCTGCCACGGTTATCAAGGCATTCCGTGATCTCTTTACCCTGTTCGGGTACCCCGGCTACATCCATAGCGACAGGGGCTCGTCGTTCATGAGCGATGACTTGAGGCAATTCCTGCTCTCATACGGGATTGCCTCTAGTAGGACCATGAGCTACAACCCTAGGGGTAACAGACAGGTGGAACGTGAGAATGCTACAGTCTGGAAGGCTGTCTTACTGGCGTTGAAGTCAAAAAGTCTTCCAGTCTCCCGTTGGCAAGAGGTGCTCCCTGATGCGCTCCATTCTATTCGCTCCCTCCTGTGTACGGCAACCAATGCTACTCCCCACGAGAGGATGTTCTCATTCCCTCGGAAGTCTTCCTCGGGGAACTCATTACCGTCTTGGTTGACGTACTCAGGACCCGTCCTCCTGCGGGGACATGTAAGGGCCCGCAAGTCTGACCCGTTGGTCGAACAGGTCCATCTCCTCCACGCCAACCCTCAGTATGCCTATGTGGCATACCCTGACGGGCGAGAGGACACGGTCTCGATCTGAGACCTGGCGCCAGCAGGGGACGTAGAAACCCCTGTCGCTCCCATACCCCCTGTTACAAACCCCTTAACTCTTGTTTCTCCCCCGGACACGGCGCGGGCAGCATCGGGACCATTGCTTAACCCTTTTACTCCCGTGTACAGCTTGCCTGAGCCCAGAAGATGGTCACCACTGCAGGGCGTGTCAGGACCCCATGGACTACCGTCACCTCAAGGTCAATCGGCCTGTGAGTCCGTGGAAGAACAGCTGGACGCCGCCTTGGGGAGAATGCCACCGCAAGTGCCTACTCCGGTGTCACCGCCAGTATTGAGGAGGTCACAATGACGGTGCGGTCCCCCTGACCGTCTGAACTTATAGACTGATGACACTTTATTCTGTTTTGTACCCCGCCGGCCTTTGTTCTCAAAGGAGGGGTGAATGTGGTGAACCATCGTTGGTTCCCACTGGATAGTACTGAGCCAGGGTCTGGCCAGTACTACAAGGATATACATATGTTACTGTTGGGTTGTGCTACTTGTTGCTGTTGGGGTTAGGGTGGGGTTGTTACACCTTTGTACTGTAGTGTTGTGGTACATCCCAGTCGGGCTCCGCCTCCTGGGAGAGGTATAAAAGTCCCTGCTCTGGCTGGGACCCCTTCAGTCTGGGATAGTGTATATAATTATTGGCTGCTTCATTACAGTAAATAAAAGCCTTTTATTTCCCGAGCATCTGGCCTCGTGTTTGAGAAGCGCATCAGTAGGTTAGAGGGATTAGTGGGTAAATATGTGGGGGTAGGGCCTGGGTGGGATTGTGGTCGGTGCAGACTCGATGGGCCGAATGGCCTCCTTCTGCACTGTAGGGTTTCTATGATTTCTATGAAAGAATGCTTTCTATGGTGCATCTGTAAAAGTTGGTGAGAGTCGTAGCTGACATGCCAAATTTCCTCAGTCTTCTGAGAAAGTAGAGCCGTTGTTGGGCTTTCTTAACTATAGTGTCGGCATGGGGGGGACCAGGACAGGTTGTTGGTGATCTGGATACCTAAAAACTTGAAGCTCTCGACCCTTTCTACTTCGTCCCCATTGATGTAGGCAGGGACATGTTCTCCTTTATGCTTCCGGAAGTCGATGACAATCTCCTTCGTTTTGTTGACACTGAGGGAGAGATTATTGTTGCCGCTCCAGTTCACCAGACTTCGGTGAATTTCAGTTCATGAGACTTGGTGGGCCGAAGGGCCTGTTCCTGTGCTGTACTGTTCTTTGCTCTTTGGAGGAACATTCACACAACTTGGTCTATAATCTATAGGTTCTTACAGGGGAATTATAATTTCATAATGAAACAATTGGATTACATATTCATAGACTCTCACTTGATGTCACATTTCAGGTTCCAACATGAGAATAATGAATGTAGGGTAAAAAAATGTAAGCACAAACAGCTGCGTGGACCTGTTTCAAGAAAAGGCTACCCAACAAAAAAAACTGGATTTTAAAAACAGGGCTCCCTTTCAAGATTCCCTTTGTTAATCAGCACTGAGCATCTGAATTTATGCCCAAGCTCTCAAGTCAGGGTATGGGGGCTTCAAAACTACTAGAATAAAAATCAACAATTTGCATTTATATAGCAAGAAACAGATGGAATTTGACACTGAACCAAGGGAGGCAGGTGACCACAAGCTTGATTGGGGAAGTTGGTTGTAAGGAAGAGAAAAAGGTGGTGAATTACAGAGAATTATGGACAAAATTTGGAGCTCTTGTGATGCAATGGGTAGCGTTCCTGCCTCTGAGCCAGAAGCTTGGGTTCGAGTCCCACCCCAGAGCTTGGTGGCCAAGGGAGATCATTCATAACGCGGCCAAACAGATTAAGAGCATCAATCTGTAATTCCTTCTAACATGCCGATGGCGGGTGGTAAAAGTGGGAAAGACACCTGGTCAGCTACACTTGATGTGGAGTGGCGTTCCTCAAGCTGTAAGCCCCTGGCGACAGACTAGCAACCAGTTCCGGGAATTACTAGCTAAGGAAACAGATGAAAGTCTGCCTTAGTGTACCATTATGTGTGGGAAGAGAATTGGAATCGGATGGACAAAATTCCAGAGGATAGACAGGAGGAGGAATGGGGATGCACAATAGGTTGAAGTTAGAGAAATGCAAGTTCCTGGAGGATTATAGGACTGCAGAATGTTATAGAGACAGGTGTGGGCAGGGCCATGGAGGGATTTGAACATGAGAATGAGAATTTTAAAATCAAGGCATTAGTGAATCAGCCTAGGTAGGAAAGTAAAGGATGATGGGACTTGGGGTCTGAGGTGGACACATTCAGGTTTATAGTGGATGAATGCTAGGAAATCAGCCAAGAGATTATTGGAGCAGTATCATCAGGAGATGGTTGAGGCAAGGGCAATATTATGGCAGTGGAAATAAGTGCACTTGGTTTTAATGAGCCTTACACACATAATCTGTCTTCTTCCACAGTCCCTCAGCAGCGAGGATGACTTGCTTCCACTCCAGTTTGATGCGTTCTGAGATGTTTGATAAATCCAACATGTGATTTGCAGACTCTGACACATGTAGGGCAGGTGGCATTTGAAGGGTCAAATGGATGAGTTGTTTAGAGATTTGTGCGCTCTTTCTGATGCTTCGACTTTGCCTCTGCATGTTCCTGATAAAATCTCTTGATGTATTCGGTGCTTTCCTGATGAACATTCTCCATTTTGTTTGGTCACAAGCCAGGGCCACCCATGAGCCAGTGAGTATGTTTGACCTCCTCAGGGATGCTTTGAGAACATCTCTAAAATTTTCCCCTCGGGAGTCCCTTGCCATAACTAAGTTGAACAGTTGCTTTAGGAGCCTGGTGTCTGTGTTATGATCCTGGACCAGACACCCAAGTTATTGGTACAGTCCAGTGTAAATACCAGTCCAAAAAGATCGCACCTGTGGCAGCAGTAGCCCACTTAAGTCAAACCAACGCCGCTTCACTGAAGATTAAATGGGAATTAAATAGGTGCACAGATTGTAGAGTTATGCTCTGTGAGGTTATTAGAGATTTTTTTTGTATTACCAGCTGTTCTCAATTAAAAAAGAATAAGGATTTGTAGTTAAATAGCACATCATTCAGAATCATCTGAATGTGATGAGTTACTTAGCAGTGCAGTGACTGCTGCATGTAGTTAGATAAGGCAACCATTTTGCATACATCAAGAATCACAAAGAAAATGACTATTTAATTTGTGTTGGTGAGAGAAGAAGATACAAAACAATGCCACGGGATCTTTAACAGGGACCTATGTTTAATATCCAGAGGACTGTACATTCAACAGTGCAAAACTCCTTTAATCCTGCAAAGAGTCTCAACTTAGAGAATTGAACTTCTAAGTGAACCTGAAACCCAAAACTTTCAAAGAATGATATAATTAAACAGAGATTTTGGAATGTGTGGAGGCCTTGGCTCTCAATTCCAGATTTTTTTTAAAAACTGAAGTCAAATTTCACCATCGGCCATGGCGGAATTTGAACTCAAGCCCTCAGAGGATTACCATGAGTTTCTGAGTTACTAATCTAGTGACAATACCACACACCACAATCACTCTTTTTATTGCTTTTTTTTAAAGCTGAAGTCAAATTTCACCATCTGTCATGGTGGGATTTGAATTCAAATCCCCACAGGATTACCCTGAGTCTCTGGTTTACTAGTCTAGTGACAATACCACCACAGCACCAGCTCCCTTCTTATTGCAGCTTGTAGGAACTCGCTGATCACAAGTTAGCTAGCTATTTTTCTTACAACGCAAAAGCGACTCTACACTTCAAAAGCACTAAATAAATTGAAAAGTGCGTTGGGACATCAGGAGGTCGAGAAAAGTGCTACGTAAATGCAAGAATATTCTTTCTTTATCAGAGTTATCCTGTGTGATATGTGCAACATAAATGTGTTACTTAGCAATGATTTTAGAGTTTGGTTATCTGTAACATGCCGCTGTTCTGCTTCACTGGCTAAACAAGTGTCCAGTTGCAATTTTTAAGTCTGATATGTATATTTTAATCCCTCTGATCTCTGTCAAATAGTTGATCATTTTTCCCTAAACAATAAAGAGATTTTTCTTAGAAAACAGCAAAACAATTCCTTATGTCATTTTTGAATTAGAACTATTTTGGATCTAATCAAATCATTCATCAGACCTACAAGTACACAGTAATGTTTTAAAACCACTTTGAATTGAGAGATTCACTTACAGTTAAAGCTGATCCAAGTGTAAAAAAGATGATCATAGGGCTTTGTATGTTGTTCCAGACTAAGCTAATATTCCCAAGTGTGTCAGCTAAAAACCTTTGTCTGTCCACATTCAAAGCTTCATTCTTCACACCTTCTGGTGAGCCGCACACCAAATGAGTTCTCAGAAAGTGTTTTAATAGCTAAAAGCTGAGCCAGTCATTTCAACACAGCTGGGTTGAACCCTTTCCCAAATACCAACCTTGGTTTCTCCCTCTCTGAGTGTCATGTGATCCAACTAATGTCATTCTAATAATATCCAAGCCAGAAACAGCTACATGTTACTTATGAACATGCACGCCTTTGTACAGTATATCAGCTACATGACCCAACAACTGTTTACTGCTTCCCCTTTTCCAAGCAGTCTCAGAGTTAAGAGCTTCATGCTTCATAGAACAAAATATCTAAAATGATCTGATTCTTCCAATTGGTCAGCATAAGCCATTGAGGTGGAGACATTCCCAAAAGATGGAAGACAAGAAATTACAGAATTGAATGATACAACACAGAAAATGGTCATACGGCCCATTGTGCCTGCATGGGTTATTTGGTAGAACTTTCCAATTAATCCCACAACCCCTACACTTCCCCAGAATCCAGTCATTCTTTACCCTTCATGTTTTTATCCAGTTCTCCATTGAATGGTACCACTGACTCTACTCCAACTGCTTTTTCAGGCAGTGCATTCCAGACCATATTAACTCACCGTGTAAAAAAAAATGTTTCCGCATTTTGCCTCTAGCTCTTTAACTCTGTGTCCCATGGCTGTCAACCCTTCTACTGGGGGTAACAGTTCCTCACTCACTCTTTCAAAACCATTCATGATGTTGGACAACTTTATCAAATCTCCTCCTAAAACTTCTCTGTTCTAAGGAAAATGTGTCAGCCTCTCTGGTCATTGCACATAACTGAAATCCCTCATCCTTATTTCACCGTGCCAGTAAATCTCTTCTGCACCCTCTCCAAGGTCTTGGCATCCGCCCGAAAGGCTGTTATCCACAATACTCCAGCTGATACTCGCGATAAAAATGGAAACTTTGATCATATGCAGTTTCCTTCAGTCTCAGGCAAAGCCAAGAGTCCAGGATACGATGCTGGGCTGAGCTGTCCACATTTTTGTAAATGTTCAGTGTAATTTCCTTGCTTTTGTACTCTATTCCTCTATTAATAATGCCAAGGATCCCATTTGCATTTTTAATAACCTTCTCGTCTTGTCCTGCAATCTTAAAAATTATGTAAATACAACTCCAGGACTTTCGATTCCTGCACCACCCATAAAATTATATCATTTGGTAAAGGTCACACAATGTGAATGGAGTGGGGGGGTGGGTGGGGGGGGGGGGGGTGGGGGAGGTGGGGGGGGGGTGGGAGGTGGGGGGGTGGGGGGGACGCGGGGTGGTGGGGGGGGGTGGTGGGTGGGGGGGGAGGTGAGGGGGTTGGTGGTGGGGGGGGAGGTGGGGGGGTGGGTGGGGGGTGGGTGGGTGGGGGGTGGGGGGAAGTGGGGGAGGTGGAGGGGGTTGGGGGAGGTGGAGGGGGAGTGGGGGGGTGGAGGGGGGGTGGGGGTGGGAGTGGTGGAGGGAGGGTGGGGGGGTGCAGGGGGGTTGGGGGGTGGAGGGGGGATGGGGGGGTGGGGGGGAGGTGGGGGGATGGAGGGGGTGGGGGGTGGAGGGGGTGGGGGTGGGGGAGGGGGTGGGGTGGGGGGGTGGGGGAGGGGGTGGGATGGGGGAGGGGGTGGGGTGGGAGGGGTGGGGGAGGGGGTGCTGTGGGGGGGGTGGGGATGAGGGGTGCGATGGGGTGGGGGTGGGTAGGGTGGACCTCGGGGGGGTGGACCTCGGAGTGGGGGGTGGACCTGGGAGGGGGGTGGACCTGGCTGGGGGGGCGGGGGTGGACCTGGAAGGAGGGGATGGACCTGGGGGGGTGGACCTTGGGGGGATGAACGGCATCGACTGAACAAAAAAAAAATCAGAAAAGTGACACCACAGGAAAGCGGTGAGCTGATTGGCTGACAAGGAATCTACAGAGGCTAATCTCAAATAGCAGTAAACAGGTGAATAAAGCATCAGTGCTGTGGGACAGGTTAGAATGTGGCCAGAATCGAATCTGGGTCCCTGGCACTGTGAGGCAGCATTGCTCATCACTGTGTCACCGTGCTACCCCAATGAATAACAGTACAGAGCATAACTTGCTGTCCAGCAATAATTTTATAAACTTACATTTGGAAGAGAGAAAAAAGGGAAAAGGAAAGAGAAGTAGGAGGATGCAGAGGAAGAAAGGAAAAAAAAAGTTGAAAAGACCCACCCTGTCCCAAAAAGACAAAGAATAAGAAAATCATAAACAAGCATAGGATAGATATAGATTTAGATTTATTTATTGTCACAAGTAGGCTTACATTAACACTGCAATGAAGTTACTGTGAAAATCCCCTGATATAATTTCACATAATGTACTATTTAAAACCTAATTAGGGTCCTGGGTTTACTTCCGGCCTTGGGTGACTGTCTGTGTGGAGGTTGCAAGTTCTCCCCGTGACTGCGTGGGTTTCCTCCGGGTGCTCCGGTTTCCTCCCACACTCCAAAGATATGCAAGTTAGGTGGATTGGCCATGCTAAATTGCCCCTTATCCAAAGATGTCTAGGTAAATTGAATTAGCCATGATAAATGTGCAGGGTTATGTGGGTAGGGGTCGGCCTGGTTAAGATGCTCTTTCAGAGAGTCGGTGCAGACTCAATGGACCAAATGGCCTCCTTTTGCACTGTAGGGATTCTATGGGACTACGATTGTTGTTAAAACTTAGCAAACAGAATTTTTAAAAAAACTTCTATCATTCAGTTCTAATCACCTCACCTCATTCTTTGTGAAAAAACATTTAACTTCACACCTGTGAGTTAAATTTAATCTGCCATGTGCCTTCCCATGGAACCTGTCAGTTGCTGTCCTCCAGGAGTCTCTTACTATCCTTGTTATTGTTAATTACATTTCTGAGTGATTTTCTCATTTACGAACTTTAACATTTATTGCTGTTTATCAAAGTCTTTAGTCCCAGATGGGCCGCCACATCTGGATGTCCCTCTTCCTCACACATAATGATCTGCACCCTTTCAAACATTCCACTTTCACTCAAAAGGGAATAAAAGAATGTGTCATTGTGCAAACAACAAGCAGAAGTGAAAATGGACTGGATAAGGATTTATACTGGGCGCATGGTAGGGAGGGGGTTAGTAGGGAGTTGGATGGCTTACTCAAAACTCCTTTTGATGGGCCACTTTGAATTCCATTGCAACCATTGAACCATAGAATCCCTACAATGCAGAAGAGGCCATCCAGTCCACCGAGTCTGCACTGACTCTCCGAAAGAGCA